>NC_052636.1:34198154-34520990 GCF_016161935.1 Mauremys reevesii | reverse complement strand
GGCGAGAAGGGAGCTGAGCTCCCTGCATCCAGGTCATTTTTTTCCTCAGCCGGGCCAGGCCAGGAGGGCAGAGAGCAGCAGCCTCTGGATGCTCCCCTCACAGCCCGGCCCAGGTGGGGAAAGTGACCAGGACGCAGGGAGCATCGTGTGAGTGTTGCTCGCCCTCCACCCTCTGTGGGGGCCAATGGAGGAGCGTTAGCAGGGGAGGAGCAGTGAGCACCTTTGCATGGCCACACGGCGCCCTTGACCCCTGGAGCCCTGGGTGGCTGCCGGGGGCCCCCACCCCTAAGGCCGCCT
The DNA here is from genome assembly GCF_016161935.1 of Mauremys reevesii. Classification (NCBI taxonomy): domain Eukaryota; kingdom Metazoa; phylum Chordata; order Testudines; family Geoemydidae; genus Mauremys; species Mauremys reevesii. The sequence goes on along the minus strand of NC_052636.1, from coordinate 34,520,693 downwards.
GCTGGGCTCCCAGCACGAACAGCAGAGACACAGGAGACTGGCCACCCACTGGAGCAGAGGTAGCCTGGGCGTGCCTGTAATGTGGAGGCTGGGGGCTCAGCCTCCCAAACCTTGCATCGCCAAGGGGGCAGTGGGGCCCATGACTAGGGGCCCTGGCCAACCATTGGGCCCCCTGGGAAAGTCTCCCCATGTCGGCCCCAGGGCTGGAGGAAGCTCCTGTACTCCCTGCCACGGCCCGGGAAGGTAGCAGGGCACAGAGCTTCTCTGGTCTCGGGGCCGCAGCGGGCCGGGTAAAGGGAGTGACAGGTGGGGCCAGTGGGGGAAGGGGTGCACAGAGGTGAGCAGTGGGTGGGGCTGTGGGAGGAAGGTGTAGAAGGGGCGGAGCCACACCACAGAAGTGGGGGCGGGGGCAGGGTTCCTGGTGCTGGCCTCCCGCACTCTGTTCCCTCCCTTTCCCTGGGCTTTGCATCACTAGCCTTCTGCTTAGCGAGTAGGGGTCAGTGGTCCCTAAAATGTGGGGCATGACTTTAGGTGGACACAGAGGAAGATTGATGGGGGGCACCCTCAGGGCCTGAGCCAGCCCTCCCATAGAGGGTAGGTGGAGCAACACCTCAGCCCCACTCTGTCCCAGCTCAACCCCACCCCTCAGCCTGGGCCTCCTGGCTCCCAGCCCGGCCTCGACCCCTTACCGCATGTCCACTCCCTCTCCCCAGCAAACAACGCGGCTCCCACTCCCAGCCCCGGCCCCCCTCACCGCGGCTTCCGAGGGGCCACAGCTGCGTGATGGTTTGGCGAGGGCGCAGGTGGAAATGTTTGGGGCCCACTGGGTTAGGGGCAGACGTCCTCAATCACTTCTCTGCAAAGTCCAATGAAAGCGATTCCTCCCCACTCCACCCTCCGTCAGGACGTGCCTAGGTATCGCCTCTGGCTGCCCTTCACTGCATACAGGTGTGGAAGGAGAATAACATTTCATTGCACTCCAATCCTAAAGTGATTTGTAACCCACCACTTATCCCAAACTAAGGCCATTTTGGGGAAGCGGCCCCAGCATGCTGCATAGCTAGGGCAGAGTAGGGGTGTCTATGCAAACACGGCCTGTTCCTGAAGTCTTCTCCCAGCTCCCTCACTGGGATGTGAGGGGAGCTCATTCAGCCTCTGCTTATGCTTATTATTTTAAAAACCCTTAGGTAGCCCTATTCTGCTGGCCGGTAGGATTTCTCCTCTCCTGTCCACTTTTTGACAACTCAGATGAGGTGGCCTGGAGTGGTTAAGGTGATGGACTGCTTTAATCCATTGTGCTCTGCATGTGCTGGTTCGAATCCCATCCTCATCGGATGCATTTAGTCTTCACTCTCCTTTATAGACAACCTATCTCCCCCATTTGGTACAATGGACAGATCCAGCAATGTTGCTTTGTTACCCAAAATTGGGCCAGATAGTAAGCTTAGGGAGGACTAATGACCCCACCCCCCAGAGTTTGGCAGAAAGCAGCATGTTTATTATACTAACAGCTGCTTCAAAAGAAGACATTGGGGGGTCACACACTCACGCCCCAGGACAGGCTCAGCACTGGAGTATGTTGTGATTCTCTGTAGCAAAGTAAGTGTCCCACTAATGCCGCTGATGGATCTAAAAGATGAAGGTAAGTGCCTTCCTGAGTGCACAATGGAAATGCAACATGTAGGAACCACTGGCCAGGCGGTCGGGGCGAAGGGCATTCACTGGAGGGTAAAGCTTGTGGAGTGACTCCTGAGCACAAATAGCCCCTTCCCCTTTCTTTGCTGACCTGCTCTTCAAGTGGCCTGCGTGACTAGAGATGACTTGGTCTGTATCTGGTGGGGTCACACTCCACCTGGGCAGTGTCCCTGCTCTGGGTGTGTGATCGCTGCCTAATGAGAGTCCCAGAGACACCTTTGTCATATTCATTCTAGGAGCTTCTTCTGCTCTGGGCCAGCTGTTCAATCCAGCCCCTTCATCCCACAAAGCATTGCGGGTGGGGGAAGCCACTCACAGCATTCAGAGAGGGAGAGGAGACGGGTGGGAGGGGAGCAGTAACAGACCTTCTTGGGCATATACAGGGGATACGGAGCACACAGATCACTGCTGCTCCTAAGCAACAGGGTAAAAGTTCTCAAGCAGCATGTTTCTACTTTGCCCATCTGCCAATTTTGATGATTATCAATGGAAATATTTTTGCCATTGGGTTGTGTATTTACACAGAAATTGGGACATTTACCCACAAATACGTAATTTTTCCAGTCCTGCCTAGTCTGGGTAGTTGGTGGGTTTTAGAGGGACACATTCACTGCCCCACGCCCCAGGCGCAGGCCTGTGCTTCAGCTCAACTTCCCACACTGCTGGGATCCTTCCTGGTCTCCCCCAGACCTCTGCCCCACCCCCACTTCTGGGATCCTCCCACACTGTCCAACCCCCTGCTGGGCAGGATCTCCCTCCCGTCTTCTCATTTCCTGTCCCACTCTGGGCAAAAGCTCTGCACGGCTCCCACAGCGGAAGTTGAACCCAGGTCCCCTGGGTGAAAACCAGGAATCCTGCCCACCAGCCCATGATGGGACTATTGGCATCTGACGAAGTGCTGGGATTCACCCCACGAAAGCTCCTCTGCTCCAATACGTCTGTTAGCTCTATATGTGCCACAGTGACTCTTTGTTGCTGTTATTACTACAACTCTCAACCCCTCGTGTGAGCGCAGCAGGGACTAGCGTGACCGGGATGTCCTGATTTTGGGGCCTTTTTTCTTATATAGGCCCCATTACTCCCCACTCCCTGTCCTGATTGTTCACATTTGCTGTTCATCGTCACCTAGCAGGGGCTGCACACAGGGCTGCATTAACCCCTTCAGATGCTGGAGGTTTCCTCTCCATCCCCACTGCCTGTGATCAGGAAACAGACATCAGGGCTCCCAGGGGCTGCACAGACCATGACTGAGATCGGGACCCCATATTGCACTAGGGTGCTGTAGCAATCCCTGGCCAACACTGGACACCCAGGGGGTCTCTCAATTTCCCTGAGCTCTCTGCTGCTTCAACTGCTTCTGGACTCCATCTGGATCACCCATGGTTAGCGACAGGGTTTCTGGGTGCCCTAAGCCAAAATTTAGGGGACTAGTATTTTGTGCGCCACCCCATCGGAGCGCACAGGAAAGCTCAGCCCACTCCCATTGCGCTGTTTGAAGAAGCTGACTCTCCGCCAAATGCTGCAGGTGCATAAAAGGCAGAGTCATTGAGCTGCCCAATTGCCTGCTGCTGTTTCCGCGGCATGTTGGTGGAGGGTCCATCTTTGGTGGTGCAATGGGAGCGGAACCGAAGCTCCCAGGTATCCCGCGGGGAGCGCACAAAATGCCACCCCCGAATCCTGCCACCCTAGGCAACCGCTTTCAGGGTCGCCAATGGAAGCGCTGAATTCTGGGATCACTCTCCCCGCGCAAAAAAACCCACCTTTCCAAACAGTCCTTCTTTCCCACCCCTAATTCCAAGCTTTCACACCCTGGGCTCCATCTCCTCACTTCCTGTCCCCTCTCCTCCCCTTCCCCCAGGTGAGCAGAGATGGAGGGAACTTCAGTGCTGAGCCAGCTCCCAGCGAAGCGCCTGCAGCCCGCCCGGGTGGGGGGGTGTTTGCAGGAGTACAGGAAGGGAGCAGCTGGGAGCAGAGGAGTGCTGGGAAGGAGGCAGGAGAACAAAATCGCGAGAGATGCAAATTACAGGCAGCTCCCTGTGGGCAGGGGGTTTCTGCACAAAGCCCAGGGCGGGGCAGCCCTGGGGGCGGGGCCATGGCACAGCCTGGGGTGGGGGGGCAGCTCCAGGGGCGGGGCTCTGGCACAGGCCAGGGCGGGGCAGCTCCTGGGGGCGTGGGGACTCATGGGCACAGCCCGTGGGCGGGGCAGCTCCTGGGGGCGGGCTCTGGCACAGGCCAGGCAGGGCAGCTCCTGGGGGCGGGGCCTGCACAGGTTGGCGGGGCAGTTCCTGGGCGCTTCTGGCACAGGCCGGGGGCAGGGCAGCTCCTGGGGGTGGGGCCTAGCATATTGTGATGTGGAGCCCGGTGGAGCAGCTGATCCCTGGTGACCACGTGCTGCCAGCAGCGCTGGAGCCGCCTCGAGGAGCTGCTGTTCTCAGCTGCAGCCAGGATCTGCCACAGGTGTGATGACACATTGTGCAACGCTCCCATTTTGCAACCAGGTGCAGCTTATGCTACGCAACGTAACCATCTGTGCTCCTGCTCAGGACTTGCTGCTGCCTGGTCCATGGGGCTAAGTAATCAGGAGGGACAGGTGTGTGGTCGAAAACACTCACATTCTGCTTCCTCCTGGCTAATGTGCCAAATTGGACCTATTGCAGGGGTCTGGGGGTTCTGCATTTTAATTTAATTTTAAATGAAGCTTTTAAGCATTTTAAAAAACCTTATTTACTTTATATACAAATAAATAGTTTAGTTATATATTATAGATTTATAGAAAGAGACCTTAAAAATATTAAAATGTATTACTGGCATGTGAAACCTTAAATCAGAGAGACTAAATGAAAACTTCGGCACAGCACTTCTGAAAGGTTGCCGTTTAACCCTGATCTTTTGGAAGATTGAGTGGTATGCTCTTTCACTTTTCTGTGTATGAATACATGAAAAGGAGGTAAGGTTTAGGGTAGCAGAGCACACCCCTGACCTCAAGGTGATAAACTAGAGTGGCCCCTTTCATTGGTCCGGGACAGTTGTGCACTCTGACACTGGTCCAGGGATGGTTGCAAATTGGGAGGGATGGGATTTGTGGTCGAAAACACTTCCACGATCTGCTTCCTCCTGGTTAATGTGCTGGCCTTACCTACCTGTACCTCCGGGAACCAGGCTGTTCAGGAAGTCCTGCAACTATTCCTGCATCAGCCAAGCGGATTAGGGGCAACCAGTTTCCATCCAGCGTATTTCCTGCTGATCACCTGTGCATACGCACGTGTTACATGACTTGGCAGGGGTTACCCTCACCATTTATAGTGAAGGCGCATTCTACGAGCTAAGCCCGCTCGGCCGCCCTATGCCTTCACCCACGTCCCTATCCAGGACATATGTAGGGCTGCCACGTGGTCATCTGTCCACATCTTTTCCTCGACTATGCGATCGCCTCCTTAGCACAGGATGACGCCGGTTTGGTGAGGGGTGGCACCGTCCCCGATAACCCTTAAACTCCACCCACCTCATCAGGTATAGCTTGAGTCACCTACTGGGAATACACAGGAGCAGTCACTGAAGAAGAAAGGACAGTTACCTGTTCCGTAACTGGCGTCCTTCGAGACGTGTTGCTCTTGTCTCATCCACATCCCAGCCTCCTTCCTCTGTCGGAGTTGTCTGCCAAGAAGGAACTGAGGGTGGGGGGAGGCGCAGCTCTCTTATAGTGCCATAGAGGCGCCACTCCAGGGGTCGCAGCAGTGCTCCAAAACTTCCTGGCACCTGTGCATAAGGTATGCGTGACGCACACCTACTGTGGACTTAGACCGAGCAACATACATCTCAAAGAACACCAGTTACGGAACAGGTAACTGTCCTTTTTAAAGTGATGTCTAGATTTCATCTCCAGTAGTAACAGAACCGGTGATAGGAAAGCCAGGAAGGGGTGTGTGTGTGTGTGTATGTACAGCTTAAATTGGTTAAATAGTCTAACTTCAGTACCAGTGTGTTTCAAAAATGTTAGACTGCCAACCTGTGTCGTAGAGATGTCTTCTGCTTTTAAAACCCATGAATAAAGCTACTTTAAGGGAAACTACTGCTTTGTCCAACCCTGAAGAGCTATGAGATCTTTGCTCACCAATTCTCATAAAACTTGTATTTGTTATGCCTTTTGGTGACTTTTAGTATTATGATTCATTATAACAAAGTGCATTTAATTGATTGATTTTAAAATGAAATTAGTAACTGGAAAAAATGGCCGTATTTTTTTAAACCTGTGACAATTATAAGCTACCAGATTCTGGTCGTTTAGTTTCTAGAATCAAAAGTATATCTAAGTATAATCTAAAGTTCTCCTGCAAAATGCTGGCTGTGCAAATCCTTCTGTGGCTGGATCATTCTTGGTTTTATTTTAAGTACAAAATAAATATGTATAACAAATTTAAAAGTATGTAATTAGGTAATTTGATATGTTGGGTGGTGCCTCGTTTTACGGTTTGCTCCCCTGGTGTTAGAACCTCGGCTATGCCACTGCTGCAGAGGGCTCCTCACCTAGCAGCTGGGGCCACTCATGCGGGCTCAGCAGGTCGCTGGTCACGGGGCCGATGGGTGTGGAGTGTGGCTGGGTGGGGATCTCGGGAGTCATTGTCTCAGGGATCTGCCCTGCGCTCCTCAGCACTGCTCCAGCTCTGAGCTGTCTCCACTGCCTGGGACCTGTGGGGTCCCACCTGCCTCCCCGGGGAAGAGCCACCTGGGACTGGTGCAGAGGCTGGGCCAGTCTCAGCCACTCACAGGGGACAGTGGGGAGGGGAGGCTCAGCTGGGTCCTGAGGAGCCTGGCCCGGTAGGGCTTTGCTCCTGCTCCAGCCTGGCTGCTTCCACCACTCCCAAGGGGCCGGAGTTCTCCTGCCCCAGGACTAGCCTGGCTGCGCTGCCATCTCAGCCTGGGAGACACAGTCACCCTCCCATCAGGGCCGGCTACTGTGGCTGGGGTTAGGGGTGTGAGAGTAGGTCTCTAGTGGGTCTGGGGGTGCACTGGGGGTGGGGAGATTGTGTGTTGGGGCTGCCAGTGGAGGAGATCTGTGTGTGTGTGGGCGCTGGGAAGTGTGGGGTCTGTGCAGTTGTGGTGGTGGGGGCACTGGTCAGTGAGGGATCTGTGGAGGGTTCTGAGAGGGTGGGGAGTGATCTGGGAGGGCACTGGGCAGGTCGTGGGGTCTCTGGATGGTGCACTGGGCGTAGGGAGTCAGAGGGGGCCGGGCAGGGGTTTGTGGGGTCTCTGGGTGGTGCGGCGCTGGGCGAGGGGAGTCGGAGGGGTGCCGGGCAGGGGTTTTGGGGGTCTCTGGGTGGTGCGCGCTGGGCGTAGGGAGTCAGAGGGGGTGCTGGGCAGGGGTTGGTGGGGTCCTGGATGGTGGGGTGCTGGGCAGGGTTTGTGGGGTCTCTGGGTGGTGCGGCGCCGGCGTAGGGGAGCCGGAGGGTGCTGGGCAGGGGGTTTGTGGGGTCTCTGGGTGGTGTGGCGCTGGGCGAGGGGAGTTGAGGTGCTGGGCAGGGGTCTGTGGGGTCTCTGGGTGGTGCGGCGCCGGCGAGGGGAGTCGGAGGGTGCCGGGCAGGGGTTTGTGGGGTCTCTGGGTGGGGCGGGGCGGGGCGGAGGGAGCCGGGGGGGTGCTGGGCAGGGGTTTGTGGGGTCTCTGGCGGTGCGGCGCTGGGCGAGGGAGCTGGAGGGGTGCCGGGCAGGGGTTTGTGGGGGTTCTGGGTGGTGCGCGCTGGGCGTAGGGAGCCGGAGGGTGCTGGGCAGGGGGTTTGTGGGGTCTCTGGGTGGTGCGCGCTGGGCGAGGGAGCCGAGGTGCCGGCAGGGGTGGTGGGGGTCTGGGTGGTGCGTGCTGGGCGAGGGAGCCGGAGGTGCTGGGCAGGGGTTGGTGGGGTCTCTGGGTGGTGCGGCGCCTAGGAGCCGGAGGGTGCTGGGCAGGGGTTTGTGGGGTCTCTGGGTGGTGGCGCTGGGCGTAGGGGAGCCGGAGGGGCGCCGGCAGGAGGTTTGTGGGGTCTTGGATGGTGCACTGGGCGTAGGGAGTCGGAGGGGGCCGGGCAGGGGTTTGTGGGGGTCTCTGGGTGGCAAGGCGCTGGGCGAGGAGCCAGAGGGGTGTTGGGCAGGGGGTAGCATGGTGCAGCATGGGCCTGCCCCCCAGGGGAAGAAGCACGATGGCAGTGCAGGGCTGGGCTGGACAGCGTGGGTCTGGCAGCTCCCGGTTTGTAAACAGGGCCCTTGTACTGGGCTGGGTGGAGGGGGCTGTCCCTGCCGTGCCATGACCATCTCCCATTGCCCCCAGCCAGCCCCTCGCTCTGAGGACTCTGCCCTCTGCTCCCATTTCCCCATGGGGGCCTACACAACATGTTTAGCACCGCCCACAAAAGGTTAATCCGGCCCTGTTTGGTGCAGGCTCTGGGCGGGAGTTGCGGGCGGGAGGGTTGCAGGCTATGGGGAGGTTGAGTGAGGGGTGCAGGCTCTGGGCTGGGCAGGGATGGGGTGCAGGGGGTGCGGACATGCAGGCCTCGGGAGGGGAGTTGGGGGTGGGAGGGTGCAGGCTATGGGGCGGTTGAGTGAGGGGGCAGGCTCTGAGCTGGGGCAGGGATGGGGTGCAGACACGTGGGCCTGGGAGTTGAGCAGCCCGGCGCTGTACCAGGGGAAGGAGCTGCGGGGTTTCACACAGACACTTTCCCACAGTCCCAGGGCGGGAGGCAGAGTCGGGGGTCTGGCCGGTGTGTCCTGCACTGGCTCCAGGCCGAGCAGGGGCCGCCCCGCAGCGCTGGGACAGACCGAGCGGCGCCAGGGGTCAGGAGCTCGACCGGGGGAGGCCGTGCCTGGAGCCCCGGGAACCCACCCTCCACCTCCCGGGCTGACGCTGCAGAACTGAGACAGCCGGTGCCCCCACAACCCCAACCCCAGATTTGGGAGACCAGCAGGTAGCCTGTCCTGAGGCCCGTTTCTCACCCTCCCTAAACGGGGTTTTGTCCGCACAGGGTCTGGCAGCGTCTCCCCTCCCAGCCTAACCCCACCCCGATTTTTCCCTTCAGCCCTCCTGCCGCTACCTGCAGCAGCTTGATCCCCGGCCAGTAAATTTCTGCCCCGCTTGACCTTGGCAGCCCCACTGCGATTTGCCCTTGGTGTTTTTAACCCTCCGAAGAGGAGGCAGCAAATCGTAAGTAGAAGTGAGGGCAGTGGCAACAGCAGAGATTACTGGGCATGTCTGCTCGGGTGCATGCTCAGTGCAGCCCAAGTAGCAAATCTGGAGCAGGAGCTGTTTCTGTTGTTACACCGGCTTGCTGCCTAGAACTAAGAGGAAGGAGAAAACTTGAAAGAGGTTCCTCCTGGCGCCACGCCTATGAACCTGAATATTCTCTCAGTCCTCAAAGAGAGACCTGGAGAAGGAGACTTGCTGCAGCAAAGCCACAGGGTCTCTGAGGTTTCCCTGGCCCTCGCCCCTGTCCTGCCTGGCTGATGTCAGCATCTCTCTGTGAGGTCACCACCTCCCCACCACCTTGGACCAATAGTCTGAGGTCCTGCAAAAGGCCTTTGTGATGTCACTGCCGCACCCCTCCCTTGCTGGGCTAATGTCCTGCCCCTGGCCAGGCACTTTTAAGGACTGAGAGAGTATTCATTTGAATTTTCTCCATGTCATGATGCAGGGATATGGAAAACAAACCTGAAGTTAAAAAAATGGTAATTTGTCTGAAATTTCCTAAAAATCTGAGCTACATTTTGTCAAACAAAACTAATATGCAGTTATTAGATAGAAAACCTATATCACAGAGAGGTAGAAGACACTTTCAATTTAATTTAAAGTGAAGTTCCAGACTAGGTTACATCTGATGTCTCAGAATCAGGATGAGAGATTCTCCCATGATCCACAGAAACCTGCTTCACCCAGCGCTTCATGCATCCGATTTGCCGGTATTCACCCACGAAAGCTCATGCTCCAAAAGTCTGATAGTCTATAAGGTGCCACAGGATTCTTTGCTGCTTTTACAGATCCAGACTAACACGGCTACCCCTCTGATACCTCTCTCATTAGTGTTATTTACAGGAGTTTTAGCACCTTCATAACGGGAGAAAAACAGCCGACCTTCCCAGAAGCAGCTTTGCACATTGAGGGAAAAGGGGATTTGAACGGTGCTTAGGATCCATTTGAAATCCTCTTCCAAGTCTGACACTTTCATCTCCTGCCAGACTGACTCTGATTTAGGATCAAGACGTGTACAAGCACCATTCCCAAGCATGGACAGCCAAGAACATGACCCCACCAGACACGCTGGGAAGGGAAGGAATACGAAGGTGAACTGTGCATGGCTCAGCACAAGGTAACAGTTCTGGGGTGATGGGAAGGATGAAATGTCTGAGTCGCCCCATCTCCTTCCAGTGTCACAGAGCCTAAAATGACCCTTTATTTCTGACACTGCCCAGCTCTTCTTCATATTTAAATATATTTTAAATGAGAAAAAGTCAACAAATAACTGCTGTTCTGCACAATCCAGGGTAATGTGAGAACAACTGGGAATGAGACAATGTCTCTCAAAGAGGAACTTGACGTCTCTAACACTAACTTTGCACTGGGAGGAGGAGTATAAATGTGAATCTCCAGGTTTGTTTTAGAAAAGGAAATGTGATGATGGTTAGCTCAGACAGGAGGAAATGTGCAAGATAACTCCACGGACTATCCATGGCCCATGTCTTTAGTGCAAGAATAGTTCTCTTTTACATCAGGAAAGTGAACTCAAGCTAGCTAACTCCATGACAACCACAGTGATGAGACCCAGGTAGATTTTATCTCAACGTAGCTGGTTGAAGACACCCCATCTCCCCACCTGGGGTGATGACATTCCTGGTAGAAAGGACACGCCCAATGACTCACAGGACAATGGAGTTGATACAAAGGACCACAGGATCCAGCCCAAAGACGGGGAGCTTCAAAAGTGGGCAACTCATGTATGGGAGCTGAGGAACTACAGTGTGCAAAAGATGCAAACAGCCTTAACACTCACTACTGTCAATAGAATTAAAGAAAAATCTCCTGACAGCTCTAGAGAAGGTTTTATGAAGTTTATCTCCTTTACGGATTCTCTGATGTTTAGAAAGGCCTGAACTATGGGAAAAGCTTTTCCCACACTCGCAGCATTCATATGGTCTCTCTCCAGTGTGGACTCTCTGGTGAGAGATAAGAGAGAAGAGGTGAGTGAAACTTTTCCTGCACTCACGGCATGCATAAGGTCTCTCTCCTGTGTGGATCCTCTGATGCACAGTAAGGTTTGAGCTCCGAGAGAAGCTTTTTCCACACTCGCAACATTCGTAGGGTTTCTCTCCCGTGTGAGTTGTCTGATGAGAGATAAGGGCTGATCTCTGAGTGAAGCTTTTCCTGCACTTGCAGCATTCGTAGGGTCGCTCTTCTGTGTGGATTCTCTGATGGGAGTTAAGGGTATATCTCTGAGTGAAGCTTTTCCCGCACTCACAGCATTCATAGGGTCTTTCTCCTCTGTGTATTCGCTGATGCCTACTAAGGGCTGAGGTATGATTGAAGCTTTTCCCACACTCACAGCATTCGTAGGGTATCTCTTCCGTGTGGATTATCTCATGTCGAATAAGGGCTGAGCGGTAATGGAAGTTTTTCCCACACTCACTACATGTATTCTCTCGCTTTTCTGTGAGGATTTTCTGCTGGGATGTAGTTTTGAGGTCCCTGTGAGTTCCTGACAATCAATGGGTTCATCCACTTCTCCTCTGAGTGGTTTCTGCTCTCTCTGGTCTGGGGTAACTTTCACCAGCTTTTCCCTGCTCACGGAGCTGGACACACTCCCCTTTGGCTCTTCGCAGTAATTCCCCATGCGCTCGGCGAGCTCAGCATCTTCCTGGTGAGGATTCTGCTCCTCGCCTCCCTCACCACTCCATCACCTGCTAGAAGAGAGGAGAAATCTCAGAATTGGGGATGGAAAGGCAGAGAACAAAACCCAAGTAAGTGCTGGAGAGACAGAAAATAAAAATCAGGGACTCAACTCCCTAACTCTTCCCTACAGGGGACAGTGGAGGGGATCAATTTGCTCCCCACCCAGGACCAGCCTTTAGGGGCTGTACGGGTGCCCCACCCAAGGGGTGCCGGGCAGGGTTTGATTCCCACCTGACCTGCTGCCGAGAGGCTCGCTGGGCTGATGAAAGCGCACAGGAGGCAGATAAGCAGCTGCGTGGGGAGTGGGATAGACCTGAGCTGCAGGGGGAAATTGGATGACCAGCCGTCAGAGTCAGGTGACTGCTCCGGAGCAGAGGGGCCCCTCTCCGCCCTGCTCCACGTGTGCAGCTGCTGCTGTTCCTGTCCCCAACCCCGCTCACCCCGGAGTCGCCCTGCCCACCTCGACTGGGAGCATCCTCCTGACTGCTCTGCAGGGGAGGTGCTGATTGATGGGGGTGATCCTCCCCACCCGGGTACCTGGCTTCCACTGAGCTGGTGACGGGACAGGGGAAATCTGCGTGTGCTGCTGCCTCTCTGGGGCTGGAGCTGCCGGCAGCTGCTTGTGTCTGAACAAGCCTAGTTCAGGCTCCTGACCCTGAGAACTTTCTTAAAGAGACAGCGCCACTCACTCAGGCACATACTACCTTCACACACACACACCAGGGCTCCCTGCATCCAGGTCACTTCCCACCTGGGCTGTGCTGAGACATCAGGAGCAGCTGCTCTCTGCCCTCCCTTACGCAGCCTGCAGGGAAAGTGACCTGGGTGCAGGAAGCCCTGACGTCGCTCCTGTTCTCTCCCAGCCCCAGGGCTGTGTGGGGCGGGGAGCAGCAGTCCAGTGGGGAGCGAGCAGCAATGCCAGCTGCTTTGTGCATCCAGGTCAGGTTCCCACTTGGGTGCAGAAGGGGATGCCAAGTTAGAGGCAAAGGGGGCACAGTGCAGGGGTTGAGGGCACAAGAGAGTGGTGCAGGGGTAGCAGTGAAGGGCTGCATAGAACCATAAAATATCAGGGTTGAAGGGACCTCAGGATGTATCTAGTCCACCCTCCTGCTCAAAGTAGGACCAATTCCCAACTAAATCATCCCAGCCAGGGCTTTGTCAAGCCTGACCTTAAAAACCTCTAAGGAAGGAGACTCCACCTCCCTAGGGAACCCATTCCAGTGCTTCACCACCCTCCTAGTGAAACAGTTTTTACTAGTATCCAACCTAGTCCTCCCCATGGCAACTTGAGGTCATTACTCCTTGTTCTGTCATCTGCTACCACTGAGAACAGTCTAGATCCATCCTCTTTGGAACCTCCTTAGGCAGTTGAAAGCAGCGATCAAATCCCCCTCAGTCTTCTCTTCTGCAGACTAAACAATCCCAGTTCCTCAGCCTCTCCTCATAAGTCATGTGCTCCAGCCCCTAATCATTTTTGTTGCCCTCTGCTGGACTCTTTCCAATTTTTCCACATCCTTCTTGTAGCGTGGGGCCCAAAACTGACACAGTACTCCAAATGAGGCCTCACCAATGTTGAATAGAGGGGAACGATCACGTCTCTCGATCCGCTGGCTATGCCCCTATTTATACAGCCCAAAATGCCGTTAGCCTTCTTGGCAACAAGGGCACACTGTTAACCCATAGCTTCTCATCCACTGTAACCCCTAGGTCCTTTCCTGCAGAACTGCTTCCTAGCCATTCGGTCCCTAGTCTGTAACAGTGAATGGGATTCTTCTGTCCTAAGTGCTGAACTCTGCACTTGTCCTTGTTGAACCTCATCAGGTTTCTTTTGGCCCAATCCTCTAATTTGTCTAGGTCCTCTGTATACTATCACTACCTCCAGTGTATCAACCACTCCTCCCAGTTTAGCGCCATCTGCAAACTTGCTGACAGTGCAGTCCACGCCATCCTCCAGACCATTAATGATTGCACAGGAGTGGAGTGCAAGGGCTGGGGTGAAGGGGCACAGTGCAGGTTTGGGGCTCAGGAGGGGCAGGTGTTGGGGTGCATGAGGGGGCAGAGGTTAGGAATGAAGGGGTGTAGGGATTAGGGGTACAGGAGGGGGAGCAGGCATTTGGGGCAAAGGGACACAGTGCAGAGGTTGGGGGGAGGGGAACGTGGGTTGCCTAGGGAGCCCATGGGAGCCAGGGGCACCAAAATGCAAGTTCGCCCCGGGTGCCATTTCCCCAAGGCCAGCCCTGTCCACATCCCATCCAAACACTCAGTAGGAAGGGAGGGAGCTCCAGCCAAGGTGTCAATCATCATCTGTAGGAAGCCCGGAGTGAGATCTGCTGGGGACTGTCCTGAGCTCACAGAGTCTGTGTGGGGAATCCCAGCGGGTTCTCTCAGGCACTTACAGTTTCTGGGTTGGTTTAATGTTTCCTCACCTGTGCAGGGACTTTCCAGGATCTCGCTTTCCACTGAACAAGGGAGATCCAGGACCCACGGCTCTTCCCCTCCTTCCAGCTGGAAGATCACAGAGGGTTGGGAAACTGGAAACCCTGCTCAAGGGAAAGAAAACAAAGGAGCTCAGGGGAATTCATAGGTCATTTATCATCATAAAAAACATTCTATTAGTTTAACCCCAGTCCATTTTAAACAATAAAATCACAGGGCCAGCTCCCCAGGTGCTCAAAGGTGCAGAACACTCTGCTTAGGAGGGATTTAACTATCCCCATCGTTGCTGGGAACACACACAGCCAGACACTCATTATCAAAGAGGCTCCTAAAAAACAGAGACTGGAACTGCATTTCCCAGAAAGTGAAAACTCCAGACAGAGGGCAAGTCTCCCTGGCACTGCTTCTGCTGACAGACAGGTCCAGAGCCAAAGAGAGAGTCCAGGCGAAGCTGGGAACAGGAAGCATGGGCTGGGGGGTTCAGTGGAGTAAGGACCTGGAAGGGCAGGGATATCACTGAAGGCAGGATCTCAGCAGCATTAGATGTCAGGAAAGCACATCCTGCGGCATTAGGGAACCTAGTGAGTCAGGTATAAAGGGAAGGAGCATAAAAACACTGTGTGTGGAGAAAGCTGGCAAATTAGATGGTGTAGTTCAAGAGCCACAGACCAATTCTACTGCCAAAGGAGAATGTTAGAAATAAGAATCAGGCCATGTGACTTCAGGAGGGACAAATTGAAGATCCAAAGAACATGCAGATAAGAGAGACTGCGTCTCTTGCAGGTTGGTATGGAAAATGAATAGTCTCCTTTGTTCATGTAGACAATTAGTTTGTTTTATCATTCATTGATCATTGTTATTGTGATCTCATATGTTATTTCATATGTAGTCACTGTGTGCAATAGATTTAAGTTGTAGGTATAGACAGAAGACAGACAGGTAGAGCCCTGCATGGATACAAAATTTATATCCGCATCCGATCTGCGATCCGCAAATGGCCCATGGATATCTGCAGATTTTCAGGTTCTAGGAACAAAATTTGTACCTGCAGCCGATCCACAAAAGAGGTCTGAATTCTCCACCAGGAGACATGATCAAAGCAAAGGGCTAAGGCAATGAATCCTAAAATCTTCTAATATAGGCTGAAGGGACCTCAAGAAGTCATCTACTCCATTCCCATCGCCCATGCAGGATCAGGTGTAAATATGCCAGAAGTTTGTCTGACCTGTTCTTAAAACCCTCCTGGGACAAGAATTCCACAACCTCTCTTTGTAATCCATTCCAGCACTCCCCTATCCTTATCGCTGGAAAGGTTTTGGTATTACCCACCCTCAAGCTCCCTTGCAGCAGATCAAGCCAATTACTTCTCCTCCTACCTTCAGTGGACGTGACGAACAGTTAATCACTGCTCTCTTATAACAACCCTTGACATATTTGAAGACTGTTCTCAGTTCCCCACTCACTCTTTTCTCAAAATTAAACATGCTCAGTTCTTTCAACCTTCCCTCATAAGTCATGTTCGAGGACCAGGAGGGCGCTTTTCCCTTCTGAATGGAGATGCGCAAGGTGAGGTCAGAGAAAAGGATGTTGGAGTAACTGAGACAGGAGAGGATGACTAAGAGCTGTAGCTGTGCGGATGGATAGGAAAGGCCAATTGTTAAGGATGTTATGCAAAAAGAAAATGCCATGTGTAGGCACACCCTGGATAGGAGGCCCCAGAGGGAGCTCCGTGCCAAAGGTATTGCACAGTTATGGGCCTGAGTGACAGGCAGCACAATGGTGCTGTCTGCGGTAGAGAAAGAGGGTGGGGGGAGGGCTTGGGGGAAATATGAAGAGCTTTGCTTCAGCTGTTGATCTTTAGCTGATGGCTGGACATCAGTGAGGCGATGACACAGAGAGAGAGGGGCTGAGATTTCAGTTGCGACAGAAGGAGACAGGCCAGGAGCAGAGAGGCAGAACTGGGAGTTAGGAGCACAGAGATGGTAGCTGAATGTGTGTGTGCGGATGAGATTACCCAGAAATAAGGTGCAGAGGAAGAAAAGAAGAGGCCCGAGGACAGAGCCCGTGGAACCCAAACAGAAGGCTGAACGGGGTCAGCCGACTCATTCTAAAGACACTCTAATGCAGCGACTGGAGGAGGAGAAGGATGCGACTCATCATGGACCTCTTGATGCCACCTGGCAGAGGGCACAGGGTGCCTAATGTTTTACTGGGATCCCACAGACCAGGTACACGCATATTTGTTCACCCAAAGGGGTCGTGTCAGGTGTCTGTCGAGGAACTAGTTAGGTAGGTCTTAGGTAGCTCTGAAAAGCTTTGCCAGTCCAGCTCTATTGTTTAAGGCTGTGAAAAAGTGCCCACACGCATGCGCACACACGCACACCATCCAACATGGCTCTGCTGGCCAAAGCTCAATTACAGACACAGCTATAGCGGCAAAAGCATCCATTTTGTAAAACAGGAAACTAAATGCTCATAAGCTACATTAATGCAGCGTTAAGGTTGCCCAGTGCTGTCTCCTGCCTTGCACCATATGGACGGTGAGTAAACTTAAACCTCTGCAGACCAGGAAGTGAAAAGTTAATGTAAACTTTCCCCCAACCCTTAACCCTGCAGCTGGCCAGAACCAGTGAGAATGGTTCTGTGTGGGCCGTGCAAAGGTTAACCAACTGCCACAGGGACTCAGGTATTCAGCTCAATGCAGCAGTAACGGGATGAATTCTATGGTCTGTGGTATAAAGGACGTCAGAGTAGATGACCTAATAGTCACATCTGGCCTTAAAATTTATGAACCTATAATCGATCCGAGGCAAGACTAAGACTAAGACATTGTCTGTGCTGTGCTCACAGGTGGGAATCCCAGCATCTATCCGCATGCCTCCAGCTGTGTGCACTGGGCCAGCTGTAGCTGAGACTGGCTGATGGAGGGATTGGTTGCAGCAGCTGGGCAGAACTGTGCCTGTGCTATGCAGAGAGGTGCATGTGAAACTTGGGGGGCAATTCTGCCTCATTTCCGTGCTGAGTGTTGTAGGCTTTGTCAGCAAAGATGCCTAAGGGTGTGTTCTTGCCATGGGGGTTGTCAGCACCCTGGGGGCGTATGTCTGAGTGGACCTGTGGGGCTTAGTGAGGGGTAAGGGAAGGCAGTGACTCAAACGGAAAACTCAGGTTGAGGGCAATGGGGTAGTAACACTGTGCAAGTCTCAGCTGGCCTGTGTGCAGGAGGTTCGGTACTGGACAGCAGGCCAGGGGGAGGAAGCTTCTGTTTGCTATGATGGAGTTAAACCCGAATATTATCTTAGCAAAGAGAAGAACATGTTAGACATTCTGCTGCACTGCTCTGTTCCCAGAGCGCTCTGTAACAGGGGAGGGGAGAGGGCTAGTGTGGGTGTCTCTGGCATGTCGGGGTGATGCTGAAACAGGGCAGAGCAGAGGTGGCACTGGGGGACTGGCATGAACCTTAACTCTGCATTTCTCCTTCTAAAAACCGAAGGAACAGGAACCCTTACCCAGCGAGGTCACATTCTCACAGTTGTCCTGCATGACCTCCCTGTAGAGGGCTCTCTGAGCGGGTCCAGCAGAGCCCTCTTCCTGGTGAAATACACAGCCACCTCCTCGAAGGTCACCGGCCCCTGAAAGAGCAAGAGCCCAACACTCAGTACCTGCTGCCCCACTCACAGCCCCACTATTCATGGAGGAAAGGAGCCAATCAAATGGAAGCTCTGAGAGAGTCAGCAGAGTCCTATCCCCATACTGCTGAGAGCAGCCAGGAGACATCTGGGTGAGAGGACGAAGTGAGAGCCCCTTGTCTCTCCCAGCAGATCCACCACAGACCTACTAGCCAGAGGCTGATACAGGAGATGGAGCCCCCAGTAGGGTCCAGGCACAGCCCCATGGTAGAGAACCCAACACCCTCCCCACTGCCAGCAGCTGGATGTGAGGGGCCGGGACATCTTCCCTACACCTCCCTGCTGGGTGCCCCCTTTCCATGTCACACCAGCCCCTGGCTAGCAGGCTGAGGGGTCAGCACTGGAAATCTGGTCAGTTTTCCCAGCCCTGCCCAGGAGTTGCTTGGTCTGTTTCCTGTTTCACAAATTAGGAATTTTCTCCCCAACACCCAAGTGTTTGTTCCAAGGATCTAGGCCCATGTTAACAAGTCCCAGCAGGTTTGTCACACTGTGTCCCCACTCCCTATCCTCACCCAGGGTATTCCCTGCCCTCCAGACCTAACTCCCAGAAGTTGCCACCTCTTCAGTATTTCCTGCCCCTCCCCCTCCAGCAGGAACCCACCAGCAACCCCCCAATAACCCCTACCTGAGCTGGCTCCACTGCAGCCATTTCTCCTGTCCCATGGGAGGCTGGGACGAGCTGGAGCGAGAGGTGGGCGTCATTCTGCAGCCTGGCAGGGCGAGAAGGGCAGTTGTGGAGGTTTCAGAACAGGCTTGAGTTCATTTCACATCACGATTCCCCCAGGCCCTTTCCCTGGGGACAGAGATTGTAGATTCTGCCAGGCTGGGAACATGCTCAGTCCCCACAGTGCAGCAAAGACCTGGCCCTGGCCCTCCTTTCCCCCATGTGCTCCCCCCAGCAGCAGGAACCAACCAAGACATTTTGAAGCCCTCCCAGCACCAGGGTGTGAATCAAACCCTGGACCAGACCAGACCCAAAGGAGCCCCCTTGGGGGGGGGTCCCCCTGACCCTGCCCCCAGGGCAGCGCACTCCTGCCAAAGGGGGAACAGGGAGAGTCCGGGGCCGGTTCTTCCTCTCTGCTCCTCACCTCGCTCACAGGGAAGTGACCCTGGGCAGGGACGCTGCAGTGAGTGTGCCCGGGGGGGGGGGGGGGTCAGAGATCTGGGAACCTGCCCCCCCCTCTAATTTCTCCTCACACCCTCTCCCGTCCCCTCCCTAGCGCCCTGCCCTGGGCTGGGAGCCGGGTCACTGCCCTGTTCCTGGGGCTCCCGCGGCTGCCCTGCCCCAGCTGCCCCAGCCCCTTCCCGTGCCCCGCAACCCTCCCAACTGCTCCAGCTTCTCGGGCTGGAGCTGCTGGCCCTGCCCCACTGACCCCGGGGGAGCAGCGGAGCGGAGCCTGCCCCGCAAACAGCTGATCGCAGCTGCGCCCAGGCCGCCCCCGGGGAAAAGCTCCGCGGAGGAGGCGCCACAAGCTGCCGGCAGCGGGTCATTCCCGGGGGGGCCGAGCACCCGCCTGCAGCTGCCGCAGCCTCCTCCCCCCGGAGCCCCCACGGGGGGAGCAGCCTCCCAGCCGGGCTCAGGGCATTGGGGTGCCGGGCCCTCATGCGCACGCCTGGGCCCGGGACACTCACACACACTCTGCCCTGGGGCGCCCCTGGTGCCCAGAGACCGATCAACCCGCCGCCTGCCCCCCCGCCCTTCCCCGCCTGCAGCTCCGGCCTCTCCCCTCCCGCCCCGCCAGCCGCACCCAGGGGAGCCCCGGGCCCCAGGCTCTGTCCCCACCTGAGCCCAGCGGGGCCGGGGGCAGCTCCTGCTGCAGCTGAGAACAGCGGCTCTCCGGCCCGGGCGGCTCCAGCGCTGCTGGCAGCACGTGGCCACCAGGGAGCAGCTGCTGAGCCCGGGCTCCTGCGTCACAATGTGCCAGAGCCCTGCCCCAGGAGCTGCCCTGCCCCTGGCTGTGCCAGAGCCCTGCCCCAGGAGCTGCCCTGCCCCGGGCTGTGCCAGAGCCCGCCCCCAGGAGCTGCCCTGCCCCTGGCTGTGCCAGAGCCCTGCCCCAGGAGCTGCCCCCTCTGGGATTTGTTCTCCTGCCTCCTACTTCCCAGCACCCCCCACCCCCAGCTGCTCCCTTCCTGTGTCTGCAAACACCCCCAGGGCAGGCTGCAGCGCTCGCTGGGGCTGGCTCCAGTGGCTGAAGTTGCCTCCATCTTTGCTCACCTGGGGCGGGAGGGATGAAGAGAGGAGATGGGCCCAGGGTGTGAAAGCAGACTCCGGGGGCAGGGACAGAAGGGCTCTGTGGAAAGGTGGGTTTTTTGCGGGGGGGCAGGTGTGGTCCAAATGGAGTCAGAAGAAGTTGGGCAGCAGAGGCTCAGGGGCCTCCTTCCCCAGCACCGCCCCACCCCCTGAAACAGCTGTGGGCCAAAAAGGAAGGTTTGGGGGGAGGGAGAAGAAATGGCCCCCATAGGGTGACCAGATCTCACTGTCACACCCCTCTTCACCCCCTAGCCCCCTGCTGGCCTGCTGCCTCTCCTGCTAGTCAGTCCCCCCCCCACCACTCCCTCCTTTCACCTCCTCCTCCCCTGCCAGAAACCCCTGCCTGCCCCTAGAGCCCCTGCTGGCTCACTGCTCACCTCTGTGCCCACCTGCCACTCACCCACCTGCTCCCACCTGCTCCCCATTTGCCCTCTCACCACCCCAAGTGTAAAGCCTCATTCAGAGACCCAGGAGTCAATCAGTGCAATACCAAAAATTAAACTACTGAAAATGGTGCCCCCCTCCAGCCACTGACGTTTTGGACTAGAAAGCTTTGCCCCAGACATCCCCTTCAGAAGACATCCCCAGACCGGCTGAGGGATACTGGTGTGACCTCACCTGGCAGCCCCCAAAGAAGGAATTGGGGGGACTAAATGGACAGGGCCCCTCTCTAGCTGAAGCCTGGCAAGGGAGGTACGTGGATCCCACCAGAAGTTAAAATGAAAAGTGAGGGAGGGGAGGCTCTGCTGGACCTGGGCAGCTCTAGATACAGCACCAGGCACGTAGGAGGATTTCCACTCCTGAACCATGGAAGCAGGAATTGACTTTTCCTTTCCAGGTTTAGCTAATGTTCAGAAAGGGAATCTAGCACCTGCCTTCAAGATTTGAATACCTCAACATTCAGGAGTGCTCCAGCTCAGTTTGGGCAGCTGTTTTCTTCCAAATCAAATATACTGATCCACTGTCATTTGCTGTAGAAAAAGTAGGATAAAATTGAGCAAGAAATGCTTCCCAGGGGTTATTAGGACTGGAATTGCTATTTTCAACAGCCATTGCCTTTTTGTTTGTTTTTGTTTTATTTGTTTAAAATGGAAGACAGTGATATTGCATTGGCAAATTCCCCATAGAAACAAAGAGTGGAACAAAAGAATAATAAAGGCACCTCAACTTTTCCTCATGTATGGAGGACAGTCTTACAATATGCATCCAGATCTCCTCCAATCACACAAGCTGAAAATTGTTCCACTTTACTGCAGCTCTGTAACCATATGGGAACCAGTCCTGTCTGTGTTCTGTGCACATCCAAAATCCCTGCTGAATGACCCACATGGGAGCAAGTTACCAGTGACCCAGGGCTGGGGTGGAAGAAGAGAGCAGGGGTATGTGTGTGGGAGAGCCCAGGCTGGGGTGGCAGGGAGGTGCAGGGGAGCCCGGGGGGGGGGGGGGGGAAGCCAAACAATTTTTTTGCTTGGGACGGCAAAAAATCTAGAGCCGGCCCTGCCTCCACGCACGTTGAGGTAGGTAGGAGCGGATCATTATTATCCCTACTCGAAAGAGGGAGAAGCTAAGGCTGAGAAAGGAGAATTGACTTGTCTGAGGTCACACAGCCAGCCAGTGGCAGAGTTGGGAATAGAACCCAAGAGCCCTGATTTTCAGACTAACCATCGGATCTTGAATTTCAGACATTAAATGACCTGAATAAAGTGCTCTCAGATGAGCTCCAGACCAACAACAGTGCACAGGAATTATTCAGCAAGTATTTGAGGAGAACTGCAATGTTAGAGAGAATCATGAACGGCTCAGAGACCATTAATGCAGAGAAGCAGCAAAATTCATCAAACATAGAACTGGTTCTGACTTATTTCCTTGGTCTTAAAAGAGAACAAGGACCTGAGTCTCCTCCCTGTCAGTAACCCCCTGCTCAGCCAATCAGGGTAGAGACTGAGGACGGGAGGCTGAGGGTTCTCACCAGAGAGACCAAAGGATGGCCCAGGTCACTGGTGGGGATCACTGCCCGAGCACTATTTCAGCCCCACATTTTTGGGTGGAGCCCGACAGTGGAGTTGCAGAGCCCTCTCCCACAACACACACACACACGGTAGTGGGAGGGGAATAGGAGAAAGGACAAAAGAAGGAAGAGATGAAGAGAAAGGAGGGAGACAGGGAGGAAAAGGTGAAACACAAAGGACAAACCCTAATGTCCCCAGTGATTCTAAGGGACAAAATCCCAGGTGCGGAATAAAATTCTGCCTCCTTAAGCTTGTGTTTTCCATGCCTAGAATTCAGCTGTCACCAGCTGGATCAGACTGAACAGGTTTCAAACTTCCAGGAGGCTCTTACCTTGTAAACAGGGACGGCTGTTTTCCAGTAAAATCACTAAAGGGGAAGGAGAAAACTCGAAAGAGGTTCCTCCTGGTGCTCACATCCGTGAACCCGAATACTCTCTCAGTCCTCAGAGAGAGACCTGGAGAAGGAGACTTGCTGAAGCAAAGCCACAGGGGTCTCTGAGGTTTCCCTGGCCCCTCGCCCCTGTCCTGCCTGGCTGATGTCAGCATCTCTCTGTGACCACCTCCCCACCACCTTGGACCAATAGTCTGAGGTCCTGCAAAAGGCCTTTGTGATGTCACTGCCACACCCCTCCCTTGCTGTGCCAATGTCCTGCCCCTGGCCAGGCACTTTGGAGGTTTGAGCTACTCCCTGTGGATCACCCCACTCAAGGAGCGTTCGTTCTAGGCAGCAAGCCGGCTAGACAGGGAAACATCAGACGCTGCTCCCAAAGCTACACTCAGATTTTCAGAAATTAGTCATCTGTATGGCCAGAAGAGACCATTAGAGCATCTAATCTGACCCCCTGCATATCACAGGCCTCCTGTAGGACACCATAGCTACTTTTGGGGCAAACACATTATGGAAAGGCATCTAGTCTTCATGAAATGACATCAAGAGATGGAGAATCCACCACTTCCCTTGGTAGCTTGTTCCTGTGGTGAATCATCCTCACTGTTGAATATTTGTGCCTTAGTTGTAATATGAATTTGTCTCTTTTCACCTTCCAGCCACTGGGTCTTGTTATGCCTTTCTCTGCCTGATTCAAGAGCCCTTTAATACCCAGTCTTTTCTCTCCATTAAGACACTTCAACACTTCAATGAAGTCACCTTTCAATCTTCTCCAGCCCTCAGAACATTTGGTGGATCTTTGCTGTCCCAAACTCTAATTTCACAACATCTTTTTCAAACGAGGACACCAAAACTGGAGGCAGTATTCCAGTATCAGTCTCACTGATGCCGTGTCACCTCCTGTGACGTTATTGACATAAACTGTAACTGTATAGATCACCATTGCAACCACTGTTCTATATTTGCAGCCAATATTGTATAAAGGTTGTTGTGTAGGGGGGTCTATGGAGAGGTTCTGATTGGTTAATAATGATGCTCTCTCTAGATGTGTATCATTTTTGTAGTTGACGTTATGAATATTGGTTCTATGCTGCCTGTATTTCAAACTTGTGCTTTGCTTCTGGGAAACACCCCAGACAAGTTGGTGTCAGTTCTGCCTAGCCGGCTTGATGCAGGTTAGGCAAATGTGAGAACCACTACACTACAGAAACTCCATTACAGTGCACTGCCCTGCCCCGCCCTCAAATTCCCTGCACTTTGGTGGTGCTCACCCTGGCACACACTGATGGGCGAACCTGGAGAAACTGGCAGCAGCTCTTTGATGGGTCAGCTGGAAGAGCAGAGGACTGGAGCCAGGGATCAGGAAGCCGTCCTTACATCACCCTTGTGACTCTAGCTTGAAGGGGAGCTTTTTCTTCCCCTTGCTGAGAAGCAGCAAGAGAAGAAAGAAACGTCCGTGGGCCAACTGAGTGCAAAGCCAATGCTGCCTTTTCCTGCAGTGAAGCCCAAAATGAGGGACTTGCATTGAGTAAAGGCAGTGCTGGGCTTCCAGGAAAGAGCCCACTGCTGCAGGAAGAGGGATGAAGCAGCCTGCTGAAACCTGGGACCTTTAGATCTTCAGTCTAATGCTCTCCCAACTGAGCTACTTCAGCACCTGCAGGGGCCTTTTTGGGCTACTGCTTCTCACCTTGAAGTTTATTCTCCATAAACCATTGCTCCAGTCAATAATGGCCAATGCAAGACGGACATCGCTTGCTATTTTAGCACTTGGAAACGTCATCAACTAGTCTCTGATCTCTTGAATGCTGCGCTTCAGTTCATGGGGGAAAGGCGAGAGAAGCGACCTTTGAACAAAGGGCTGGGGTTAACATCCTAACGCTGTCTGTCTCCGACTGTAACACTATTTAATACCAGCCCACCCTGTGCTGGTGACAGTTCCATTTCTAGATGTTAGTACATTTCAGTTACTGTCAAAATTAAAAGTTTCTATATGCTTAAAAGAAATTATTTTTTCATTTGCTTATATACGGCATGAATAAATACAGATTTACACATCCTAGCATGAACATTTATTGTCTTATATGATAGAGAAAATCCTGCATCCAGATTGTGCATCGAAATCATGAAATGAGCTACAAATGCAATAAAAATAAGGTATTCAATGGTTTAACATATGGGGGGGGGGCACTGAAGACACTTCTTGCCTGGGATGCCACTTGGTCTAGGGGAGGCCCTGTCAGGGAGAACAGGAGTTAGTCTCACACGCCTATTTCCAGGCTGTAATCTGTGGGCGCCCTGCTCTGGGGGAGGGATCGCAGTAGCCCAGACTCAGGGCTGGAACAGGCCTCGGATTGAGGGGGTGGCTGCCTGGTTTGCAGAGCTCTGATGTCTCAGACAATGTGTCTTTCCCAAAGCCTCAGATCTGCGTCCCCAGAAGGCTCCTGCGCTGCCTCCGCTCCTTTCACAGTCTATAGCAAGGAGCAGCAGCAAGGATCAGGGATGAGCCATAGGGCACTAGGTGGGTGGCAGAGGCTTCAGGAGTAAACCCAGCCCCCAGAGCAGAGGGGGATAGGAGGCTTTTTCTCTCTCCTTAGCCACGGGCTATAGCTCCGAGAGCTCTGTGAAATGCCTCCCGCCCACAGCCTGGGGAAGGGGAAGGAGTCCCAGGTTCTAGCTCAGGGGAATGGAGTAACATTCAGGGGGATGCAACTGGGCCTGGGCCAGCCCCCATGGGGGTGGGGAGGAGGAGCCACCAAGCTCCACTCTTGGCTCCAGCCCCAGCTCTGGCCCCTGCCTCAGCCCCCTTACCCCTGTCTGTGTCCTTTCCCCCTTAGCTGCGGCCCCACTCCCAGCCACGACTCGGGGGGAGCATGGACAGGGGTGGGGGACATGACCCTGAAGTGTTTTGGGACCACGGATCTCAGTGGTGGGACAAGGGGGTTAAATCTTGGCAGAGACCCCCAAAGGGCAGGTGTGGCTGCTGTCTGGCTGCCTGGGCCCAGACAATGGCCACAAATTCTGTCTCCTAGCAACCGATGGCCGGGGCGCACCTGCTGCAAGAGGCCAGCTGGCCGGGAGGAGTCGGAGAACAAAGAACGAGCTGGAGGCCGGGTGAGCAGGTTGCCAGGGAAACAGGACAGAGGACAGACGAGGGGCAAAGGGCCTGGCTGAGTTGGGCTGTTGGGAGCAAGGAGTCTGCTGGGTTGGGGACTCGAGGGGAGAGCCCAGGCTCTGAGTTCGGGGTCTCCCCAAGATGGACGTTGCTGAATCTTCCTGCTTCCTGTGCGAACACAGAACTTTCCCAGGCTGGATCCCAGACCCCTAACAAACCTTCTGTTGTACAGCGCTGGCTGAGAGTCACTGGGGACTGTGGAAGTTGGGGTGCAGGACTCTTCGGGGTGAGGCTTTCCCAGGTGTCCGATTCAGGTGGACTCACTGCAGGAAGCTCCTGGTGTGGAACAGGGGGGCTGAAAGGTCCAAGGTCAGTCCCAGGAGGGGCTAAAGCCAAGGAGGCTTCCCCCAGTGAGGGCGTCCCCTGGGGGGGTCACACTGAGGAGGCTCCTGCCTGGGTTTGACTCCGAGCTGTTCCAGAGCACGGAGCCTGTGTGCCCGTCACAGCCCCCCAGCATGTGACCTACAGGCTCCACTCTGGCAAAGCTCCCTGTCCCTAGGCTTTAGCATCACTAGCCCCTGCTTAGTGACTAGGGGTCAGTTTAGGGCAGCGGACCCCAAAATGTGGGGTGTGACTCCTAGGGGGACACAGAGGAAGATTGATGGGGGCACCTCAGGGCCTGAGCCAGCCCCCATGGAGGGCAGGGAGGGAGCCCCACTCTGTCCCAGCTCTTCCCCAATCCCATCCTCAGCCTGGGCCCCTGGCTCCTAGCCCAGCCTCGACCCCCTTACCCCTGTCCGCACCCCTCTCCCCAGCAAGCAACGGCCCCACTCCCAGCCCCAGTTCTCGACCGCGGCTTCCGAGGGGCCACAGCCATGGATACGAGGGCGCAGTGTGAAATGTTTGGGGCCTACTGGGTTAGGATGACGTCCTCAATCACTTCTCTGCAGTCCAATGAAAGCGATTCCTCCCCCACCCACCCCACCGTCAGGACGGCCAAGGTACGTTCCGCTGCCCTTCACCCGTACAGGGAGGAGAATAACATTTCATTGCACTCAATGCAACCCACCACCATCCCAAACTGGTCATTTTGGGGAAGCGGCCCCCTCATGCTGCATAGCTAGGCAGAGTAGGGGTGTCTATGCAAACACGGCCTGTTCCTGAAGTCTTCCCCCAGCTCCTCACTAGATGTGACGGGGGAGCTCATTCAGCTGCTGCTTATGCTTAGTATTGGGAAACTCCTTAGTGGCCCTATCTCTGCTGGCCTTAGATTTCTCCTCCTGTCCCTGTTTTAGCAGCTCAGATGAGGTGGCCGAGTGGTTAAGGTGATGGACTGTTAATCCATTCTGCTCTGCATGTAGGGTTCAAATCCCATCCTCAGGGGCTGCATTTAGTCTTCGTTCTCCTTTACAGACAACCATCTCCCCCCTTGGTACAATGACAGATCAAACAATGTTGCTTCTTGCAAACAAAAACCTTCTCAGAATCTCAGCTGCCCCTCCCCCCTTTCTTCAAATAAAATATCTAAATCCCAGATTTCTAAAAAAATTCTCTAGTCCAGCATTTCTTAGTTTTTATCTCAAAAGGGAACAGCCTCATAATCTGCCCCAAACACCCTGGGACCTCCCCAAATAATTAAAATACCCCCAACCTGAGCAAGGCCACAACAGTGAACCAGAGCCAGTGTCTAGGCCAAGCTGTTCTGAAGGAGACAACTCAACCATTTTCTCTCTGCTTCCCTTGGCAAAGTCTGATTGAGAAAACAAAATTCCCCAAACTGAAAATTTTCTGCTGAAAAACCACTACTAGTCTGTTTGGGGACTTTCGTTTGAATGTACTATTACTATTCTCCTCTGATTTCTGAATCAATTTTGTCATCCAGGTGTGTTTCCAGCTGTTGAGTTGTGGGGGAGAGAGGCCAACTCATAATGTCTCTACCCCCCCTTTCATAGTTTCTTCCAACTGGCTAGGAAGAACCTTTGCTAGGATGTGAGTCAAGCAGTGCCCATTGTTGCTGTGCTATCTCGGAGAAGTCTGCATTGTACACGGTTCCTGGGATAGTCCTTGGGAGCGTGGATCCCTTTAATGGGCCAGCAGCGAGTCTGGCTCCTCCATTGTCATACCTGAAAGGCTGGTAGTGGGCATTTTCCAACCTCATCTCAGTCACACACACAGAGCAAAACTTCCCAGCCAATGGTACACACACAATCCAACACAATAGTAATGTTCAACAGACCAAGACTTTTGAAATGATATCTCACCAGGCAGACTTTGTACAAACCGTATCATCATTATAGGAGAGTGGTGAATATGGGGCTTCCAGGGTGCTGCTTTGAGCACAGCGTGCCACACCTGGGCTGACATTGCAATGGAGATGTACCCTTAGAGTCCATCTCTCCTGGGATAAAGATGGCAGCATGGCTGGCCTGGACCATCTGACGTGGGCTCATGGAGCTAAAGCTCAGAGGCTAAAAACTGTGGTGCAGATATTTGTGTTCACACTGAAGCCTGGGTCTGAAACCTCACCCTCGTGGGGTCTCAGAGGTTGGGCTCAAGACCATCTGTCTGCCCTGTAATTTTATACTCTTGCAGCCCAAGCCCCATAACCCTGAGTCAGCTGACCCGGCTTTGCGACAGGTGCCCTGGGTGTGTTAATCACAGTGCAGACATAACATTAGGCTACGTCTCCAGTGCAATGAAACACCCACGACTGGCCCGTGTCACGTTAATCAGGGTCATGCGGCTTGGGCTGTAACGCTGCAGTGTCCGCCTCGGCTCAGGCTCAGTCCCCTGCTCCAGGAGCCCAGAAGGTTGGGAGGGAGTTTAGCAAGTGGAA
Source organism: Mauremys reevesii (assembly GCF_016161935.1). Lineage (NCBI taxonomy): Eukaryota > Metazoa > Chordata > Testudines > Geoemydidae > Mauremys > Mauremys reevesii. The sequence goes on along the minus strand of NC_052636.1, from coordinate 34,492,382 downwards.
ATGGTAAAACCGCAGTGGAGTATTACCCTGACTCACGGCATTTCTCCTTCGGTCTGTCTGCTCTGGGGCAGGGACAGAAACACATCCTGCTGCTTTTGTTATTTCAAAGGGCGGTTTAGGATTTTCATTCTCATACTCGGTGCACAAACAGGACTCAACCTCGGCATAAACGAAACAAGTTGTCCACAGATTGTGGCAGCCACAATGAGCATTTGGTGTGAGAGCTCAGACTGCCCCTGTCCCAGAGGGACGGGGTCATCTGTGAGGGGACTGACCACTGACCTATCAGCTCCTAACTCCCAAACTTTCAGTAACTCTATCCTCAGTGCCTGTGAGTGTAATTTAAACCAGAAGAAAACTACACTAGGCTAGGACCGACGGTCGATCTAGCTCTGAATCTTGTCTTCTGACAGTAGCAAGTACCAGATGCCCCAAAAGCAACTCAGTAAGGTACCACTGGAACTTGAACCCAGGATCTCCTGTATACAAAACAGTGGTTTTAGCCAGCTAAGCTTTGGTGCCTACAGTTGCTGAAGGGATCATGTCTGCACACACCTGACTCTCTGCCAACCTCCATCTGGGCCTGACAAGCTTTGCTGGTGTTTGGATTCAGTAAAGCAGAGGAGCAGGTGAAGTTTTACTCCCAAGGTTCTTTGGACAGGTCTACACTACAAAATTAGATCGGTGTAACTACATTACTCAGGGGTGTAAAAAATTTACCTCCCTAAGCAATGCAGTTATATCAGCCTAACCCCGGTGCAGATAGCGCTGTGCCAACAGGAGGGCTTCTTCCATCAACATAGCTTGTGGAGGGGCTTGGTTAGTGAAGATGAAGAGAATAGGTGGCCCATGGCTCTTGCATTTGGGGAGGCTGGGTGTGAGCGCTGGAAGTGGGGGGCCCATTGGTGCCCAGACCATGGCACTGCCCCCCCTTCTCCTCTCTCTGAGTCCCCACCTGTGCTCCCCCCTTGCTCCTGTTTGGCCACTTCCCACCCCCGCTCTTCCTCTTTGGCTGAGGACAGCTGAGCCACCGTTCGCCGCTCCTCCTCCTCCCCAAGGCCTTCCTGCCTCCTGCTCATGCCTCCACCCCTACCACAAGGTCTGCCCACCAGCCGCCACCACTCTGACCCATCCCTGCAACCCACCCGGCCCACCCCCCACACCTCTCTGACCCTCACCTTAGACCCACCCTGTACATGTCTTTCTTCGGTCGTCAGTTGTTATTCCATGAAGCATCAAGAATGGAATAAAAAGCTGAGTTTACTCCAGGGTGAGGAAACAAAGAAGCCACCAACCCCCCAGCATTGCTGCTTTAGTTAAAGTATTTAGTTAAAACAGCTATTGAATGTCCTTCCTATGCCCCTTGTGTCACCAGAGCACATCCATGCTAGCAGTTCTTGGATGGCAAGAGAGAGCAGTGCACTGTGGGTAACTATCCCACTGTGCAACTGGCTGCAGGGTGTTTTGGGAAGGGTTTGCAATGCCTCCCAGGCTGGTACAGCATCACATGATGCAGGTTTCTCTATCCCACCGTTCCACGGGCATCTTACTAGATTGCCAGCTGCTTTTCAACTGCAGTGTGCATGGCGGGGTAGAGACTGTTTGTGTGTGTGTTGGGGAGTGTGTTGGGGAAGAGTGAGTGTGTTGAGCTAGGTAGGAGCAGATCATTATTATCCCTACTTGAAAGAGGGAGAAGTTACGTCTGAGAAAGGAGAATTGACTTGTCTTAGGTCACACGGCCAGTCAGTGGCAGAGTTGGAAATAGGACCCAAGAGCCCTGATTTTCAAACTAACCATTGATCTTGAATTTCAGACATTGAATGACCTCAATAAAATGTCCTCAGATGAGCTCCAGACCAACAACAGTGCACAGGAATTATTATGCAAGTATTTGAGGAGAACGGCAATGTTAGAGAGGAGAATCATGAACTGCTCAGAGACCATTAACGCAGAGAAGCAGCAAAATTCATCAAACACAGAACTGGCTCTGACTTATTTCCTTGGTCTTAAAAGAAAACAAGGACCTGAGTCTCCTCCCTGTCAATAACCCCCTGCTCAGCCAATCAGGGTAGAGACTGAGGCTGAAGGTTCTCACCAGAGAGCCCAAAGGATGGCCCAGGTCACTGGTGGGGATCACTGCCCGAGCACTATTTCAGCCCCCCAGTTTTGGGTGGACCTCCCACAGTGGGAGCTGCAGAGCACTCCCCTGCACCACACACACGCACACACACACACCCCTCCCTCCTGGGAGGTGAACAGGAGAAAGAACAAAAGAAGCAAGAGACGAAGAGAAAGGAAGGAGGGAGGGAGGGAGGCGAAGGTGAAACAAAAAGGACAAACCCTAATGTCCCCAGTGATTCCAAGGGACAAAATCCCAGGTGTGCAATAAAATTCTGCCTCCTTAAGCTCGTGTTTTCCATGCCTAGAATTCAACTCTCACCAGATGGATCAGACTGAACAGGTTTCAAACCTCCAGGAGGCTCTTACCTTCTAAACAGGGACGGCTGTTTTCTAGTAAAATCACTAAAAGGGAAGGAGAAAACTCAAAAGAGGTTCCTCCTGGCGCTCACATCCATGAACCCGAACACTCTCTCAGTCCTCAAAGAGAGACCTGGAGAAGGAGACTTGCTGGAGCAAAGCCACAGGGGTCTCTGAGGTCTCCCTGGCCCCTCACCCCGTCCTGCCTGGCCGATGTCAGCATCTCTCTGTGAGGTCACCACCTCCCCACCACCTTGGACCAATAGGCTGAGATCCTGCAAAAGGCCTTTGTGATGTCACTTCCACACCCCTCCCTTGCTGTGCTAATGTCCTGCCCTGGCCAGGCACTTTGCAGGTTTGAGCTACTCCTGTGGATCACCCCACTCAAGGAGCGTTCGTTCTAGGCAGCAAGCCGGCTAGACAGGAAAACATCAGACGCTGCTCCCAATGCTACACTCAGTTTTTCAGAAATTAGTCGACTTTATGGCCAGAAGAGACCATTAGAGCATCTAATCTGACCCCCCTGCATATCACAGGCCTCCTGTAGGACACAAGAGCTACTTTGGGGCAAACACATTCCAGAAAGGCATCTAGTCTTCATGAAATGACATCAGGAGATGGTGAATCCACCACTTTCCTTGGTAGATTGTTCCTGCTGTCAATCATCCTCGCTGTTGAATATTTGTGCCTTTGTTGTAATATGAATTTGTCTCTTTTCACCTTCCAGCCATTGGGTCTTGTTAGGCCTTTCTCTGCTAGATTCAAGAGCCCTTTAATACCCAATCTTTTCTCTCCATTAATACACTTCAACACTTCAGTGAAATCACCTTTCAATCTTCTTTTGATAAGCTGGACAGGTTGAGCTCTTTCAATAGCTCACTAGAAGGCATTTTTCTCCAGCCCTCAGGACATTTGGTGGCTCTTGCTGCCCCAGCTCCAGTTTCACAACATCTTTTCAAATGAGGACACCAAAACTGGAGGCAGTATTCCAGTATCAGTCTCACTGATGCCATGTCACCTCCTGTGACATTACTGACATAATCTGTAACTGTATAGATCACCATTGCGACTGTTGTTCTATATTTGCAGACAATATTGTAGAAAGGTTGTCGTGTAAGGGGTCTATGGAGAGGTTCTGATTGGCTGATTATAATGATGCCATCTCTAGATGTGTATCATTTTTGTAGTTGATGTTATAAGTATTGGCTCTGTTCTGTCCATATTTCAAACTTGTGCTCTGCTTCTGGGGAACACCCCAGATAAGTTGGTGTCAGTTCTGCCTAGCCTGCTTCATGGCCCATTAAGAACCATCAGCTACACAATCGACCCACTGAGAGAAGGCAGATACGCCTTGTGACTCTGCATGGTCTGCAGGGACCTGCCTATGGACGAACTCTAAGGTTTTTCTACGCCACGTGCTGGATAGAGTGTCCTTGGGACAAAGAAAGCAAAGACCACATGGCAAGAGACTAGAAAAGGCTGATGCCTCATCTCCATCTTGTCTTCAGTCCTGCTTCATACCTCTGGAGGGACTTTGCTACAAACTGAAGCTCTAGACAAAGGACTGAATGACCCATCCCAGCTGCGGATGTACTCCAGAGACTTGATTTGAACCTGCAGTTTATTCCATCACTGCTACAAGCCTGAACCAAGAACTTTCCCATTACTGTATGTGAAGGGTTAAAATCCATGTGCATTTTATATAACAACCTGGTCTATGGATTGTGCCAGCTCTTTTCCAGACCCGAAGTCCAGACTATGGTCTAGCCCACTATGACTCTTTTGATGGTTTAAATTACACTCACAGGCACTGAGGATAGAGTTACTGGGAGTTAGGAGCTGATAGGTCAGTGGTCCAGTCCCCTCACAGATGACCCTGTCCTCTGGGACAGGGTCAGGTCTGAGCTCTCACACCAAATGCTCATTGTGGCTGCCAGAATCTGTGGGCAGCTCGTTTAGTTTACACCTGATGGTTGAGTCCTGCTTCGTGCACCATGTGTGAGAATGAAAATCCTAAACCGCCCTTTGAAATAACAAAAGCAGCAGGACGTGTTATTGTCCCTGCCCCAAAGCAGACAGACCGATGGAGAAATGCCATTGAGACCAGGGTAATACTCCACTGCCGTTCTACCTTTTTTTTTTTAACTCCCTCCCAGCCTTATGGGGTCTCAGAGCCCGGTATTGAGCCTGAGCCGAGATATCTACACTGCAAATTTACCACCCACAGCCCAAGCCCCGGGAGCCTGAGCTGGTATGGGGCAGCCCTGGGTGTTTCATTGCAGTGTGGACATAAGCCTATTGTGTTTCATTTCTTAGATTCTGCTGCCATCGTGTGGCCATTTCCTTCCCCTCCTTTCTGTCAAAAGCGCAGAGCCTGGTTCCTCCAGAGGGAGAAGGACGTCTTTCTTCTTTCCTTCCTCAACAGCCCCTTCCCTGGAGAGCCCTTTGCTGGGGCCTGGGTGGGGAACAGCTGTTTCTGAGGATTAATTTCATATTAATGGTGTTGATCTATAGATTTTACAGCCAGACTAGATCACTAGGTACCTCTGCTCTGACCTGATTCAGAACAGAGACCAGAGAATTTTACCCAGTGACTCCTACATCCACCCCAAGATCTTCTGGCTGAACGAGGAGGGTTCATTCAGAAAGTCATCGTGTTTGGGTGTAAAGGTGTGAAATGATGGGGAAATTGGCCCCTCTTTCAAGTTTAAATGTTGTGACTTCTACACCTAGACCAGGGTGGCCAACCTGAGCCTGAATTTCCCAGTGTAACTGCCAAACCTGCACCTTTGTATGAGTCAATTGTGAACCTTCCCATCATTGTCCTTTGCTCTTAACCCTGAGGCTATTGCCCCATCATGGGGCCATTTCCCGCCTCTCTTTCATACAGAAGCACAATTTTCTTTGCACAGACACAGGAACAGCAAGATCTTTCTCTGTCCCTTGTGCAAAGCAGGGGGCCAAATTCCATGGAAACAATGGACAAGCAGGGGGCTCTGGGCACATCCAGCCCTGGCCGTGAGATGTTCCTCCCTCTTTCTTTATGCTGCTGTTGCTATTTCATGGATTGTCTGGGATGGGGAAAAAGCTGAGTTCACTCCAGGTGGAGGGGAAAAGAACCCTGAAAATCTCAGGACCCAACCCCTGCTACCAGGATCACTGAGGTGCTGGGAATGGGACTGTGTGAATTGTCAAGGTGGGGAATGAATAACAATCTACAACTAGATCCACCTCATTAACCACCGACACAGGCTAATCCTGCTGCCGATAGAAGGGAAACTGGGAGCCATTCTTTGCTGTTCAGCCATGGAAACAGTGACCCAATTGCACCGCAGTGAATGTGCTGGGGAAAGCTGGAGTTTACAGGCAGGTGGAAATGCCTAGCAGATCCTAGAAACACCTGGAGATCCCCACACCACTTCTGCCACTAGGGTGAGGTGTTGAGCTGCTCACAGCATCCCCCACCATGACCTTGCAGCAGGGGATTGCCGCACCCCCAACCCAATGCAGGGGAGATGGCTGAGTGTATCTCTGCACCCTGAGACCAGGGCAGCCACACTCTGTGCCCCACACATAGAATCTGGCCCTGCTGAAAAGTGACCCCTATGAACAAGTCACCTCCAGGAAAGCAGGATTGGTCCTCAGAGAGGGGAATGGGCTTCTTGTGAAGCTTATAGGTCACTGGATGCTCTGGAAACAGGAGCGCTCTGAGTGTAACCCATAGCAAACACAACCTGCTAGGGGATGTAGCTCAGTGGTTGAGCACATGCTTTGCGTGTATGAGGCCCTGGGTTCAATCCCCAGCATCTTCATGGTCATTTTTTCACCCTGCTGCTTTGCTCATGCCCAGCGGGGATGTGGCCCACCAGTCTCCCTGCACCAGTTTCAGTCCTGCTCAGTGAGGGGCAAGTGACAATTGCATGGAAGGTCTGGGGGGGTTCTGCTCCTAAGTCACCTCGGTACATTTAAGATTCCCACCCGCTGTGCTGCTTGGGACAATGGTAGATGAGAAGGGCGAATCCTCCAGCACTGGAGGGAAAGGTCCCATTTGCACAGACTGAGAGGCAAGGAAACAGAGGGGCAGTCAGTGCTCAGGGAGGAGAGGGGTCAATGATTTACTCCCAGCAGGGGACACTGTCTTTTTGAGTATCAGAGGGGTAGCCGTGTTAGTCTGGATCTGTAAAAGGCGACAGAGTCCTGTGGCACCTTCTAGACTAACAGACGTATTGGAGCATGAGCTTTCATGGGTGAATCCCCACTTCAGATGAATGGAGTGGGAATTCTGTGACTGGCTAGCCAACTACAAAAGCAGTTTCTCCTCCCTTGGTGATCACACCTCAACTGCTAGAAGAGGGTCTCATCCTCCCTGATTGAACTAACCTCCTTATCTCTAGACTGATTCTTGCCTGCATATTTATACCTGCCCCTGCAAATTTCCACTACATTCATCTGACGAAGTGGATTCACCCATGGAAGCTTATGCTCCAATACATCTGTTAGTCTGTAAGGTGCCACTGGACTCTGTCTTTTTGAGGCGAGTGCTGCTGGCTTGGGATGGTGCTGACGATGGATAGAAAAAAGGCTGGAGTCAATGGCAGATGGGACCACAGAAGGTCCTGGGTGCTCAGATGCCCCCAGTTATTGCACCCAGGCCTGTCCTAGACAGAGAAAAGACACCGAGGGACCCAGCCCCCCTACAGTGATCCCATGGACAAGAACCTGGTTAGGAGTGGGGTGAAGGTTCCCTCTGGGCAAAGGGGAGCTGAAAACCCTCCGTGTCCTGGAATTTAAGCAACGGAAGCTTCAAACCCTGCACGGGTGTGGGCTGAGGTGCATCAGCAGAAGATTGGGCTGGACAGAGGTGGCAGGTTTGTATAATTTTTGGTGGTGCCCAGAATGGGACCAAGTCCTGCCCCACCTGCCACACACACCTGTGTAAGGCTCTGGGAAGGAGTTTGGTTGTGGGAGGGAGAGGGGTTGGGCTCTGGGAGAGTTTGGGTGCAGGGTCTGGGCTCAGTCAGGGGGTTGTGGTGAAGGAGGCAGTGTGGGGGGCAGGCTCTTGGAGGGAGGTTGGGTGCAGGTGTGGGGTCTGGGCTGGGGCAGGGGTTGCAGGAGAGGGTGAAGGGTGCAGCATTTACCTCGGGCATCTCCCAAAAGCAACCCGCAGCCCCTAAGCTGGAGGGCCGGGGGCGTCTCTGCGCACTGCTACCCACAGACTCCACCCCCGCAGCTCCCATTGCCACAGTTGGCAGAGTTGGCAGTTGGGGCGGGGGCAGCATGTGGAGACCCTCCATGCCAACAGTTGTTCTTCTCACAGCTGGCTGATAGGGGGCAGCAGGGGATCTCCCAAATCTGGGGGAATCTCTCTGTGCCCCACTGTTAGCTCTCCATCCTATCTCCCCCTAACCACGCACACCACTCCCCTCCCCATTATCAGTGTTTTAGAGAGACCCTCCTCCCTTTATGGGATACAGACTCTCTGTGACAGAGACTGACTGGGGCTCCTCTCTGCATGGCCCCAGTGGGGAAGGAAAGAGACTGGGGGAGGGGGAGAAGATGGGCAGAAGGAGTCTAATGGGGCAAAGCCAGAATAGAGGAGATTTTCTTCCTGTTAAAATGTACTGGAGTCTCATCGCTGAAAAGCCGCATCTTGAGTTAAGTTTGAACCAGCAGCCTTTCAATTACCAGGCAAAGGTGTGAACCACAGAGACTGATAACTGCCTGCTTCCCAAATGTGTTTAAAAAACATATTCAGGGGTGCAACTGGTTAGTGCAGAGGGGCCATCTGTTGGGGTTATGAGTTCAAGCTTTCTCTCAAGCCCTTTTTTCTCTTACCTGTGTAGTTTGTTTTGCCTAATTCATATACAAAGTGCTACACTAGAAAAAGGAGAGTAAGTTCTAAAATGTAGAGGTGGGTGCATACTTTAGAAACATCCCCCCTGTGCTTCCATTAGTTCCAGCAGATTGTTCACTGGAAGGGCAAATTGATTTCTTTGCTGCTGAGAAAGAGGCTAGACAGGTCTGTGGGCACCAGATCTCTCTGCTTCTTCCAGTTCCTTCCTGCTCCAGTCACTGCTGTAGGAGGATCCTATATGCACTGAGCCTAAACATTTTCCTGGGCCTTCTTAGCATAGTTGGCAGCATGTCAGTCTCATACTCAGTAGGTCCTGAGCTCACACCTCAGAAAAGACAATGGTTTTCTGCTCCCTACTTCAGATTTTCTAAAGGAAATCAGAGAAAAGAAGCTATAGGAGAGTGGTTCCTAGACACTCTAACACACACAGATTTTTCTAAGGCATTAACTTTTCCTTCTCTGTGGAGTTTGTATTCTCCATAGAGCAAAATAAAACAAAACATGCAAGTCTAAGACTAATACAGTATGAAACTCAATACAGATAAAATCTCACCTCAGAGATCTTCCAATAAGCTTCTTTTGCAGACTAGACTTATTTCTTGTCTGAGCCCAATCTTTGCACCTGGTATAGTCCTTGTTCCAGCTCAGGTGGTAGCTCGGGGATTTCTCATGACTGCAGCCACCTTTCTTCTGTTCCACCCCCTTAAACAGCTTTGGTACAAGGCAGGAATCTTTTGTCTCTCTCCTGGGGAAAAGCCCGAGGTTTAAGATGGATTCCTGTACCAGGTGACATGGTCACATGCCCTGTGAGACCCCCAAGCCTTCATTGTTCCTGGCCTGACTCACAGATGGTGCAGGACAGAGCCATCTCCAGTCAATTGTCCTGGTTAATGGCCCACACTTTGCATCATTAGAACAGGACCTCAGAGTTATAGTTTATATTTCTAGCTTCAGGTACAGGAAAGATCGGTTCATACAAATAGGCTGAACACACACAGTAGATAATAAGCTTTGTAATGATACTGCACAAGAGACCTTTTGCATGAAGCATGTTCCAGTTACATTATATTCACACCCATTAGCATATTTTCATAAAATCATCAACATCACAGCAGGGAAAGGGTTTTACTGTGGCACCTGGGAGCAGTTGAGTTTCATGTCCAGGCTGTGCTATGAGTTCCTCCACGTTTCCCATAAGCACACAGGGCCCTTAGCGGGTACTCTCGATACAGGAATGGCCCAGATACAATGAAGTGATGGGAATTGCATTTTCCTTTTTAATTTTTGAATTTCCAATGACATTTCTGTTTGTGATTTTGTTTTGCTTCGTATAACTGTGTTTTCTCAGGGACTTGATATTTACCAGGCTAACTAACAGCTAATAACGGGAGACTTCCAAGCAGGGCGTAAGGAGCGGAAAAGAACTGTAAGAGATGCTGGTTTTCAACCTTGTGTTAGATAAGAATAGAATGCAGATTGTAGCAGAAATTGCTGAGAGAAGTAAGCTATCAGAAAGGAATATGTACAAACAAATGCAGTTGTTGCTCCTTACTGTATGTCGCAAAGGTATAAATGCTTGCCTTAATTGTTTATCTAACCGAGACCTACCTCGGGAGGGGAAACTCTGCCTGTCTGTACTCTCCCGAATAACTGCAGTTGCTCAAATAAACGGCATAATATAATAACATTTAACATCCCTGTGGTGGGAAGAACATCTCAAAAGCCCAACGCTGTGGCATTTAATTTAAAAAAGGGGAACTATACAAATATGAGGGGGTTAGTTAAACAGAAATTAAAAGGTACAGTGACTAAAGTGAAATTCCTGTAAGCTGCATGGACACTTTAACGACACAATAATAGAGGCCCAACTTAAATGTATACCCCAATTTAAGAAACACAGTAAAAGAACTAAAAAGACCCACTGGGCTTAACAACCATGTAAAAGAAGCAGTGAGAGACAAAAAGACTTCCTTTAAAAAGTGGAAATCAAATCCTAGAAAGGAGCATAAACATTGCCAAATTGTAGGTGACAAATCTGAGGAACTGTCACAGACTGAAGTGTCACTAGAGCAGGTTTTGGAATTAATTGATAAACTCAACATTAACAAGTCACCAGGACCAGATGGCATTCGCCCAAGAGTTCTGAAAGAACTCAAATGTGAAGTTGCGGAACTATTAACTATGGTTTGTAACCTGTCCTTTGAATCGGCTTCGGTACCCAATGACTGGAAGTTAGCTAATGTAATGCCAATATTTTAAAAGGGCTCTAGAGGTGATCCCAGCAATTACAGACCAGTAAGTCTAACATCGGTACCGGGCAAATTAGTTGAAACAATAGTAAAGAATAAAATTGTCAGACACATAGAAGAACATAAATTGTTGGGCAAAAGTCAACACGGTTTCCGTAAAGGGAAATCGTGTCTTACTAATCTATTAGAGTTCTTTGAGGGGGTCAACAAACATGTGGACAAGGGGGATCCAGTGGACATAGTGTACTTAGATTTCCAGAAAGCCTTTGGCAAGGTCCCTCACCAAAGGCTCTTACATAAATTAAGTTGTCATGGGATAAAAGGGAAGGTCCTTTCATGGATTGAGAACTGGTTAAAAGACAGGGAACAAAGGGTAGGAATTAATGGTATATTCTCAGAATGGAGAGGGGTAACTAATGGTGTTCCCCAAGGGTTAGTCCTAGGACCAATCCTATTCACCTTATTCATAAACGATCTGGAGAAAGGGGTAAACATTGAGGTGGCAAAGTTTGCAGATGATACTAAACTGCTCAAGATAGTTAAGACCAAAGCAGACTGTGAAGAACTTAATAAAGATCTCACAAAACTAAGTGATTGGGCAACAAAATGGCACATGAAATTTAATGTGGATAAATGTAAAGTAATGCATATTGGAAAAAATAACTCCAATTATACATAAAATATGATCGACTAATTTAGTTACAACAAATCAGGAAAAAGATCTTGGAGTCATCGTGGATAGTTCTCTGAAGATGCCCACGCAGTGTACAGAGGCGGTCAAAAAAGCAAACAGGATGTTGGGAATCATTAAAAAAGGGATAGAGAATAAGACTGACTATATTATTACCCTTATATAACTCCATGGTATGCCCACATCTTGAATTCTATGTACAGATGTGGTCGTCTCATCTCAAAAAAGATATACTGGCATTAGAAAAGGTTCAGAGAAGGGCAATTAAAATGATTAGGGGTTTGGAACGGGTCCCATATGAGGAGAGATTAAAGAGGCTAGGGCTTTTCAGCTTGGAAAAGAGGAGACTAAGAGGGAATATGATAGAGGTATATAAAATCATGAGTGATGTGGAGAAAATAGATAAGGAAAAGTTATTTATTTATTCCCATAATACAAGAACTAGGGGTCACAAAATGAAAATAATAGGCAGCAGGTTTAAAACAAATAAAAGGAAGTTCTTCTTCACACAGCGCACCGTTAACCTGTGGAACTCCTTACCTGAGGAGGGTGTGAAGGCTAGGACTATAACAGGGTTTAAAAGAAAACTGGATAAATTCATGGAGGTTAAGTCCATTAATGGCTATTAGGCAGGATGGGTAAGGAATGGTGTCCCTAGCCTCTGTTTGTCAGAGGATGGAGATGGATGGCAGGAGAGAGATCACTTGATCATTGTCTGTTCGGTTCACTCCCTGGCCTGCTTCTGCTCTACAACTATAATTGTCTTTTTACACCAAAATCACTAACTTGAGCACCCAATTCCATGTACAGTCCTAGTGGATGTAAGGCACAGGTAACTTTTGCCTCAGGGTAGCTTGTTGGCATCAACCCTCTCTCTCCCACCTGGAGCTGATGAAATTCCTGGCTGGAGGGACACACGCTCCTACAAGTCAAAAGGAAAGGAGCTGACAGAAAAGATCACAGGACTGACCCCAAAGAAGGGTGAACTGCAAAAGTCAGAAGCAGGCAACTCATCCGGCAGAGCTGAGAGACCACAGTGAAGATGGTGCAAAGATCACTATATTGGAATTAGCAAATGTAATTTATTTTAAAACAAATCTGTGGGAAGCCCTAATAAAGGCATTTCTTACAGTTCTCTCCAATTTGGATTTACTGATATCTAATAGGGAATGACATCTGATTGAAGCTTTTCCCAAATGCAGAGCATGTGTAGGGTCACTCTCCACTGTGGATTCTACGATGTCTGACAAAGTCTGAGTGCTCAATGAAACTTTTCCCGCACTCAGAGCACGTGTAGGGTGTCTCTCATGTGTGGATTCTCTGATGTCTAATAAGGTGTGAGCGCCGACTGAAGCTTTTCTCGCACTCAGCGCACGTGTAGGGCGTCTCTCCTGTGTGGATTCTCTGATGTGTGATAAGGCTTGAGCGCCGACTGAAGCTTTTCCGCACTCAGCGCATGTGTAGGGCGTCTCCTGTGTGGATTCTCTGATGTGTGATAAGGTGTGAGCGCCGACTGAAGCTTTTCCCGCACTCAGAGCATGTGTAGGGCTTCTCCCGCGTGGATTTTCTGATGTGTGATAAGGCTTGAGCGCCGACTGAAGCTTTTCCCGCACTCAGCGCACGACGGGCGCCTCTGCTGTATGGATTCTCTGATGTGTGATAAGGCTTGAGCGCTGACTGAAGCTTTTCCTGCACTCAGAGCATGTGTAGGGCGTTTCTCCTGTGTGGATTCTCTGATGTGTGATAAGGTGTGAGCGCTGAATGAAGCTTTTCCCGCACTCAGAGCACGTGTAGGGTGTCTCGCCTGTGTGGATTCTCTGATGTCTGATAAGGATTGAGCGCTGAATGAAGCATTTCCCGCACTCAGCGCATGTGTAGGGCTTCTCTCCTGTGTGGATTCTCTGATGTGTGATAAGGTGTGAGTGCCGATTGAAGCTTTTCCTGCACTCAGAGCATGTGTAGGGCATCTCTCCTGTGTGGATTCGCTGATGTGCGATAAGGTGTGAGCGCCGATTGAAGCTTTTCCTGCACTCGGAGCATGTGTAGGGCTTCTCCCCTGTGTGGATTCTCTGATGTATGATAAGGTTTGAGCGCAGACGGAAGCTTTTCCCACACTCAGCGCACGTATGGGGCGTCTCTCCTGTGTGAATTCTCTGATGTGTGATAAGGATTGAGCGCAGACTGAAGCTTTTCCCGCACTCAGCGCATGTGTAGGGCCTCTCCCCTGTGTGGATTCTCTGATGTGTGATAAGGTTTGAGCGCAGACTGAAGCTTTTCCCGCACTCAGCGCATGTGTAGGGCCTCTCCCCTGTGTGGATTCTCTGATGTGTGAAAAGGCTTGAGCGCCGAGTGAAGCTTTTCCCGCACTCAGAGCACGTGTAGGGCGTCTCTCCTTTGTGGATTCTCTGATGTGTGATAAGGCTTGAGCGCTGACTGAAGCTTTTCCTGCACTCAGAGCACGTGTAGGGCTTCTCCCCAGTGTGGATTCTCTGATGTGTGATAAGGTTTGAGCGCCGACTGAAGCTTTTCCTGCACTCAGCGCACGTGTAGGGCTTCTCCCCTGTGTGGATTCTCTGATGTGTGATAAGGTGTGAGCGCACACTGAAGCTTTTCCCGCATTCAGCGCATCTGTAGGGCATCTCTCCTGTGTGGATTCTCTGATGTGTGATAAGGCTTGAGCGCTGACTGAAGCTTTTCCCGCACTCAGCGCATTTGTAGGCCTTCTCTCCTGTGTGGATTCTCTGATGTGTGATAAGGTGTGAGCGCCGATTGAAGCTTTTCCCGCACTCAGCGCATGTGTAGGCCTTCTCTCCTGTGTGGATTCTCTGATGTGTGATAAGGTGTGAGCGCTGATTGAAGCTTTTCCCGCACTCAGAGCACGTGTAGGGCGTCTCCCCGGTGTGGATTCTATGATGTGTGATAAGGCTTGAGCACCAACTGAAGCTTTTCCCGCACTCAGTGCATGTATAGGCATCTCCTGTGTGGATTCTCTGATGTGTGATAAGGTTTGAGCGCCGACTGAAGCGTTTCCCGCACTCAGAGCACGTGTAGGGTGTCTCCCTTGTGTGGATTCTCTGGTGTGTGATAAGGTTTGAGCGCAGACTGAAGCTTTTCCCGCACTCAGCGCATGTATAGGGCGTCTCCCCTGTGTGGATTCTCTGATGTGTGATTAGGCTTGAGGGCTGACTGAAGCTTTTCCCGCACTCAGAGCACGTGTAAGGCGTCTCCTGTGTGGATTCTCTGATGTCTGATAAGGTGTGAGCGCTGATTGAAGCTTTTCCCGCACTCATGGCACATGTAGCGTCTCTCTTCCAAGTTGATTCTGTTGCGTGGAATAAGGTCTGAGTGGCTACTGTAGTTTTCCTCTGGCCTCTGCTGAGTCTCACAGGCTTTTGTGTTTTCTGGGAGTGCACAACTCTTGGAAACATTCCCTTTGGTTCTTCCTGATAACGCCCCATGTGGTGCTCCTTGCTCAGCATCTTCCTGCTGGGGTTTCTGCTCCTCATTCTCACGCACCATCCCATCGCCAGATGGGAGACAGAGAGAATCCAGACATAGGTCACTCCCTGTGCCTGAGAGAAAGGAAATCTCAGAGACAGAATTTTAAAAGGGATGAACAAACCAGAATATGTGCAGGAGAGATCAAACTGATCAGGAGCTGATTTTCCCCAGAGGAGAGAGGAAAGGATCAGTTTTGGTCTGCATTTCACCAGAACATGCAGGGAAAAGTGGGATTAGGTAGGGATCTGCTGCCAGTTGTTAGACAGGATAGGTGGGAAGCCATGAGTGACATCTGCCTAATTATTCCACATCTGCAGGGAACAATCCTGAACAGGGTCTTTGTAGGGCATCCCGAATGTTTCCTGTATTCACAGACAGTTTTGACTTGCTTTAACCAAGTCCTCACCTGTGCAGGCAGCTCTTGGAAGCACTTCTTTCTCAGAACTCTGGAGGTCCAGGACCCATGCCTCTTCCCCTCGTTCCAGCTGTGAGACCACATCAGGTTTGGAATTTAGAAACCCTATGCCAGGCAAAGAAAACAAGGGAGGTCAGTGGAATTTGTGGGATACTTGTCACAAAGAATAGTCCATGGTTTTAAGCTCAGATCATTTTTAAGCAGTAACATCCCAAGACCAGCTTCCTTGGCTCAAAGTGGCAGGAGAGTTATTAATCATACGCATTACCTTAGTGCCTAAGGACCAACTAACAGTGTGTCTCCGTTTTGCTAGGCACAGTACAAATGCAGAATAGTAGATGGCTCATGCTCTGAAAAATGTACAGTCTAAATAGACAAGACAGACACAGCATGGGGGAAGGGGTAGACCCCTGTTAGAATGGCGATATTCAGGCCTGCCTGCAAAGCCTATATTTTAAGAACTTAGGGTATTTTTTCACTTAGCTAGTTACAGGAGTATGAAAACATAGAATCAAAATCACAGTCTGCCTGTGTCTGGGCCTTCTCTCACTAGGATAGCCTGAGGTCTTGTTCTTAGGCTAAGGCCTTTGGCTAAGCAGCAGGGGCAGCCATAAGCTGGGAAGCGAAGGGTCACATACTCACATCCCAAACCAGTCACACTGAAATAAGGTGCTAATGGGCTGTTAGGAAGACAATCCTGTCTGGATCTTAAGATGGTTAAAGAAACCTTAATTTGATAGCAGCCTGTCTGGCAAGAAATCACTTATCAATGGTTGGGGTTGTGAAACCTCATTTCTGTATTGTTCTATCTTTATGGCCACCACTTTTACATTGTTAATCAGTCTGGTTCTCTAATTGTTTCTCTCTCCTGTATAATTAATGTTGTCAGGTGTAAGTTAATTAGGTAGTGGTTTATAATTGGTTAGAGCAGGAGTAGGCAACCTATGGCGGCACGAGCTGATTTTCAGTGGCACTCACACTGCCCAGGTCCTGGCCACCGGTCCAGAAGGCTCTGCATTTTTAATTAATTTTAAATGAAGCTTCTAAACATTTTAAAAACCTTACTGACTTTACATACAATAGTTTAATTATGTATTATAGACTTATAGAAAGAGACTTTCTAAAAACGTTAAAATGTATTATTGGCACATGAAATCTTAAATTAGAGTGAATAAATGAAGACTCAGCACACCACTTCTGAAAGGTGGCCGACGCCTGGGTTAGAGAATTATGTCACAATACGTTAGAATTGGTTAGTTAAATTTCAGCACAATGATTGGTTCAGGTATAGCTGAGAATATTGCTCTATAAATGGGGTCAAAGTGGAGGGGGGAAGGAAATTGGAATAATAGAATATCAGGGTTGGACGGGACCTCAGGAGGTCATCTAGTCCCACCCCTGCTCAAAGCAGGACTAATCCCCAACTAAATCATCCCAGCCATGGCTTTGTCAAGCCTGACCTTAAAAACCTCTAAGGAAGGAGATTCCACCACCTCCGTGGGGAACCCATCCCAGCGCTTCACCACCCTCCTAGTGAAATAGTGTTTCCTAATATCCAACCTAAACCTCCCCCATTGCAACTTGAAATCATTACTCTTTGTTCTGTCATCTGCTACCACTGAGAACAGTCTAGATCCATCGTCTTTGGAACCCCCCTTCAGGTAGTTGAAAGCAGCTATCAAATCCCCCCTCATTCTTCTCTTCTGCAGACTAAACAATCCCAGTTCCTCAGCCTCTCCTCAGAAGTCATATGCTCCAGTCCCCTAACCATTTTTGTTGCCCCCCGCTGGATGCTTTCCAATTTTTCCACATCCTTCTTATAGTGTTGGGCCCAAAACTGGACACAGTGCTCCAGATGAGGCCCCATGAATGTCGAATGTTGGTTAGGAGGCGAACGGGAACAGGGACACAGGCAAGGCTCTGCAGCATCAGAGCTGGGAAGGGAACAGACTGTATTGGCGTATAGAGATAAGCCCGACTGGTGTGAAGGGCTTCAGAATATGTAATCTTATAGGTGTAAAAATTGTACAGACTATACCATCCTGTGACATCATCAACGAAGTGCCCATTTGTGCCTGGGTAAGGGCCCTGCTATAGGAGGGAGGATGCAGCAAGGACTCAGGATTGGTGGCCGGGGTCGCTGTGCATAGGAGATGGGGAGGTTATGTGAGGAGGGGGGGTAATGAGTGAGAGAGGGAGGTCAAGTGTTAAAATAATAATATTTGGGGCAAAAATGTATAATAAAGTGAAACTGAACAGAAACAAAACTGGAGTGGAGGCTCTAAAGCAATAAGGCTTGGGTAGGGATTCGGGTTAAAGGTCTGGGATCCCCCACAGCTCCAGACCCCCAAACCTCTCCTCCCTCCCACTGACCCACCCACCCCACTTCCTGGGTGCCCTTCCCCCACACTTCCCTCCCCTTCTTCCCATTACTCTCAGCCAGCACCACCTCCCGGCACCTTGAGAACTTCTTGTATTTTCTCCTCGTCTCTCACAGCCTCCTACCTCCCTGCTGCTTCTTAGCTCTAACCCTGCACACACCCGCCCCATGTCCTGGCATATCTACTACCCCCCGTCTCCGTCCCTCCCACGGCTCGCTTATCCCTTCAGCCATGGGATCCTGAACGGCAACATTACATGCTCTCCTAAAAGAGCTCATCTGACTGTCACACAAGCCAGGCATGAGTCACACACCTATTTACTCAATTTAGAATTCTACAGGCAGCATATTTTCCTCTTAAAATGAGGAAAAGGCATGAAAGCGACAGTTACTAATGTAGTTATGAATGTAACCAATAAGGATACATTCAATGCAATTTTAAAATGACTGACAGCACCAAAAAGGCACATGTCCAAAAATGGTACTAGTGGGTGGGAGATAACGCAAAAAAAGGGGGGGCAAGGAAACTTGTCAAAACTTGTATGAGGAATAAAGGTATAAAGTTATTACTGCTCAGGTTCTTCAGAGACCCCACAGCTTCTAATAACCCAGGGGACAGGACTCCTTACCCAGCGAGGTCACTGTCTCATAGTTCTCCTGCATGACATCCCTGTAGAGGGCTCTCTGAACAGGGTCCAGTAGTGCCCATTCCCCCTTGGTGAAATACACAGCCACCTCCTCGAAGGTCACCGGCCCCTGCAAGAGCAAGAGTCCAACACTCAGTAACTGCTGCCCCACTCACAGCCCCACTATTCACGGAACATCAGCACCAGGTAAATGGAAGCTGGGAGGCACATGTTAACGGAGTCCCACCCCTACTTGCCTAGAAGAGAAAGTCTTGTTCAGAGGGTTGAATGTGAGATACTTTGTGTCTCCCTGCTGTCAGACGGAGGCAGGGTCTTCACATTTATCTTCTAGCCAGTGGTTGATATAGGAGATGGGGCTGGCTCTGGACCCTACTACTGGCTCCCTGGTAGGAAACACTCCCAAATAAAATATAAGAAAGAAAAGGGAAGTCAGTAGTAAAGAATATTAGTTAGAACAGGAGTAGGCAACCTATGGCACGGGTGCTGAAGGCAGCACGCAAGCTGATTTTCCGTGGCACTCACAATGCCCGGTCCTGGCCACCAGTCTGGGGGGCTCTGCATTTTAATTTAATTTTAAATGAAGTTTCTTAAACATTTTAAAAGCCTTATTTACTTTACATACAACAATAGTTTAGTTATATATTATAGACAGAGAAAGATCTTCTAAAAATGTTAAAATGTATTACTGGCACTCAAAACCTTAAATTAGAGTGAATAAATGAAGACTTCTGAAAGGTTGCTCACCCCTGAGTTAGAAGGTCAGAATTGTAGAAAATTGGTAAGGGAAGTATGACATTATTGATATAAATTGGGACCATATAGAACATGGGTTGCAACCAAGGTCCTGTAGTGGCAACAAATCTGATGTAAAGGGGATCATATGAGGTGTCTAAGACCAGGTTATGGGTTGCTGGTTATGATTATGCTGTCTGTATGTATGTATCATTTTGTAGTTGAAGTTATGAGTATTGGCTCTATCCTGTCTGTATTTCAAGCTGGTGCTGTGCTTCTGGGAGACATCGCAGACAAGCTGGTGTTAGCTCTGCCTAGCCTGCTTGATGGCCCATTAAGGACCATCAGCTACACAATTGACCCATGGAGAGAAGGCAGACACGCCTTGTGACTCAGCAAAGTATGCAGGGACTGGCCCATGTGACCCCAGACTCCATTTTGCTGTAATTTTCCACAGTAAGGACAAGGAGGTTCTTACACCTGGAAAAGCCTATATAAGGCTGATGCCTCATCTTCATCTTTCTTCAATCCTGCTTCTACCTCTGGAGGACTTTGCTACAAGCTGAAGCTCTACACAAGGGACTGATGACCCATCCCAGCGGGGGATGTTCTCCAGAGACTTGATTTGAACCTGCAGTTTACTCCATCACTGCTACAAGCCTGAACTAAGAACTTTGCCTTACTGTATGTAATTGATTCAATTTAACCAATTCTAGCTCTCACCTCTACCTTTTTCCTTTTATGAATAAATCTTTAGATTGTAGATTCTAAAGGATTGGCAACAGCGTGATTTGTGGGTAAGATCTGATGTATATATTGACCTGGGTCTGGGGCTTGATTCTTTTTAATCGAAAG
Source organism: Mauremys reevesii (assembly GCF_016161935.1). Classification (NCBI taxonomy): domain Eukaryota; kingdom Metazoa; phylum Chordata; order Testudines; family Geoemydidae; genus Mauremys; species Mauremys reevesii. The sequence continues at coordinate 34,472,580 of NC_052636.1, read as the reverse complement.
AACCTTTTTCTTTTATTGGGGTGTTGGTTTTCATAACCATTCCTCCCTGGGACGTGTGGCACTGGTGGTGATACTGGGAGACTGGAATGTCTAAGGAAATTGCTCGTGTGACTTGTGGTTAGCCAGTGGGGTGAAACTGAAGTCCTTTTTGTCTGGCTGGTTTGGTTTGCCTTAGAGGTGGAAAAACCCCAGCCTAGGGCTGTGACTGCCCTGTTTGAGCAAGTGGTCCTGAATTGGCACTCTCAGTTGGGTCCTGCCAGAACTGCCTCGTCACAGGAAGCTATCAGAAATCAATGACCAATCAATGAAAATAAGAAGGAAGTTTTGAAAAGTATATTAATCCTAACAATGGTAGTGATAAATTACTAGACGGAAATGGCAGAATTATCAAAATAATGCAGAAGAGGTAAAAGTGTTCAATAAGTGTTCTCTCCTGGATTTGGAGAAAAACAGATGCTGTACTCGTATCATAAGATGTTGACGACGACACTCCTTCCATTCCAACAAGAACTCACAAGGACATTAAACAGCAGCTATTACAGTTAGACATGTTTAAATAAGCAGGTCCAGATAACTTGTATCCAAGAGTTTTTAAAGACCTGGTGGAGGAGCGTGGTGGACTATTAATGTTGATTGTAATTAGGACTTGAACACTGGGGAAATTCCAGAAGACTGGAATTAAGCTAATGCTGTGCCAATACTAAAAAGTGTAAAAGAGATGACCCAGCTAATTACAAGAGAGTCAGTCTGATATCAATACTGAGCAAAATAATGGAGCAGTCGATACTGGATTTCGTTAATAAAGAATTAAAGGAAGGCAATATAATTAGCACCTATTAACAAAGGTTTAGAGAAAATAGATCCTATCAAACTAACTGGATATCCTTATTAGATGAGATCAAAAGTTTGGTTGCAGCTAATAGTATTGATGTAATATATCTAGACTTCTGTAAGGCATATGACTTGATTCAGGACAATATTTTGACTAAAAAACTAGAATGATACAAAATAAACACAGCATACATTAAATAGATTAAAACTGGGATTGTAAATGGGAACCATGGTCAAGTGGATTTATTTCTAGCGGGTTCCCACAAGGATTGCTTTTTGCCCGTGTGCTATTTAACATTTTTATCAATGACCTAGAACAGAATATAAAATCATCACGGATAAAGTTTGCAGTATCACAAAGATTGCGGGTGGTGGTAACTAATGAAGTGGCAGTAGATTCAGGCTACAGCACTGGGAGTCTGGGAGGGTTATTTCCTGTTCCACAAAGAGGAGAAGTTCCATTCCCAAATTCCATGCCTTGAAATTAGGCCCTATCTGACACTACACCCCATATTCAGCATAGTGGTATGGTTATAATATGATTAGGACATAATTATGATGCATTTTGTGCAAGATGCGTCATGTGCTGAATATTATTATCCTATTTGTGTGCATGGATCATGTTTGTATTTGAAGTTATGGATATTGACTCTGTAGCTGTATTTCAAATGTGCTTACTCTGGGTAACACCCACAATGAGCCTTTCAGGTACAACAATGAAGAGGCCAGACAGTGCTGATGGCTTATCAACAAAGACAATGGACCATGGAAGAGCTTAGCCTTCCTGTGATTGTTTCAGCCAGCTGTGACGTTATGACTGTGATACAATATCTCATTGAAAGATGACAGGAACAGAAAGAGTTAATTAACTCATAGACTGACCTGACTCATGGGTGAACCTTGAGGACGGGTTAGGAAGATATGTAAATGACTAGAGCTTTGAAATGCAAGTCTGCATTGTTAGAGGTAGAAGGGTAGATGTTTGCTCAGGTCTTGTGATGTCAGCAAACAAGTCTTGTCTGTTACTATAGTTTTAATTCAAAGATCAAAAGAGGAATATTAACATTTGTGATGACACTTGAGTGAGACATTATTGTCTATATGTCTCTTTGAAGGTTGTGCTAACCTGTATCTGAACTGTTTAATGGATAAATTACTCTGTGCTAATTGCCATGATGTTTGGGAGAAGGAGAGTTAACTCTATTGTCTTCTCAGGCCAAGGGGCTGCTGGAAATGCATAAAAACCCGGGACAGGATCCTTCTTCATCTCAGATCTGCTTTGGGTTTCAAGAGGGGGAAATCCTGAGTCATAAGAATTGAGATTCCCAGTCACTGACTGGAGCCGCCCTGAATATGGACACTGGACTATAACCTATGGACTATTTCTAAAAGGACTCTTTGCACATACAAGCTCATCTCTGCTGTGTCTGAACCACAAGAATTGAATTCACCTCTGTCTGTATATTAACCAATTCTCTCTTCCTTTTCTTTTTTCATAAATGTTAGTTTAGTTAATAACAATTGACTATAGTGGGTATTTTGGGTAAGCTCTAAGTTATAATTGGACCTGGGTATGTTGTTGATCCTTTGGGGTTGGAAGAAACTTTCCTTTTATATGATGAAGTAAGATTCTCAGGAATCATCATCATATCTGACAGGTGTGTCTGGACGGAGGCCTGAGGCTGGGCACTTTAAGGGAACTGCGTGGTTTGGACTTCTAAATGACCAGTGAGGTGCTGTAGAAGCTGTTTTGTGCTGGTTGGTAAATCTAAGTATTGGAATAACCACCAGCTTCTGGGGTTTGTCTGCCCCGTTTGGTTTGCAGTTCACCCTGATTGAGTGACCTCAGCTGGCTCCCACGGGCAGCACCGTCACAGTGGCGTAGTCGTGCAAGGATCCACAGAACCAGGTCAATTAAGCTTTGGATCAGAACCCCGCGCTATCCAAATTGGAATTTTGGTATTGAGAGTTTGGTTGGTTAAGGAGCAGTTGCAATGGATGAGCAAAGAGCATATGAGGGTCTTGACAAAAAAGCCCTGGAAGATTTGTGTTCAGGAAAGGGGATAAGCTTTAGAAAGAAAGCTACAAATCAAGAAATGAGAGATCTGTTAACGGCCAGTGATCAGGAGGCAGGAGCACGGCCCTTACCTGATGCTGTAGAAACTGCAGAAACAATTAGAATGAATAAGGCAGCAAATAAACTGCAACTGGAGCATGAACAGAAACTAGCAGATCTTCGATTGCTGGAAAGGCAAAAAATAGCTGAATTCGAAAGAGAAGCTGCTGAAAGAGAGAAAGAAGCTGCAGAAAGAGAGAAAGAAGCTCCTGAAAGAAAGAAGGAGGCTGATGAGAGAGAAGAAAAGCTCGTAAGGGGCGTCTGGAATTACTGGCTGCTGAAGAGAAAGCTCGCCAGAGGCAACAGGAGCTGGAACAGGAGACCCAGAAGATGCAACAAGAAACTGCCAGGCTTCGGCTCCAAGTCAAAAAAGCAATGGAAGAACAGCAGAAACTGTATCCTCTTAAAAGTCCAGTTTATAACAATGTTGATATGTGGTATTATTCTGGGCAGTTTTCTGTGTTTAACCAGTTTTGCTATGGCTGGGGAGAGGGGGATTCTAACCTGGTGGGTAATAGCTGTTTGTCTGTGCCAGAAAGCAGTGTGTCTGTAAATGAAGTTTCTGAATGTCTGTTTAATGTCTCAGAAGTAAATCTGAAGTTAAATCAGGAGCAGAAAGATCTCCTGGGTGAGGAAAATGTTTCTCAAAAGCAAATTAAAGTAAATACTCAAGTGGAAGCCCTAACTGAGGAAGGAGAGGGTAGATTTGTGATGGGTAATGGATTGGTGGCTAGTACAGCTTGTAAAAGTAAACCTGAAAAGAATAACTGTGGTTTGCTGGAAGTAGCTCAGTGTAGTGAAAAAAACAGCAGTTTATCTGTTGGGAGTGGCAATGTGCCTGGCAGGAAAAGTCTGGATAAGCCTAGGCAGCCTTGTGAGCTAATGGCTTTGTCTAACCAGCAGTTTGGGAAGGAAGGGATAGTGAAAGATGAGTGTCCCTGTCCCTTACCTGTTTCCTGTGTGGAGAAATGTGACAGTAAAGGGAATGTGCCTGTGTCGGTCAGGGGTATTGACTTGTCTATGAAGGAAGCTACCTCGGTCTCCAAGCAGTTGTCTGTGAACAGCCCTGTGTGCTGGGACAAGGGAAATGAAATCCCAAGCTGTATGCCTGGTGAAGGAGAAGGTGTCTCCGGCTCTTCTGTGTCTGTGGAGCAGACAGAAGGGGCCTTTAAGCCTGTGATGGTTGAGGGTGATTCAGTTGTCTCGGAGTGGGTTGTAAATACAGCTAAAGCCCAGGAAGGGAATGATCCTGAGTTTGTGTCTGCTGGGGAGAATGGCACTGTAACTAGGTTGCATCCAGTTAGTGTCATAGCAAAATCCCAGAGAACAGACAATTCTGGTGCTCGTAGTTTGCCAGTTGCTAATGTGTGGTTGGAAAAGGGTGTAGCAACTCTGTCTAATCAGAGTGATACCCCAGCCAGGGCACAAGGAGAGCATGAAGGTGATTTAATTGTGTTACCGACTGACAGTCTAACAACTTGTAACAAGAAGGAAAAGATTCCTGAACTTGTGGGTGTTGAGCCTGACAACATGCAAGTTGCCAGTGACTATGAGGAAAGTTGCAGAGGGAAGGAGAAAACCTCTAACCTTTTATCTAGTGAGTCTATGAGTTTGCCTAAAAGGGAATTGTGTAGAAATCTGCCTGAAGGGCCAAAGGTGATCATAAATGTAAGTAAAACCCAGAAAGAGTCTGTGGTTGCTCAGGGAAGTGTTCCTTTAGAGCAAGCCCTGGGTGAAGAGGGTAAGAGCAGAATTTCTGTGAAAGGTAAATTGTTGCTTAAAGAAGCTGCTAAGGAGAAAAATCCTCCTGGTAATCTGTGCAAGCAGTTTGGTACAACTGAAGGGTGTGAAAGTGATTTAATCAAGAAAGTTTCAGTTCCTGACAGCCAGAAATTTTCTGTTGTGAATGGATCCACTGACTTTCCTTGTGAAAGATCCAGTGTGAGCAGCTTTGAAAAGGTCTCAGATGGAGTAAGAGCTGTTAAGAAAGTTGAGCAGCCCCATAACCAAGTGGCTGTGTGTGGCCAGCGTGTTGGAAAAACAATGGTGTTGGAACAGAACCATCTCCATGCTAATTCTGTGAGTGAGCAGTCGGTGCTTCAGGGGCTAAGGACAGATTTGGTTACTGGTGTGTCAGGGCAGATCCAATCCACTATTGTTCTAAGTAAGTTTTACCTTGAGTTCATAAAAAGATTCAATCATGTTATTGAACATGAGTTGGGTAAACCATTTCTGTTATACAGTAACATGGCTTCTAACCCAATACAAGCTGTAATAAGACAAAACCCAGGATGGGGAGCTTTTGGGATGCAGTCAGTGATGTTTGTGTCATCCCTTCCTGCATCAATTTTGCGTTGGGGGTGTGACGTTATGACTGTGATACAATATCTCATTGAAAGATGACAGGAACAGAAAGAGTTAATTAACTCATAGACTGACCTGACTCATGGGTGAACCTTGAGGACGGGTTAGGAAGATATGTAAATGACTAGAGCTTTGAAATGCAAGTCTGCATTGTTAGAGGTAGAAGGGTAGATGTTTGCTCAGGTCTTGTGATGTCAGCAAACAAGTCTTGTCTATTGCTATAGTTTTAATTCAAAGATCAAAGAGGAATATTAACATTTATGATGATACTTGAGTGAAATAGTATTATTGTCTATGTGTCTCTTTGAAGGTTGTGCTAACCTGTATCTGAACTGTTTAATGGATAAATTACTCTGTGCTAATTGCCAGGATGTTTGGGAGAAGGAGTTAAGCCTATTGTTTTCTCAGGCCGAAAGGCTGCTGGAAATGTATAAGAAGCCTGGGACAGGATCCTGCTTCATCTCAGATCTGCTTTGGGTTTCAAGAGGGGGAAACCTTAAGCCATAAGGATTGAGATCCCCAGTCATTGACTGGAGCCACCCTGAATATGGACATTGGACTATAACCTATGGACTATTTCTAAAAGGACTTTTGGCAACTACAAGCTCATCTCTGCTGTGTATCTGAACCTCAAGAATTGAATTCAAGTCTGTCTGTAGATTAACCTTTTAACCAACACTCTCTATCTTTTCTTTTTTAATAAATTTTAGCTTAGTTAATAAGAATTGGCTATAGTGTGTATTTTGGGTAAGATCTAAGTTATAATTGGACCTGGGTATGTGGCTGATCCTTTGGGATTGGAAGAACCTTTTCTTTTATATGATGAAGTAAGATTCTCAGGAATCATCATCATATCTGACAGGTGTGTCTGGATGGAGGCCTGAGGCTGGGCACTTTAAGGGAACTGCGTGGTTTGGACTTCTAAATGACCAGTGAGGTGCTGTAGAAGCTGTTTTGTGCTGGTTGGTAAATCTAAGTATTGGAATAACCACCAGCGTTTGGGGTTTATCTGCCCCGTTTGGTTTGCAGTTCACCCTGATTGAGTGACCTCAGCTGGCTCCCACGGGCAGCACCGTCACACCAGCCTATGAGTCATGGCTACTATGACTCAGCAGGACACGCTAGGACATGTGACTAGACCACATGACAATGAACTCCATTTTGGTACCTGTATTTTTCCACAAACTGGACTGGGAACTGAGTTTGGAACAAATGGTTCCTGCCATATGGAAAAGCTACATAAGGTGGCGTGTGACATCATCTCTTGGCCTCATTCCCCGCACAAGAGAACTCCTGGAAACACCTGAGGAACAAAGACTGAACTGGGGGAACTGCTGCTCCCAGGGTAAAGGGATTTCTAGCTTGTGTATGGAAACTTGGGGGACTGCTTGTAGCATCAGTCAGGGTGAGAAATTGCTAATTCAAATTCTATCCATCTAGTATGTTAGGCTTAGTTTGAGTTTTTGGTTATCTGCTAAGTAATCAGCTTTGATCTGTTTGCTATCACTTAGAATTGTTGGGATACGTTAGGGTTCAGTAAAACAGCTGGGAAGCTGCTAATGTGCTGACATGCATTGGGGACAAAGGCATAAGCAGGCAGGAATTCTTTGCTTAACAAATAAGTTGCCATATTTTTCCTCTCTCTGTTGCTTGTAATAATTGACATTGATGCAGCTGCATAAGAAATGTAGTTGCTGGAATAAATGTCCTTTGTGTGAAAGAAAGTAAAAGAAATGTTATCTCCCCCTCCCTTCCTTTCCCAGCTACATAAACAAGCCCTGGCTTATGGCCCCTTCCTCCCTCCCCGAGAACTGCTCATTGACCCTTCCTCCATACCCGAGAACTGCTGTTTAGGAAATTTGTGGCAACACGTTATTGCAAAGAACGGTTTTTTCATGGTAAAAATGCCTCTATGATATGTGTAATACTGTGATAGTGGATAGGGGTGGGTATACTAATTGTATGAGTGTTTACTACTTAATGAGGGGTTTTGAGGTGTTGTAACGGATGTAGGTGTTTACATACAAACTCAGATAAAAGGCGGGTGATGTAACTAATCCAGTGCTTACTCGATAGTTGGGTCAAGGGAACAAGTAACACAATAAAGAAGCCTGTATTCATATCCGCCTCTGGATCAACCGGCTCCTTTTTTGTTCTAACAATAATTACTTAAAATCTACCTTTCTGCCATTAATAAACTTGTTTTATGCTTTATCTTAATCAGTGCATTTTGAATGAAGTGTTTGGGAAAAGCTGAGCTTGGTTAGCAGAGGCTTGTTGTGCACATCTTTCCCATATCGAGGGAAGGCGAACTATATTAATGAGCTTACATTATACAGATCCCTGTGCACTATAAGATGGTATAATTCTAAATTTATACTACAGCAGGTGTGCAAGGTTGGGGAGCTGGGAAATTGGCTGTTGTTGTCTATCTGTCCTTGAGCAGCTTAGGTAAAGCACTCAGGTAGCTTAGTTGGATGCATGGCGCCACCTGCTGTCGTGTTGGGTGATAACAGGCCCTGGAGAGGCTGGCTGAATCTCCAGCAAAGCAGTGTGAGAAGGGCCAGCCCAGCTTGAGGGTTAGAGGGCAGCGGTTCCCAGAACCATCCCAGACTGCACCCCGGGTGACAACCCATCACACCCTAAATTACATAAGTTTCAGCAGATTTGTCACATCCTGTCCCCTCCTTTCTCCACCCGAGATATTTCCTGCCTCCCACCACCTCCAGCAGCTCCTATCCTCCTATGCATTTACTGCTCCTCTCCTCCAAGCAGAACCCACCACCAGCTCCTGGTAATCCCTTACCTGAGCCAGCTCCATTGCAGCCATTTCCTTCCCTTTGGGAGGATGAAATGATCTGGAGCAAAACGTGGACGTTAATCTGTAGCCTGCCAGGACGAGAAGGGCAATGTGAGAGAATGCAGAGGGGGCTTTTGTCCATTCCACATGCTGATTCCCCCCGGATTTTTCCCTGTTAATGGACACTCTAGGTTCTGCCACACTGTGAAGCACAGAGTGACCTTATTCCAGTACAGGCCTAGCCCCCTCCCACCATGGTGTAACCCTCTGAGACACAGTGAAACCCTCCCAGTAACATCCTCTGTTATACTTACCAAGTTTGCAGACAATACCAAGCTGGGAGGGGTTGCAAGTGCTTTAGAGGATAGACCAGGGAGGGAGAGCTCAGTGGTTTGAGCATCGGCCTGCTAAACCCAAGGCTGAGAGTTCAATCCTTGAGGGGGCCATTTAGGGATTTGGGGAAAAAATCAATCTGGGGATTTGTCCTGCTTTGAGCAGGGGATTGGACTAGATACCTCCTATGGTCCCTTCCAACCCTGATCTTCTATGATTAAAATTCAAAATGATCTGGAGAAAAGGCCTGAAGTAAATAGGATGAAATTAAATTAGGACAAATGCAAAGTGCTTCATTTAGGAAGGAACAATCAGGTGCACACGTACAAAATGGGAAATTCCTGCCCAGGAAGGAGCACTGCGGAAAGGGAGCTGGGGGCCATAGTGGATCACAAGCTAAGTATAAGTCAACAGTGCAAACGGGCAAACATCATTCTGGAATGTATTTGAGGGAGTACTGTAAGCAAGACACAAGCAGTAATTCTTCCACTCCACTTTGTGCGGATTAGGCCACAACTGGAGAACTGTGTCCATTTGTGGGTGCCACATATGAGGAAAGATGTGGACAAATTGGAGAAAGTCCAGAGAAGAACAACAAAAATGATTAAAGGTCTAGAAAACATTACCTATGAGGATAGATTGAAAAAATTGGGTTTGTTTAGTCTGGAGTAGAGAGGACATGATAATAGTTTTCAAGTACATAAAAGGTTGTTACAGGGATGTGGAAGAAAAAATTGTTCTTAACCTCTGAGGATAGGAGATGTAGTAATGGCCTTAAATTGCAGCAAGGGCAATTTAGGATGGAGATTAGGAAGAAACTTCCTGTCAGAGTGGTTAAACTCCAGAACAAATAGCGTAGGGAAGTTGTGGAATCTCCATCATTGGGGATTTTTAAGAGGAGGCTGGACAAACACCTCAGGGATGGTCTAGATAATACTGAGTCCTGCCTTGAGTGCAGGGGACTGGCCTAGGTGACCTTCCAAAGTCCCTTCCAGTTCTATGATTCTATGAACCAAAGGCCAGTGAAGAGCAGAATCAAAGGAGTCACTCTGGGAGATTCTCCCTGTCACTGTCCCCAAGGCAGCTCTTTCAGGTTAACTAAGTTGTTTGAAGCTTTAGCCTTTGTAGAGTCTCTCCTGGGAGTGCCTTTCATGGGCTGGGCCTAGTTTTAGCCTTTGGGAAGCGTGACCCCAGGGGCTCTGAGACTGGGCCTTCTTGCCTCAGCACATCTTGTTTCTTTCTGTGGCTCCCCAGTGAGTCCAAATGAGTAGATACTCCTGATAGAGACTGTGAACATAAGAAGGGCCCACTGCGTCAGAGCAATGGTCCATCTGGCTCAGTGGCTAATGCCAGGTGCTTCAGAGGGAAAGAACAGAACAGGTAACCATCAAGTGATCCATCCCGTCAACCATTCCCAGCTTCTGGCAAACAGAGGCTAGAGACACCATCCCTGCCCAGCCTGCCTGTGACACTGGCAGATGAGGTGTTAGCTCTTACACAAGCCTCTATGTCTTAACTGAACATGGACAAACGCACAGTGGAATGAGTCTGACTCACCTGTGTTAGTATTGTTAAAACAGGTATTAGGATTATAAGAACATGTTTAGACTTCGTTAAATGCTTGTGAGTTGCTGCCTGAGTTAACATCTGACTAGCTCCATTGTGAGTCTCTGTGGCTCTGTAAATCACCAGACAGGAGAGAGACTTTACCTAGGTGAAGTGTTGATTGGCAACAGAATGCATTACACCCTGCCTGGCAGGAAAGGTCCATCCACACCAGAGAGACTATTATGGGACGTTAAAGAAGACACAAGGCTGTTGTTGTGCTCTTGATTTCCCATTAGCTGAGCTGGCAGCTCAGAGCACATGGCAGGAAGGGGATGAAAAACCCCACACAGAAGGAACTGATTATCTGTATGCTGCTTGGACTCTGGGGGGCAAAGTTTTTACGCATCAGGAAGAGATCCCCAGCTGATTAGCCGGGGTTAGTCCTAAGGAAGATATAGAGCTTGCTTATTACAGAAGCTTCTATTGCCTTTGAAATCTAAGACTGCAACTCGTCTGCATCTATAGGATTACCTGCTTTAACTTCGTAAACAACTCAGGGGAAAGAGAGATCAGGGAGGGACCTGCTGCCAGTTGTCAGTCAGAATAGGAGGGAAGCCATGAGTGACATCTGCCATAATGATTCCACATCTGCAGGGAACAATCCTGAACTTGGAGAGCTCATAGGGTCTTTGTAGGGCATCCCAAATGTTTCCTGCATTCCCACACAGTTGTTGAGTTGGTTTAACCAATTCTTCACCTGTGCAGGCAGCTCTTGGAAGCACTTCTTTCTCAGAGCCCTGGAGGTCTGGGACCCACGGCTCTTCCCCTCGTTCCAGCTGCAAGATCACATCAGGTTTGGAATTTGGAAACCTTACTGCAGGCAAAGAAAACAAGGGAGGTCAGTGGAATTTGTGGGATACTTGTCACAAAGAATATTCTATGGTTTTAACCCCCAGCTCATTTTTAAGCAGTAACATCCCAAGGCCAGCTTCCTTGGCTCCAAGAGGCAGGAGAGTTATTATAATAAATCATATTCATTACCTTAGTGCCTAAGGACCAACTAACAGTGGGTCCCCATTGTGCTAGGACAAGTACAAACCCAGAACAGTAGCTGGGCCATGCCCTGAAGAATTTACAATCTAAATACGCAAGACAGACACAGAATGGGGGAAGGGGTAGAACCCACTGTTAGGTGTATTTTTATCACTTAGCTAGTTACAGGGTGTAGATGAGCAGACTCACCCCTGCGGTGCCTTCTGCTGGTGACTCCTGGGAATTAGCTCATTCTAGCTCTGGAGCGCCTTCTGCAGGCCGGTGATCCACCTGTCCTCTGGCCCCCTGCCCTCCCTGGACCCGGTGTCCCTTTATTTGGGGTGCTATCCACTGGCAGAACCCGACCAATCTGGGTCTCCCCTCCCAGGGGAACCCCCAAGCCACTATCCCCACTTTGCCTCAGTTACTGCCTAGTCTCCATCTAGCCCCCGTTCACTGGGGCAGGCTGCAGTGTCAGCCACTCACCACAGGCAAAGGGGTTTGGACCTGCTGCCTTTGCCTACCCCTAGGCTGCCTCTGCAACCCCCAGTACCTGTTGGCTTTGTGCTAGGCCGCAGCCTGGGGCTTTCCAGGCAGGAGCTCCCCAGCTTCTCTGCCTTCCCCAGCCCTGCTCCACTCAGGTACCCTGTGTCCAGCTCCCTGCAGCCAGGCCCTTCTTCCTCTACAGGCAGAGGGAGACTCTTGTCTGCCCGGCTTGTGTGTCTTTCTAGGGCCAGCTGAGTCTGTCTGGGGCATGGCCCCAGCTGCAGCCACTTCCCCCAATCACCTCAGCCTAAAGGCTGCTTTCTCCAGCCACAGCCCCCTCCCAGGGCTGTTTTTAATCCTTCAGGGCAGGAGAAAGGGACCAGCCTGCTACACAGGGGTATAAAAACAAAGAATCAAAATCTCAGTCTGCGTGTGTCTAGGCCTTCTCGCACTAGGATCATCTGAGGCCTTGTTCTTAGGCTAAGGCCTTTGGCTAAGCAGCAGGGACAGCCATCAGCTGGGAAGCGAAGTGTCACATCCTCACATCCCAAACCAGTCACACTGAAATAAGGTGCTATTGGACTATTAGGAAGATGATCCTGTCCTGATAGTGCCCATCACCACCAGATAAAGAAACAGATCTTAAGATGGTTAATGAAAACTTAGTTTGACAGCAGCCTGTCTGGCAAGAAATCACTTCTCAATGGTTGTGGTTGTGAAACCTCATTTCTGTATTGTTTTATCTTTATGGCCACCACTTTTACAATGTTAATCAGTCTGGTTCTCTAATTGTTTCTATCTGCTGTATAATTAATTTTGCTAGGTGTAAGTTAATGAGGGTGGTGGGATACAATTGGTTAGAGAATTATGTTTCAATGTGTTAGGATTGGTTAGTTAAATTTCAGTACAATGATTGGTTAAGCAAAGGTACAGCTGAGCATATTACTATATAAACTGAGTCAAACAGGAGGGGGAACAGGAACAGGGAACGGGGACACAGGCAAGGCTCTGCGGTGTCAGAGTGGGTAAGGGGGATACGCCGCCGAAGACCCCAGGCCCCCTGGGTGACAATCATTCCCTTGTCTCTGTCGGGTATTCCATTGATGTAGGTTACTCCCAGCCAGTCCTTAATGACCCATTCATATCACCCCATGACAGCTACGTGACAAAACACCTCACGTCTCCCACTCTTTAGAATCATAGCAATACCAATCACAGCAGGAAACTGAGGTGTGTATTGGCATCATACAAGTATCATCAAAAGTCCCACCTCTGTCTCAGACACACACACACTGCTCACAGCCCTGGAGAGAAAGCAACACACAGGAACTGGACGTTAGTCCAGCGAACACAGTGGAGGACAAGCTGCAATCCTCACACTCTGGTCAAAAGGAGAGGCAGGTGGGTCCCTGCCCATAGAGAGGGGCTGGCTGGAGGCCTGATACCTGAGGGGCCATTCTGTGAGCAGACCATGGAGGCAGGTCAAAGGCTTCGCTACCCCAGAACTGTGACATCACAAAAGCACATTTTGGGGAATCAGGAAATCTAGTGACTCAGGGGTAATGGGAGGGAGAATTAAACTCCCCCAGTGGGAGGAGAAGGCTGGGGAATTACACACTAACATTCAGGAGCAACAGCCTCTAATTCTTCCGGAAAAGGAGAAGGTCAGAAACAAGAACTGGGCCACGCAGCCTCAGGAGGGACAGGCTCAGAGATCCAAGGAGCCTGGAGGGAGACAGCTCGTGGCTGCTGCAGATGGGGAGAGGGGGGACAAGACTCTCTCCAAACTCTCACTCTTCTTGACCCCGACCTGATTTTACGATCTATGACCCAGTCTCACATCTTGTGGGCAATTTCATACTCGCTAGAGGTAACATGTCATGATCAGAGAATTGCTTATTAGCTTGGACCATGCGTGGAGGGGCAAGAAGGTGAACACAGATAAATGGGTTATTAAGGGCAGGTCGACACTACAGCCGGGATTGACACTCTGAGATCGATCTAGCCGTGGTTGATTTATCGGGTCTAGTAAAGACCTGCCAAATCAACTGCAGATCGACTGCAAGTCGGTCTCCAGTTCTCTGCTCCAGACTCTACCCATGAAGGTCTCCCGTGTACCCCCCTCAGTGCACACACTGCTGTAACTCGACCTGTTACGTCCACTCCAGCTATGTCATTCATGTAGCTGGAGTTGCAGCGCAGGTCGACAGACCGCGGTAGTGTAAACATAGCCTAAGCTTGCTACAGTTCAGGGCCTTATATTAAGCTGAGGCTTTGTGAGAGTGGTTATGCTGAAGCCTGGGATTTACCTGAGGTTTGGGTAGGGATTCAGGGTTAAAGGTCTGGGATCCCCCACAGCTCTAGATCCCCAAACCTCTCCTCCCGCCCACTGACCCACCCAGCCCACTTCCTGGGTGCCCTTCCCCCACACTCCCCTCCCCTTCTTCCCATTACTCTCAGCCGTCACCACCTCCCAGCACCTTGGGAGCTTCTTGTGTTCCCTCCTCGTCTCTCACAACCTCCTCCCTCTCTGCTGATTCTTAGCTCTAACCCTGCACACACACACCCCATGTCCTGGCACCCCAGAATTATGTACTCCCCCCCTTCTGCTCCTCTACCACAGCTCTGTTCTCCCTTCACCTGAATGGCAACATTATGTGCTCTCCTATCAAAAGAGGAACTCATCTGACTGCCACACAAGCCATGAATGAATCACACACCTATTTATTTAATTTAGAATTCTACAGGAGGCATATTTTCCTATTAAAATGAGGAAAAGGCATGAAAGCTGCAGTTACTAATGTAGTTGCTAATGTAGCCAAAAGGATACATTCAATGCAATTTTAAAATGACTGACGGCACCAAAAGGCACATGTCCAAAAATGATACTAGTGGGTGGGAGATAAGGCAAAAAAAATGGGGGGCAAGGAAACTTGTCAAAACTTGTATGAAGAATAAAGGTATAAAGTTATTACTACTCAGGTTCTTCAGAGACCCCACAGCTTCTAATACCCCAGGGACAGGACTTCTTACCCAGCGAGGTCACCGTCTCATAGTTCTCCTGCATGACATCCCAGTAGAGGGCTCTCTGAACAGGGTCCAGCAGAGCCCATTCCTCCCTGGTGAAATGCACAGCCACCTCCTCGAAGGTCACCGGCCCCTGAAAGAGAAAGAGTCCAACACTCAGTACCTGCTGCCCCACTCACAACCCCACTATTCACGGAACAGCAGCACCAGGGAAATGGAAGCTCCGGGAGGCACATGTTAACAGAGTCCCACCCCACCTTGCTTAGAGCAGCCAGGAGGCATCAGAGGGTAGAAAGAGAGAACCTTTGTGTCTCCCAGTTGACAGACGGAGGCAGAGTCTTCACATTTATCATATAGCTACTAGCCAGAGCTTAATATAGGAGATGGAGCTGTCTCTGACCCTGCTGGTAGCTCCTGGTAGGAATCCCAACACTCTTTAAATAAAATATATGGAAGAAAGGGAAGTCAATAGTAAAGACTATAAGTTAGACGGTCAGAATTGTAGAAAATTGTTAAGGGAAGTTATCAGAAATCAATGATCAACCAATGAAAATAAGAAGGAAGTTTTAAGAAGTACAAAATTAATCCTAACAGTGGTAGTGGTACATTACTAGATGGAAATGGCAGAATTATCAACAATCATGCAGAAGAGGTAAAGCTATTCAATAAATATTTCTCTCCTGGATTTGGAGAAAAACAGATGATGTAACTCATATCATAAGATGTTGACGCTGACAGTCTTTCCATTCCAACAATAACTCACGAGGACATTAAACAGCAGCTATTAAAGGTTAGATGTGTTTAAATCAGTGAGTCCAGATAACTAGAGTTCTGAAAGACCTGCTGGAGGAGCGTGGTGGACTGTTAATGTTGATTTTAATTAGGACTTGGAACACTTGGGAAATTCCAGAAGACTGGAATAAAGCTAATGCTGTGCCAATATTTAAAAACTATAAAAGAGATGATGCAGCTAATTACAAGAGTGTTAGTCTGAAATCGATACTGGGCAAGAGAATGGAGCAGCCGATACTGGATTTCATTAATAAAGAATTAAAGGAGGGTAATATGATTAGTACCAATTAAAAGGTGTAGACACAATAGATCCTATCAAACTAACTGGATATCCTTATTGGATGAGATCAAACGTTTGGTTGCAGCTAATAGTACTGATGTAATATACGTAGGCATATCAGTTGGTTCAGCACAATATTTTGAATAGAAAGGTACAAAATACACACGGCATACATTAAATAGATTAAAAACTGGGATTGTAAATAGGGAACCATGGTGGAATGGATTTCTTTCTAGCAGGTTCCGGAAGGATTGGATCTTAGCCCTGTGCTATTTAACATTCTTATCAATGACCTAGAAGAAAATATAAAATCATCACTGATAAAGTTTGTAGTTGCCACAAAGATTGGGGTGGGGAACTAATGCAGTGTCAGTAGGTTCAGGTTTCAGCACCGGGAGTCTGGGAAAGTTTCCCAGCCCTGACTGGAGGGTTATTTCCTGTTCCACAAAGACGGGAAGTTCCATTCCCAACTCCTGTGCCTTAAAATTAGGCCCTATCTCACACTACACCCCATATTCAACATAGTGGCAGAATTATAATATGATTAGGACATAATTATGAGGCATTTTGTACAAGATGAGTTGTGCGTGTCATTGGAAAAGTTTATGATTTGCTGAATATGATTATCCTACTTTTGTGCATGGATCATGTTTGTATCTGAAGTTATGGATATTGACTCTGTATCTGTCTTTCAAATGTGCTTACTCTGGGTAACACCCACAACAAGCCTTTCAGGTAGAACAATGAAGAAGCCAGACAGTGCTGATGGCTCATCAACAAAGACAATGGACTGTGGAATCGCTTAGCCTTCCTGTGAATGTTTCAGCCAGCCTATGAGTCATGGCTACTATGACTCAGCAGGGCACTCTAGGGCATGTGACCAGACCACATGACAATTAACTTCATTTTGGTACCTGTATTTTTCCACAAACTGGACTGGGAACTGAGTTTGGAACAAATGGTTCCTGCCATATGGAAAAGCTACATAAGGTGGGGTGTGTCATCATCTCTTGGCCTCATTCTCCACACAAGAGAACTCCTGGAAGCACCTGAGGAACAAAGACTGAACTGGGGGATGTGCTGCTCCCAGGGTAAAGGGATTTCTAGCTTGTGTATGGAAACTTGGGGGGCTGCTTGTATCATCAGTCAGGGTGAGAAACTGCTAATTCAAATTCTATCCATCCAATATGTTAAGCTTGGTTTGAGTTTTTGGTTACTTGCTAAGTAATCTGCTTTGATCTGTTTGCTAACACATATTGCTGGGAAATTGGCTGTTCTCTTCTATCTGTCCTTGAGTGGCTCAGGTAAAGCACTCAAGTAGCTTAGTTGGATGCATTGTGCCACCTGCTGTCCTACTGGGTGATAACAAGGCTGAATCTCCAGCAAAGCCGTGTGAGAAGGGCCAGCCCAGCTTGAGGGTTAGAGGGCACAGCAGTTCCCAGAAGCCCCCCAGACTGCACCCCAGGGTGACAACCCATCACACCTTAGAGTACACAAGACTCGGCAGGTTTGTCACATTCTGTCCTCCCTTTCTCCTCCAAGCAGAACCCACCACCAGCTCCTGAGAATCCCTTACCTGAGCCAGCTCCATTGCAGCCATTCCCTTCCCCCAGAGAGGATGGGATGATCTGGAGCAAAACATGGACGTTATTCTGTAGCCTGCTGGGGTGAAAAGGGCAAGGTGTAAGAATTCAGACGGGGCTTTTGTCCATTCCACAAGCTGATTCCCCCCAGGTTTTCCCCTGCTAATGGACATTCTAGGTTCTGCCACACTGTGAAACACAGAGTGACCGTATCCCAGTACAGGCCTTGCGCCCTCCCACCAGGGTGTAACCCTCTGAGACATGGTGAAACCCTCCCAGCAGTAGAATCGCTGTCTTACACTTATCAAGTTTACGGGTGATCCCAAACTGGGAGGGGTTGCAAGTACTTTGGAGGATAGAACTGAAATTCAAAATCATCTGGACAAACTGGAGAAATGGTCTGAAGTAAATAGGATGAAATTCAATAAGGACAAATCCAAAGTGCTTCATTTAGGTAGGAACAGTCAGTTGCACACATACAAAATGGGAAATAACTGCCTAGGAAGGAGCGCTGTGGAAAGGGATCTGGGGTCATAGTGGATCACAAGTTAAATATGAGTCAACAGTGTTGCAAAAAGCAAGTATCATTTTGGGATGTATTAGCAGGAGTATTGTAAACAAGACACGAGAAGTAATTCTTCTGCTCTACTCCGCACTGATTAGGCCTCAACTGGAGTAGCGTGTCCAGTTCTGGGTGTCACATTTCAGGAAAGATGTGGACAAATTGGAGACAGTCCAGAGAAGAGCAACAAAATGATTAAAGGTCTAGAAAACAAGACCTATGAGGGAAGATTGAAAAAACTGGGGAAGACTCAGAGGGGATGATCACAGTTTTCAAGTACATAAAAGATTGTTACAAACATGCCAGAGAAAAGTTGTTCTTCTTAACCTCTGAGGATAGGACAAGAAGCAATGGACTTAAATTACAGCAAGGGCGGTTTAGGATGGAGATTAGGAAAAACTCCTAACTGTCAGAGTGGTTAAGCACTGGAATAAATTGTCTCGGGAGGTTGTGGAATCTCCATCACTGGGGATATTTAAAGCAGGCTGGACAAACACCTGTCAGGGATTGTCTAGATAATACTGAGTCCTGCCTTGAGTGCAGGGGACTGGCCTAGATGACCTCTCGAGGTCCCTTCCAGTTCTATAATTCTAAGAACCAAAGGCCAGAGAAGAGCAGAATCAAAGGAGTCACTTTGGGGATTCTCCTGTCACTGTCCCCAAGGCAGCTCTCTCAGGGTAACTAAGTTGTCTGATGCTCCAGCCTTTATCCAGTCTCTCTGGCAGTGCCCCTTTCATGGGCTGGGCCTAGTTTTAGCCTTTGGCAAGCGTGACCCCGGGGGCGCTGAGACTGGGCCTTCTTGCCTCAGCACATCTTGCTCCTTTCTGTGGCTCCCCAGCAAGTCCCAATGAGTAGATACTCCTCATACAGACTGTGAACATAAGAGCTGCCCACTGCGTCAGACCAATGGTCCATCTAGCTCAGTGGCCAAGGCCAGGAGCTTCAGAGGGAATGACCAGAACAGGGAATCATCAAGTGATCCATCCTGTCACCCATTCCTAGCTTCTGGCAAACAGAGGCTAGAGACACCATCCCTGCCCAGCCTGCCTGTGACACTGCCAGATGAGGTGTTAGCTCTTGCAAAAGCCCCCATGTCTTCACTGAACAGGGACAAACGCATCGCTGGAATCAGTCTGACTCACCTGTGTTAGTATTAGGTATTAGGATTATAAGAATGTGTTTACACTTTATTGAATGCTTGTGAGTTGCTGCCTGGGTTAACATCTGACTAGTTGCATTGGGAGCCTCTGTGGCTCTGTAAATCACCAGACAGGAGAGAGACTTTACCTAAGTGAAGTGCTGATTGGCAACCGAATGCATTACACCCTGCCTGGCAGGAAAGGTCCATCCACACCAGATAGACTATTATGGGACGTTAAAGACGACAAAAGACTGTTGTTGTGCTCTTGACTTCCCAGTAGCTGAGTTTCCAGCTCAGAGCACATGGCAGGAAGGGGATGAAAACCCCCACACAGAAGGAACTGATGATCTGTATGTTGCTTAGACTCTGGGGGGGCAAAGTTTCTAGGCATAAGCACGAGATCTCCAGCTGCTTAGCCAGGGTTAGTCCTAAAGAATATGCAGAGCTTGCTTATTATAGAAGCTTCTATAACCTTTGAAATCTAAGACTGCAACTCATCTGCATCTATAGGATTACCTGCTTTAACTTTGTAAACAACTCTCCTTTCCTTTTAAATAAGTCTTAATACAGGTTATGACAGGACTGGCTACAAGTGTTGTCTTTGTTGTGAGATCTAAGATTCAATTGACCTCAGTAAGTGACTGGTCCTTTGGCATGAGGTCAGGCTTGACAAAGCCCTGGCTGGGATGATTTAGTTGAGGATTGGTCCTGTTGGTGTCACTAGGATAGATAACTCAGGAGAATGGCTCTGGGCTCTATGTGAAGTGCTGCTGTTAGCTTTACTAAACTTTTGTAACCTCTTGTGCTATGTGCTGACTGCTAGCAGCTGCAAGGCCAGTTGGTACTAAATGCAGCCAATACTAGATAAGATAGGCGGAAAGCAGATGCTGTAATTAAAGTTATATGCAGGAGAAAGTAGCCCCCACACAGTGGAAAAGTACAGATAAAGAAAAACAAGGGGGTATAAATGCTGGGACCCCGCCTGCGTGTGGGTGTGTAGGATTTGAGATTGCTATTTCTCCCTTGCACCTTATTTGGGCTCAAATAAACTTGGTTTGCTTCTCCATCCTGGTGTGTTAATTAGTGCGACGCACACCGGGCAACGAACCCCGCTGTTGCCTCCCTCGGGCCGTCTGGGCCAGCAACAGTCCTGCTTTGAGCAGGGGGTTGGACTAGATACCTCCTGAGGTTCCTTCCAACCCTGAGATTCTATGATTCTATGATTGGCAGTAACCTGAACATTGCTGTGATTCATGGGGTAAGGCAGTGGTTCTCAACTAGGGGTCCTGGGCCCGCTAGCAGGTTTCAGGGCAGGGGCCAAGCAAGGGCAGCATTAGACTCACTGAGGCCCAGGGCAGAAAGCTCCAGTCCCAGCGCATGGGGCTGAAGTCCAGGGCCCTGAGCCCCACCACCCGGGGCTGAAGCCAAAGCCTGAGCAATGTAGATTTGTGGGGCCCCTGTGGCATGGTGCCCCGAGAGAGGAAGAAAGTGCCCTGAGGACACAGCCAGAGGGCTGAGCCCTGACACACGACTGGCTCAGAGGGTCTCTGCAGTCAGGAAGGGCTCGCAGCGAGGGAAGCCTGGCAACAGATGGTTGGAGGGGTGAAGAGGTTTGGGGTACGGCGGGGGAAGAAGCGTCTGGGACTGGATAACCTGGGGCTGGGCAGTCTCCATAGGGGACACTTGCTCCTCCTGTGCCCTTTCCACACCCTCTTGCGAGGCGAGAATGACCACCCTGTCCCCACCCCCAGCGGCAGCCGTTTCTCAGGACTCTCCCCAGTTGCGCCCACTAACTCTCCTCCCATTTGGGGTATAGCTCAGGGAACAAATTACCACCAAGATGAACCCAGCTGGCTGCTGCCTGTTCTGGTGCCACAGGGGCCTCTGGTGGGTGAAACGCAGAACTGTAGCACTTCTCAGGCAGAACGTATCTTCTTCAAGCCAAAAAAAAGGAATTCTGCGCTGGACGTGAAATCTGTGCGTACGCAGCGGTGCAGAATTCCCACATGAGTAACTCACACCTGGCACAAACACAACCTGCTCACTCCCATCTCTTCTCCCTATGTGTCGAGTCCCAGAGCTGCTGCTGTCATTAATGCACACAGGCTTTCACTCCCGTTAGTGCTGGCAAGACCCAATCCAGCGACAGGACTGAACCCTTATTTTCCTATCACATGGGACAGTCTCAGCTAAGGGGGAGGTGTGATGGGGAGGGTACAAAGGGGAAAGTTGTTGTACCCATGTTAGTCCCAGGATAGCAAAGAGGTATTTTTAATTGGTTCTAAAAAAATTACGTCCCCCACCTTGTCTCTCCAAGAGATCTGAAAGTGGCAGGAGGAGACAAACAGGAAGACAGAGCTCAGGACTCTAAACCAAACATTTCAAACCCCTGGAAGAAACTACATTTCCCTTCTGCCCCAGGTATGTTTGTATCCTCTATGAGGGACCACCCCATTCCCCTCACAGCAGCAACGGGAGACTGCAGCCAGCCCCAGATGGTCTTTCCCAATCCTGGGATGTTTGTTGTCACAAAGATTGTGTGTGGTGGGTGCACGGGCTGGGTACACCTGGACTGATCTGCAGATTGGAAAGTCAGGGCAACTCTAGCACAGCTTGGGGGCTGTGGGCAGGGGGAGCAGTTCTGGAGCTGGGCCTCTGTCCTCTCCAGGTCCCATGGCAGATGGCTCTGGCAGCATCAAGTGGGTCCATCACTGCAGGGGAAGGTTGGGGTAGTGTCTGAGATCAGGGTGAGAATTGGAGGGGGGTCTATGCCCAAGAATGGGGGATGGAATTCACCTCCCCACCCCTCTGCAGAGCTCAGCAACTAGGGATTTATCCAGTGAAGTGAAATTCCCTCTGGGTGACTTTGAGTCAGCCACTGAAAGATCCTTGTGCCTTCGGTTCCACACTGGCCACAGGAGTTTACTAGTTCTCCCTCCCCAGACTGCCGGGGGCAGCCAGGGATAATTAGTGGGTTATGGGAATTAGAAGATGAAAATTCACTAAGAACAATGATATTTGTGTGTTTATTATTAAATCCCCAGACACCCATCAAACCCCGTCCTCCTTCCGATGAGCTATAAATATCTAAGGGACTCAGCTACTGATCCTGCAGTCAGTTCCTGCCCTTCCCCACTTTCTAAAGCAGCACTTTTAAGAACAGGGCAGGGAATCATGTAAATACTTTGAACCAAATTCCAGAAGCTGCTGAGCATGGAGAAGTTAAAATGCAACCAATGTTCCGTCTCTCCAAGGACCTGGCCCCTAGTGCAAAATAAGACACTCCCCAGAAATCTGAAATGGCCACTTCATAACTGATAACCTTATTAATCTGTTCACTTCTGGGAATTACCACTAAGAGAAACAACCCAGTGACGTTGATATCCTGAGGAAAAGATCTCATGTGTCTTTAGATCATACTAATTTGTAATCTGGAACAATATACACTAAAATGCCTAATTCGTAGCCCTACGGCAATTGCCTGGTGTCACTACAGGGCAGAATTAAGGTTGGTGCCTTAGTTGTGAATTTCCATCCCCTAGCATATTGCAATTGCTGCTAAGTGGGTTTGACAAAATTCATTGTGTCTATTTCTTTCTTTTAATTTCAATAGATAGCGATATTTATTTTTAAGCCCTTTTTTCAATGTTTACAATTTCAATGTTCAGAGCTGTGGGAAGTTATGGGGGTCATCAGACAATTATTTAATAACAGTAACTGTTCAGATTCCAAAAGCCAAATCATATAACTGTTCAAAGAGAAATTGTGAATGTCACACCCAAAATATACAGTGTAAATATCCTTAAATCAAACTCCACTTTTTCCAGAAGCATTTCTGTATATTACCTATATAAATATTTTTCATCTGTGTGTGTGTACAGTGAAATTAACATTTGCTGCAATTTATTCATAAAAATCCAATCCTTTCAAGCATAATTTTAAGTAATGAAGTACTTGAAGTCTTTCACTTCCTAGACTGGAATGTTTCACTTCAGGATAATTACACCCTCCCTGTGATGTATTTCACTCTCAGTACTGTAACCCCCTCGTGATGTAGCTCCTGTCTAGGAGCTCTGCTGAAGCCAGTGGCATTATGATCAGGTGACACACTGACATGAGCAGAGACACACGGGGGAGGGTGGAGGATGAGGTAACATGGAGGCTACCAGAGTTGAACGTGGCCGTAAGAGCAAACGCTCTCTCAGCCTCTCCTCTCTCCCACCTCCCAGAGTCAGTAATTCTGAATCGTTCCCTGAAATCTAAATAGCCCTAGAATGAGAGACAGTGATTAACGCAGGTACTTTAGGGGCTGCAGCGCCAACCCCCTGCCTGGATGAGGAGGGTGAAGAATTGCAATAGAAATGGGTTAGGTTGGGAGAGGGCACAGCTGATATGGGACTGGGAGCTGAGTTGACCAAGAGGCCAGAACTCATGGGGGGTTTGGGAGAAGAAGTCAACAGGACTGGGTAGAGGCACTTCAGTGTATTTTCCCCATTAACCATTCTGCCATGTATTTAATTTAGAAACTTTTCATTCCCATCTAAACACCTTGGAGCTAAGCTGGGTTGATACATTTCCACTTACAGTGGTACAGTTGTAATTAGGTGCTTAATCAGATGCTCATGCAGCACAAAGCAGTCAATAATGGGTGTGCTTTCATTCATTAACTTGACTGTGTGCTGTGCATCGCTTTGAAAAAAAGATGCTGTGAGGAGTGTCAAAATTGTAGGCATTAAGAAATGGTAAGTAGGTGTCAGTTCATTTCTCATGCGTTTCTCTCCTAATTTTAATGTCAGTTTTGAATCAGTATTAATACCATGTTGTTTTAACAGCAGTAGGGTCCATTTGTATAATTGTTTGCAAGATTTCATTGGATATTGTGACCCAGCCGTCTTCACCTTTTATTTTCAGATTCCTAAATACACCCCAGCACACCTCTCCTGACAGACTGCAGGCCCTGGCCGGTGACATGTTCCTTAGACAGCAAACACCTGACGAGCCCTTTCGCCCTCAAACGCGCATTTGGCTCTTTGACGTTGCTTTATCCGCCCCACCAGAAAACGCTGTAGGGAACCCGGTCATTACAGCCGACCGTCACTAGGTACCGTTCTACCAGCTCTGGGCCAACATTCAAATGGTTCTGTTTGGTCATCTTTCATTCAGCTTTGCAATTCTTAGATCCCATTTAAAAACTGGAAGTGAAATAACCGAAGCAAGTTACGAAGAGAGCGGCCTCTGGCATAGGCGGGGGTAAAACAATAACTGGAAAGAACTGACTATGCAAAAAGGAACATCGCAAACTATCAGAGCCCAGACCCCCGCTCAACTGAACCCACCCTAGCCAGGCATATCAAGCAGGGTCCGTGAAAAATCGCCCAGCCCGTCTGGCAGTGAATGCTGCGTGTTCCAGGCAGAGCTACTGTGTGTGCGTCTGCTCTGCTGACATGCTGCTTTGGTACGGAACGAGCCACGGCCACAGGGAGCAGAGACATGGACTCCTACAAAACACAATCCCACATACACCTCCACTGCCGCATCCCCCTGCCTCCCCACTGTCTGCCATCCCCTCCCCCACCTCCACATGGCCATTCTCAGCCTACTGCTAACACTTCCTCCCAGCCTTCAGCACTATAAATAAATAAAACATGGTGTTACAAAAGGTAGATCGTGCCACAGAAACCTGATCTGGATGTCAGTAAGGCTTTTGATACAGTTCCACATGGGAAACTATTCGTTAAATTGGAGACGATGGGGATTAATATGAGAACCAAAAGGTCAATAAAGAATTAGTTAAAGGGGAGTCTACAAGGGGGTCATATTGAAGGGTGAGTTGTCTGGCTGGAGGGAGTTACTAGTGCAGTTCCTCAGATCAGTCTTGGGACCAATCTTACTCAACACTTTTATTAGTGATCTTGGCACAAGAAGTGGGAGTGGGACACAGAGCCGGGAGGGATTGCCAATATGGAGGAGGACAGGAAAATCATACAAGAAAATCTGCATGTCCTTGAAAGCTGGAGTAATAGAAATGGGATGAAAATCAATAGTGCACAAATTCAACTTGTTAGTCCCCAAGTGCATAATTTTGCAATAAGCTGGGGATTTGTCAATTGGAAGTGACAGAGGAGGAGACTGCTTGATCACAGGATAATTATGAGCTGCCAATGTGATGCAGCCGTGAAATAGGTTAATGCAGTCCTAGGATACATCAGGTGAGGTATTTCCAGCAGACACATAGAATCATAGATTATTAGGGTTGGAAGGGACCTCAGTAGATCATCTAGTCCAATCCCCTGACAGATTTTTGCCCCAGATCCCTAAATGGCCCCCTCAAGGATTGAACTCACAACCCTGGGTTTAGCAGGCCAATGCTCAAACCACTGAGCTATACATGAAAGGGTTAGTACTGTTATACAAGGCACCGATGAGACCTCATCTGAAATACACCTCTGCCCTTAAAGTCTGAGAGTCTATAAGCTGTGCTTTGTGTTGCACAGACACTGATGGAGATCAGGGCCCCATCGTGCAGCACATGGCAGAGAACCTGACTCAGATCAGCAGCCCCATTGTGCTGGGCACTGCACAGACAGAGAGGGACAGTCCTTGCTCCAAAGAGATCACAATCCAAGTAGACAATGGGTCGGAGGCAAACAGAGAGGGGCTGTGACTTCCCCCAGGTCACCAAGCAGGTCAGGGACGGAGCCAGGAACAGACCCCGGTAACTCCAGAGCCCCGTCACCCGCAGCTTGGAAAGGTCCCAGACCCCACTGTATTAGGCTGCAGGAAGAGGTGGTTTGTCCATGGATGCACAGGCTGTCTTGGCAGGGCAGCTCAGCGGCAGTCCCTGCACACAGCTGGGCATGTGGGTCATGGGTCAGGAGAAGTCAGTATCCAGCCCTGTGGGGCTGTGCTCCTGGCTCATACCTCCAGCACTCACTGCTGCCCCTCCCTTCCCAGCTGCACTGTTCAGCCAGACCCAGGCCTCAGGGAGGTCACTGCCCCCCCTCCCCTATCCCCTGCAAGCCTTCAAACAGGGACATGGTGCACCAGTGCCAATCAGAGTGCACTAGTGTAAATTCTATCTGTACTAAAGGTTTGCACTAGTGCCTAAAACACCAGGGTGGCAGAGACCTTCAGTGCCCAAAACAGCAGTACGGTGGCACTAGAACTGGGCTCTATTTCGAGCTCGGTCACAGACAGCCTGGGTGACCTTGGACACGTCAATGTTTCTCCTCCCAACTTTAGTCTCTTTACCCAGCTGCCCACTCACTGGGGTCTCCTCTCTCTCCAGAGCTGCTCACCACTACAGTCTGTGTGGGTGTCCCCAGAGCTGAGGAAGTTCAGCTCGGGAATAGTCTTACGAGGGGGGCTGGGGAGTCTCTTTCCCTGGAAGTTTTTAAGAACAGGCAGGACAAAGCTCTGTCAGAGATAATCTACAGATACTTGGTCCTGCCTCGGCAGAGAGAGCTGGACTTGATGACATCTTGAGGTCCTATCTAGCCCTACATGTCTAGGATGCCATGCGATATATAAGTATAAAACAACATACAGAGAAAAACCAAATGAAAACATGGTGTCAGGCCATTCAAAAAACAACAACAACAAAAAACTACACTGCACAGCATAAAATGACACAATACTAAGGAGAAGAAAGCAACACAATGCAAACTAACACACCTTAGAACAAAAGCACACAATGGAAAATAGCTCAACTCAATCCAACACAGCACAGGCACCAAACAAGCTGAGGCAAAACAATGCACCATAAAACTGCTACACAACATGGTGCCATCACAGTTCCAAATGGCCCCACGCAAAACAGCTCAGCGTAGAACAGGACACAACACAAAAGAGAATTATTTCAGTGTAGGCCTGGAAGGGGTCTTGAGAGGGCGTCTACTCCAGCCCCCTGTGATGAGGCAGGACCAAGTATCCATAGACATTCCCAGACTGGTGTATCTCTAATCTGGTCTTAAAATCTCCAATGAAGGAAATTCCACAGTCTCCTTAGAAGCCAATGCAAGGCAAACACAGACCAAACAACGCTGCACACACACACGCTGGGGGGAGGGATAGCTCAGCGGTTTGAGCATTGGCCTGCTAAACCCAGGGTTGTGAGTTCAATCCTTGAGGGGGCCACTTGGGGATCTGGGGCAAAAAAACTGGTCCTGCTAGTGAAGGCAGGGGCTGGACTTGATGACCTTGAAAGGTCCGTTCTAGGAGATTGGTATATCTCCATTTTTGGGGTTAAGGAGAGGCAACAATTCAAACAATCTGGGTTCTGCCCAAAATTGTCCATGGAAACTTGAGCAAATTACTTCAGCTCTCTGAGATTCAGTTTCCCCATCTGTAAAATGGAGAGTCGCCTCCACACCATTGGCCTATTTAGCTTTTGAGCTTTTTGTGGCAAGGCCTCTGTCCCTGTGGGCATGTCTACACTGCAGTCAGACACCGGCAGCTGGCCCGTGCCCGCTGACTTGGGCTCACACGGCTCAGGCTGTGGGGCTGTTTCATTGTGGTGTCCATGTTCCGGCTGGGGCTGCAGCTCAAGGTCTGGCACCCTCCCACCTCGCAGGGTCCTACAGCCTGGCCCCAGCCCAAGCCCAGACATCTACACTGCAATTAGACTGCCCCTTCGCCTGGGCCCGTGAGCCTGAGTCACCTGGCATGGGCCAGCTGGGGGGTTTTAATGGCAGAGTAGAGATACCCGTTTCAGCACCTGTCACAATGGGGACCCTGATCTTGGTCAGTGTCTGTGCAGAGCCCTGCACAACAGCGGCCTGACTTCAGTTGGGGACTCTGCAACTCCCGGCATTACAGGATCCCAGATTTTGTTTAGGGCCCCTGCAGCATTTGGCAAACTGTGGGGCCAGGATCCCTGTCAGGGTCTGTGCAGTGCCCAGTACAGTGGTGCGACGTGATCTGGGTCGGGGTCAGTGCAGTGCCAGACCCAGCGGGGACACAGATCTCAGTCGAGGTCTCTGAAGTGCCCAGCACAATGGAGGCAGCGCTTCGGGTCGCAGCACGACAAGGGGGGCCGTGATCTCGGTCCAGGTCTCAGTTTTACCTGGCACAACAGTGGGGTCTGATCTCACCTGGGGTCTCTTCAGTGCCTGGCAGATCAGGGCCCAGATCTCAGTTGGGGTCTCTGCAGCAGCTGTCAGAACAGGCCCATGCTCAGTACGATAAGAGCCCTGATCTCAGTCACACACCTGGGGAGAAAAGCAGGAAGATTTTTGAGCATTAGATATCAGTATTTCAGAACTGAGGAGAAAATGGGGCACAAACTAAATATTTGCCAATATAAGAGAGAAGCACCAATATCTGGGAGATTTTGTGTCACCATTTAACAGTTGAAGGGAAAAGATGGGAAATTTGAGGGGATTATACAAGGTTATTGAATCAACAACAGAATGGGAGGGATTCTTCTTGCCCCACACTCACATGGCCGGCAGGGAGCCCTGGGTGATGTCTTTTCACAGGGGACAGGAGTGGGGCTGGAGTGAGAAAGTCACTATCAGTGGGGAGGGGCTGGCAGTGGGGTCTGGGAATGTGACTCGCAGGTGGGGCTGCTGGGTTGGGCAGGTGGGGAGGAAGTAGCTGGGAGGGGAACCCTGGGGCTGGGCCGTCTCCATGGGGGACACTTGCTCCTCCCTCCCCTCCCTGGCCCTTCCCAGGCCCCGTTGCCAGCAGAGAGTGGCCCCCCCAGCCCAGCCCAGAGGTGTCCCTGTCTCAGGGCCCCCCAGCCTCTGCCCATTCACCCTCTGCCCAGCTCAGGAATCCCTCGGGGGAACCATTTCCCACCCGCACAAGGACAAATCCCTGCAGGTGGAAATGGGGGAAACCCCCCAAACCTGAGACCTGAACTGGCCACTGGCGAAGGGGAGAGAAAATGGGGCACAATCGGGGGGACAGGGAACTTCTCAGGGTTGGGGAGGGGGTCACCCTGGGCGCTGCTCGTGGCTCTCTAGGAGAAAGGGGGCAGGACGGGGAGGAGGGGGTCCCCACGGGGGGGCAGCGGTAAATCCGAGGGGATCTCAGCCCCCCCCTTTCTCTCCCCGCTCCTCGGGGGTCACCTGCCCCCCCCGCCATGTCCGGGCTGCACCGACATTGCCCGCCCGCCCCTCCCCCAGCCCGGTCTCACCCCCCGGCCCCACGCAGGGACCCCCGGGTTAATGAAGGGCTCTCCCGCCGCGATCTGCGCATGCCCAGAGCTCCAACGGCACCAACCCTTCTCCGGCCCGGGAGAGGCTCCAATGGCCCCGCGCGAGCCAGGCAGAGCCAACGCTCGTTCGCAGCCCGGCTCCGGCTCCGGGTCCCCCGCCGACGTCACTTCCGTTCCAGGGAGAGTCAGGAACTACATCTCCCAGCCTGCCCCGGGGCCGCTTCCGCTCTCTCCGCAGCCCGGGGAAGGGAGGGGTCCAGCAGCTGTTACCGTGCGAGCCCTGCTGGGGGGTGAGAGAACAAAGCTGCTGCTGCTGCTGCCGCCTCCGCGTGAGCCGGGCCCGGGCTGAGCCGCTGCTGCTCCCCGGGGGGGGGCGGGTCTGTGCGGGGGGGGCCCGGTGTACCATCACATTTCGAAACCCTCCCGTTTTGCTACTAGTAGCAGTTTCTGCCGCAGAACATAACCATCTGGGTTCCTGCTCAGGACTTGCTGCCGCCTGATCCATGGGGTTGCAAATCAGGAGGGACAGAGATTTTGGTCAAAAACACTCACATTCTGCTTCCTCCTGGCTAATGTGCCAAATGGGGTTGCAAATCAGGAGGGACAGAGTTTTTGGTCAAAAACACTCACATTCTGCTTCCTCCTGGCTAATGTGCCAAATTGACCTATTGCAGGGTTCTGGGGGTTTCTGCATTTTAATTTTATTTTAAATGAAGCGTTTTAAGCATGTTAAAAAACGTATATACTTTATATACAACAACAGTTTAGTTATATATTATAGCCATAAAAAGAGACCTTCTAAAAATATTACAATGTATTACTGGCATGAGAAACCTTAAATCAGAGAGACTAAATGAAGACTCGGCACAGCTCTTCTGAAAGGTTGCCGAACCCTGATCTTTTGGATGCTTGAGGCATGCTCTTTCACTTTTTTGTGTGTGAATATATGAAAAGGGAGGTAAGGTTTGTGGGTACAGAGCACTCCCCTGACCCCAAGGTAATAACCAGAGTGGCCCCATTCATTTTTTTCAATGGCTTCCTCCTTGATTATTTCCAATGACTTGGCTGCCTACACACCTGTCACTGGTCCGGGGTTGGCTGTGCTCCTGTCACTGGTCCAGGGATGGTTGCAAATCTGGAGAGATGGGGTTTGCGGTCGAAAACGCTCACGATTTGCTTCCTCCTGGCTAATGTGCCAAATTGACCTATTGGATGAGTGAGGCGCGCACTTCCACTTTTTTGAGTGTGAATACGTGAAAAGGGAGGTAACGTTTGTGGGTACAGCGCACTCCCCTGACCCAAGGTGGTAACCAGAGTGGCCCCATTCATTTTCTCCACTGGCTTCCTCCATGATTATTTCTATTGACTTGGCTCCCTATGCACCTGTCACTGGTCCAGGGATGGTTGCAAATCTGGAGGGAAGGTGTTTGCGGTCGAAAACGCTCACGATTTGCTTCCTCCTGGCTAATGTGCCAAATTGACCTATTGGATGAATGAGGCGCGCACTTCCACTTTTTTGAGTGTGAATACGTGAAAAGGGAGGTAACGTTTGTGGGTACAGCGCACTCCCCTGACCCCAAGGTGGTAACCAGAGTGGCCCCATTCATTTTCTCCACTGGCTTCCTCCATGATTATTTCCATTGACTTGGCTCCCTACGCACCTGTCACTGGTCCAGGGATGGTTGCAAATCTGGAGAGATGGGGTTTGTGGTCGAAAACGCTCACGATTTGCTTCCTCCTGGCTAATATGACAAATTGATCTATTGGATGAGTGAGGCACGCACTTCCACTTTTTTGAGTGTGAATACATGAAAAGGGAGGTAACGTTTGTGGGTACAGCGCACTCCCCTGACCCAAGGTGGTAGCCAGAGTGGCCCCATTCATTTTCTCCACTGGCTTCCTCCTTGATTATTTCCAATGACTTGGCTGCCTACGCACCTGTCACTGGTCCAGGGATGGTTGCAAATCTGGAGGGATGGGGTTTGTGGTCGAAAACGCTCACGATTTGCTTCCTCCTGGCTAATGTGCCAAATGGGGTTGCAAATCAGGATGGACAGAGTTTGTGGTCAAATACACTCACATTCTGCTTCCTCCTGGCTAATGTGCCAAATTGACCTATTGGATGAATGAGGCGCGCACTTTCACTTTTTTGAGTGTGAATATGTGAAAAGGGGAGGTAAGGTTTGGGGGTACAGTGCACTCCCCTGACCCCAAGGTGATAACCAGAGTGGCCCCTTTCATGTCCTCCACTGGCTTCCTCCTTGATTATTTCCAATGACTTGGCTGCCTATGCACCTGTCACCGGTCCAGGGATGGTTGCAAATCTGGAGGGATGGGGTTTGCGGTCGAAAACGCTCACGATTTGCTTCCTCCTGGCTAATGTGCCAAATTGACCTATTGGATGAATGACGCGCACGCTTCCACTCATTTGTGTGTGTGTGACATTATTGATATAAACTGGGACCATATAGAACATGGTTTGCAACCAAGGTCCTGTAGTGGCACCAAATCTTAGGTAAAGGTGGTCATATACGGTGGCTAAGACCAGGTTATGGGTTGGTGGTTATGATTATGCTGTCTGTATGTCTGTGTATCATTTTGTAGTTGAAGTTATAAGTATTGGCTCTGTACTGTCTGTATTTTGTATTTGTGCTCTGCTTCTGGGTGACACTGCAGACAAGTTGGTGTTAGCTCTGATAAGTTCGTTTGATGGCCTATTAAGGACCATCAGCTACACAATCGACCCATGCAGAGAAGGCTGATACGCCTTGTAACTGAGCAAAGTATGCAGGGACTTGCCCATGTGACTCTAGTCTCCATTTTGCTGTAATTTTCCACAGTAAGGACAAAGGTTCTTACACCTGGAAAAGCCTATATAAGGCTAATGCCTCATCTCCATCTTGTCTTCAGTCCTGCTTCTTACCTCTGGAGGGATTTTGCTAGGAAATGAAGCTCTACGCAAGGGACTAGTGACCCATCCCAGCGGGGGATGTTCTCCAGAGACTTGATTTGAACCTGCAGTTTACTCCATCACTGTTACAAGCCTGAACTAAGAACTTTGTCATTACTCTATGTAACTGATTCCATTTAACCAATTCTAGCTCTCATCTCTACCTTTTTGCCTTTATGAATAAGCCTTTAGATTTTAGATTCTAAAGGATTGGCAACAGCGTGATTTGTGGGTAGGATCAGATGTGTATATTGATCTGGGGCTGGGGCTTGGTCCTTTGGGATCGAGAGAACCGTTTTCTTTTATTGGGGTGTTGGTTTTCATAACCATTCATCCCCAGGATGAGTGGGTCTGGTGGTGATACTGGGAGACTGGAGTGTCTAAGGACATTGTTTGTGTGACTTGTGTTCCCCAGTGCGGTGAAACCAAATGGGACTGTAAGAGCTGGATTCACAGGCAAGAGTAATGCAGCAAAAGGCAATCCTAAAATTTGTAAACAGTTCTGATACTTTACATAGACAAATATGAGATACTCTTTTAAATACTCAAGAGATGTGATGCAGAGTTTGATGGAATATAGGGAAAGTATGTCACTGCATCAAGTCTCCTGTAGCATTAAATTAACAGCAGGGAAGCAGATTTTTATATTTTTAGTGGCATCCAGAAACGGTCCAAGGGAGTTTTCCTGTTGAAGGGGGATGACAGGGGCCGCAGCTTATATGGGCTCGAGGTGCTTAAGCACCAGTAATCTTCAAGGCTGAGGGCTCTGCTCCACCAATATTTGGAGCGGTGTTTCTCCCCTGCCCCCGCCGCAGAGCTTCCCTGCCTGAAAGAAAACAGCCAGTGCCTCTCTCCTTTCTTTGTGCTGTTTCTGCTTACGGATATAGAGATCAGCGGTTGGCAGCCTCTTGGAGCACCGGGGGAGGGGGAGGGGAAGAGGGAGAGAGGAGGAGACAGGAGGCACTCAGGTGCTTAGGAGCTCTCTTCCCCCCCCCCGCACGCAGGGGGAATAGCAGGGGTGGGGAGGCCACACATGATGGCAGCCCCCCACCCCGGTGTGACGAGCTGGGAATGTTCTTAATGTTTTCTCTGAATACTGTGTTGGTGCCTCAGTGTCTCCTATGCCGTTCTAAAGTATGTAGGTGGTGGATCAAGGTATTTGATTGCTACAGAGCAAAGGGCCAGTGCACCTAAATGCCTGGCACTCTGTCTCCTAGCAACTGATGGCCTGGGCCCTCCTCTGCAAAGGTGCCAGCTGAAGGTGTTGGAGACAAAGAGGTCAGGTGACCTCCTGGCCCAGGAAAAGAACTGAGCAGAGAGGAGGGGCTGGAGGGGGTTTGGGAGTCTGGAGCTGGCTGGGGATGATGAGGGAGTGCATATGGGGATCTGGCTCACTGCCCCCAGAATGGACCCAGCTGTGGGATCTTGTTTGCTGTACCTACAAGCTCTGTTTTAGACTGTGTTCCTGTCACCGAACAAACCTCTGTTTTACTGGCTGGCTGAGAGTCACATCTGACTGCAAACTGGGGGTGCAGGACCCTGTGGCTTTCCCTTGAACACCGCTGGGGTGGGATCACTGTGGGAAGCACATGGAGGGGCAGAGGATGCTGAATGCACTAAGGAGAGACCCAGGAGATGAAGATGTGTGAGGTTCTTGCCCTGAAAAGTCTGCTCCAAGGAGAGGAGGCTCCCCAAAGTCCTGACTGGCTTGGTTGGGAGCAGTTCCAGAGCATCGCCCAGGGACTCTGTGCCACCCAATACCCACCGCAGGGGAGGCGAGTGGGCTTTCTGGACCTGAGAGAGTCCCTAGGAGCATGTGCAGTGACTGTGTTGCAGAGTGAGTGTGCTGTGGGGGGAGAGGAGGGATCCCTCCACTGGAGCTTGCTGCTGCTGATAATGGGGAGTCCTCTGGTCCTAGACCTGGGGCAGCCTGTCTGCATCCCAAGTTACTTATCCCCAGTCCTGCCCCACCCCAGAGCCTGCATCGCCAGCACCCCAAACCTGAGCACCCTCCTGCACTGTGAACCCCTCATCCCCTGCCCCACCCCAGAGCCCTCACCTAAGGGGGAAAAATGTGCAACTGAAATGTGGTGGTCAGTTTGCAGTATCATTGTGTTTAGCACAATACTTGATTATTTTACACCCCTTTAAAGTATATAAGTAGTTGTATACAGGTGTTACAAAGTGGCAATGTTCTTAATGTTTTCTCTGAAGACTGTGTGGGTGCCTCAGTTTCCCATATGCATTTCTCAAGGATCTAGATGGTGGGATAAGGGGGTGTGATTGTTGTAGAGCCCTGGAGGGCCAGTGTGATGCTGTCTGCACAGAGAATGGCCGAAACCCTGTCTCCGGGCACCTGATGGCCTGGGCCACTCTCCTGCAAGCTGCCAATTGAAGGTGTTGGAGAACAAAGAGATCAGATGGCCTCCTAATGCCTGGAAAAGAGAGAGAGGGCAGAGGAGGGAGTGTCAGTGCCTGTGCGGACTTCCAGGAAGCCCATGGTGTGGAAGGGGATGCTGTGATGCTTTGGAACTACTCCATACAAAGCCAGTCAGGACTCTGCGAGAGACTCCTCTCTCTGAGCGTACTGTCTCCAGGATAAGAAGCTTACACCTTCCTGGGTCTGACCTTGGAGCATTCAGCTCTTTCCACACCGTGCACTTTCTGCAGCGAGTGTGCCCAGGCAGGTCATGGGGCAACCAGCGGTCCCTGCACCCCAACTCTGCAGTCAGACGTGACTCTCAGCCAGCCGGTAAAATAGAAGGTTTGTTAGACAACAGGAACACAGATTAAACAGAGCTTGTAGGTACAGAAAATGACCCCTCAGTCAGGTCCATCTTGGAGGGTGGGGAGCCTAGACCCAAGTTCTGGGCCTCTCCCATTTCCCCAGCCAGCTCCAAACTGACACTCCCTCCTCTAGCCTTTGTATCTCTTCTGGACAAGGAGGCCACCTGATCTCTTTGTCCCCAACACCTTCAGTTGGCACCTTGCAGGGGAAACTGAGGCATCCACACAGTATTCAGAGAAAACATTAAGAACATTCCCAATTTGGCACAACAGGTGTAACAAAATTTAATAGCGGCTATTGAAGCAGGCAAGTGCTGCTTCTCACTTTCCACTTTTAAATGACACTTGTAATCGTGTGTTTCTGATGCGTTGTAGCTTAATTTGATATCGGCTTACAGAGCGAGAGCGGGGAGATAGACCACCATTTTGGGCACCACCAAAAATTATACAAACCTGCCGCCTATGGGATTACAGTCAGTATCGACTTTACAATGGTGCCATGGCACCAGGGCCACCCTGCATCTCACTGCAGACACAGTGCTCAGAATTAAGCAATGTTCTCAAGGCTATTGTACTCAGTACTAGTTTTCAGTTGGCAGCTACATGCTTCAGCCAGGCCACTTTCTCACTAGGCTATATCCTGAATATTGTGACTGGGAATGTGGCGGGGCGGGAGTGTAGCAGATGCAAATTGAGGTGAATATTATCTTGTCAATACTGTCCTGGGTTTATGATGCTTTATGCCATGGACTGAAGCAAAGTGGCTGGTGAATAACCAGGAATCTGGTTAATAATTATCTAAATTCAGCTTTCTTCTTTCTCTCTGTGAATTATCACTACTTCAAAATAGTGTGCAAGTTGACTGGATAATGGTAATAGAATAATCTCTTGTTAAAACATTGTAAACCATACTACCTGGTTTTTATATTAAACACCTACTATACATAATACAATAAATCTGACAAACAAAACCTAGGAAAATTTTATTCTTTCTATGTCTTATTTACAGTTTTACAGTAATCTCTTGCTTCAGAATGCCTCAAGGGTCACCCATACAGTTTGCAATAGGAATCAACATGTGGCTTGGCAGCTGACTCTTGACTGATTCCTGAACAGCTGGTAACTCAATATTAATCTGACATAGATACTATATGCAGAAGCACAACTCTGTATATATGGGGAGGGGGTGATTATTGACCTTTCTGCATATGTAATAATAGTTTTTGGTGTTTGTAAGACAAGGCATAATAATGAACTTTGTAAAAGTTCCTGTTTGGTGTGAGAGATGTTACTTATACCTAAATTCACTCCCCTTCCCCACACCCAGCCCTATGCATGCTGGCTAGGGAATATCACTACTGTAGTGTCAGCTTTTAAGAGAGCTTCACATGCAGAGCCGTCAGTAGGGATTTTTGGCACATAAGGCAAGGAACAGAGGCAGCATGTCCGGCTCTTCCCTATTAGAGGGAAGGATCCACCGACGAATTTCTGCAAAAGAGCCGTATGCGCTGCCCCTCTCCATTGAAGACGAACAGCGGCACTTTGGCAACGAGTACCACAGTCCCTCTCAGAGGGAAAGACTTGCTGCCGAATTGCCGCTGAAGGAGAGACTTTCTGAGCCCCTCACTTTCCGTGCCCGAGGCAAATGCCTCACTCGCCTTGCCCTCGTTACGGCAATGTTCACATGCACCACTTCTAGTATTACGGTAAGTTAAATCAAGCTACAGTACATTGGGACACTAATGCTCTATTACAGTATTTGCAGTAGCATATTAAAAGCTATAACACTGAACAGACTAGCTAGGGCCGGCTTTAGGAAGTTTGGGGCCCACCCAATTCAAACATTTTCGGCGGGGCCCCAGCAGGGATGACTTTAAAAAAAAGGAAAAAAAGGTGGGGAAAAAAGCCTTTCCTTTCTTAGCAACCGGTTCCCTATGAAAAGTTCTGATTTAAGGGATGTGCCAGAATATGTATTTCTGGTACCAATAGGGTTACTATATTTCCAGATTTAAAAATTCCTCCCGAA
The DNA here is from genome assembly GCF_016161935.1 of Mauremys reevesii. Classification (NCBI taxonomy): domain Eukaryota; kingdom Metazoa; phylum Chordata; order Testudines; family Geoemydidae; genus Mauremys; species Mauremys reevesii. The sequence continues at coordinate 34,435,760 of NC_052636.1, read as the reverse complement.
CAGGAATTTAAAACCCAAAAAGTCTGACATGTCCAGGAAAATATGGCTGTATGTTAACACTACCTACAGTTCTTTTTTAAAAAGATGGGCCTGAACTAGAAATGAACTCCGCTTCACATGTGTGGGTCCCCGCCAGGAGCGGCTCTAGAAATCAGGCTGCCCCAAGCAGCGCGGTGCGCTGCGCTGCGCCGCCCTTCCCCGGTCCCGCGGCGGGTCCCCTCTTCCCGCGGCTCCGGTTGAGCTCCCGCAGGCCTGCCTGCGGCAGGTCCACCGGAGCCCGGGACGAGCGGACCTGCCGCAGGCAAGACTGCAGGTCCACCGGAGCCAAATGCCGCCCCCCCGGGAAAGGGCCGCCCCACGTGCCTGCTTGGCGCGCTGGGGTATAGAGCCGCCCCTGGTCCCCGCCACTCCCTGGGAGTGTGCTAGGGTGACCAGATGTCCCGATTTTATAGAGACAGTCCCAATCTTGGGGTCTTTTTCTTATATAGGATCCTATTAACCTCCACCCCATCCCGATTTTTCACACTTGATGTCTGGTCACCCTAGGGTGTGCACATGTGTGTGGGTACCAGCTGCTCTCTTCTCCCATCATTGAAGCAGGTGTGCAGGGTTACTGCCCAGGGAATTGCAGGGCACCAGTGGACATGGGGCTGGCTGCAGGCAGGGCAAGGGGGGCAGCAATGGCTGGAGACAGGGGTGTGTGGGGTGGGGTGGGGTGGGCTGGCTGGCTTCAAGCAGGGCCATGGGGGGGGTGTGGCATAGATTGGCAGTGCTGAAGACAGAGGAGTGCAGGAATGGCTGGCTTCAGGCAGGGGGGGTGCAGCAGGGGTTGGCTGGCGACAGGGCAGGGGGTGCAGGTACAGGGGGTACAGACCACCCGGTATGGTAAGTGCTCCCTCCTCCTCCTCCCTCCCCCACCAGAGTAACAGCAGCCACCTGGGGCTCCCCTGCTTCCACAGCCCTGGCCATGTACATAGCTGCCAGAGCTCTGGGGGAGCGGCGGGGCTCCAGTGGCTATTTAAAGGGCTAGGGCAATAGAAGCAACGGGGGCGATGGACTTTTTAAGTAGCCCACAGATCCCAACAGCCCTACCCCATGGCTCCAGCAGTGTGGCAGTGGTGGCAATTTAAAGGGCACCCAGGCCCTTTAAATTGTCCCCTGGAGAAGCCGGGCCACCCCGGTACAGTGCACTGACTCTTGCCAATACACCGAACCAGGGCTTGGGCACGGGACCCTCTTAGGGGCAGGGCCCGATTCAGGGGAATTAGTTGAATTAGCCTAAAGCCGGCCCTGCCAGTATATCCAGGACATTAGTAGCACACTTTTCCCCCACCAATACCTAGTAGTTGCACTGTCATCTCCCATAGCTACTTAGGTTGCAGCTTTATTGTTAAACCTAAATTGGGAAGAAAGACGACTGATTCAGAACTTCTTTAATGGTTACTTTATCGCTAAAGGGTGTAGTGGGGTATAGACTTGGAGAGAGGAAGGTTTCTATGATGTAGGCAAGATCAAGTATTTTATCCAAAACCAGAATACGAATGGCGCTGGTCTTCTGGGTGTCTGACCTTGAGCTATTGTCAAAAGTTTGAGGGTGACTCGTCTCCTTCCTCATATTTTGGTTGAGGATTGTATTGATAAAGGGATTGGCCTCAAAGACCTGGTTGTAGGACTCTGCCACGGTGTAGTTTTCATCTTGGATTGCCTGGTCCTAATTATAGTAAAGCATGCACTTTAGTCTTTGTAATTATATGTTATAACTCTGTTGCTTTTATGAAGACAGGAGTAAAAGAAAAGTAGCTGCAATATTTTCATACTAAACTAATGCTGAAAATGTACATAATTTCAATCAGACTCCTAATCTTAATTTTTGGTTAATTTTCTTATGGATTTATTTATTATGGTGGGAAACTGCTATAGGGAAGTACACTTCTCCTATATAGGTCATAAGGATCCTATCTGTCTGAAACTGGCTGCTCTTTCTTTCTTTGATCTGCAGAGTGACTGATGCTTTTCAGACATCAGTTGTGGGTACAGAAGGGTTTCATTGCATCTTCTCTCTTGGCACCAGCTACTGTTCTCCCTTCTTGTTGTATTGATAGTGGGTGTGTGTGTCTCTCCTTTCTTTAAAATCTTATATGCTAGGGACAGTCTTGTCCTCTTCTCCTCTCCTGATGTCAGTGTAGATGCAGGCAGTGCAAAATGTACTACAGTCATATAGTATCTCAAATGCAAAGCTACATTTCAATGATCTGAGGTTTGAAGAACAATGTGGAACTAGCTGTTTTATGGGATGTCTCAATTTCATTCCTGTAGTAACATAACTGGTGATAGGAAAGCAGGGAGAGACAGAGGTGTGTGCTCTGCAAGGCTGCTGGCCACGGGGCCAATGGGTGTGGGTGGGCTGGGTAGGATCGCGGGAGTCACATCTCAGGGATCTGCCCCGCTACCCAGCACTGCTCCAGCTCTGAGCTGTCTCCACTGCCTGGGACCTGTGGGGCCCCACCTGCCTCCCCGGGGGAAGAGCCACCTGGGACTGGTGCAGAGGCTGCGCCAGTCTCAGCCACTCACAGGGAACAGTTGGGGAGGGGGGAGGCTCAGCTGGGTCCTGAGAGAGCCTGGCCCCGGTAGGCTCTGCTCCTGCTCCAGCCTGGCTGCTTCCACCACTCCCAAGAGGCCAGAGTTCTCCTGCCCCAGGACCAGTTCTGGCTGCGCTGACATCTCAGCCTCGCAGCCACAGTCACCTCCCATCAGGGCCGGCTACTGTGGCTGGGGGCTAGGGTTTGGGAGAGTAGGTCTCTAGGGGGTCTGGGTAGGTGCTGGGCACTGGGGGGGAGATCTATGTGTTGGGGGCCTGTCAGTGGGGGAGATCTGTGTGTGTGTGGGTGCTGGGAAGTGTGGGGGTCTGTGCGGGTCACTGCAGTTGTGGTGGTGGGGGCACTGGACAGTGAGGGGATCTGTAGGGGGCTCTGGGTGGAAGGTGTGGGGCACTGTGCAGTTGTGGGAGGGCTGTGGGGGTCTTCAGCTGGGGGCAATGGTCAGTGAGAGGATCTGTGGGGGTTCTGAGTGGGTGGGGAGTGATCTGGGAGTGCACTGGGCAGGGGTTTGTGGGGTCTCTAGACGGTGCAGCACGGGGTGACGGGAGCCAGCGGGGTCCAGGGCAGGGGATGTGTGGGGGCCTCTGGGTGGTGTGGCACTGGGCATAGGGAGTCAGAGGGGTGCTGAGCCGGGGGTTGTGGGGTCTCTGGGTGGTGTGGCACTGCGCGTAGGGAGCCAGAGGGGTGCTGAGCAGGGGGTAGCATGGTGCAGCATGGGCCCACACCCAAGGGGAAGAAGCACAATGGCAGTGCAGGGCTGGGCTGGACAGCATGGTTCTGGCAGCTCCTGGTTTGTAAACAGTGCCCTTGTACTGGGCTGGGTGGAGTGGGGCTGTCCCTGCCGTACCATGACTCATATCCCATTGCCCCAAGTCAGCCCCTCGCTCTGAGGACTCTGCCCCCATGCCTCATGTCCCCATTTCCCCCATGGGGAACCACAAATATGTTTAGCACCGGGCCCACAACAGGTTAATCCAGCCCTGTTTGGGGTGCAGGCTCTGGGATGGAGTTGGGGGTGCAGGAGGGTTGCAGGCTATGGGGAGTTTGAGTGACGGGTGCAGGCTCTGACCTGGGGCAGGGGATTGGGGTGCAGGAGGGGGTACAGACATGTGGGCTCTGGGAGGGAGTTACCAAATCAGCACGTTGTATAAGAGAAAGGAGCTGCAGGGATTTCATATAGACATAGAAAATGATAGAAGAGACTTTTACATAGTCACAATGTGAGAGGCAGAGTTTGAGGGAGGGCGGGGGCGTCTGCACATTATTTCCCCACATTCAGTCTCCTGGCTGGAGCAGTAACAGCCCCGCAGCACTTGTACGGGATAGAGAGGAGCCGCGCTGTCTATGCTTTGACAGTGTAGGAATCGGGCTGCCGGTGCCTTTAAGACCCAGCCCCAGGAACCCGCCCCCTGCTCCAGAGCTGACACGGGGCACAACTGAAAACAGCCTGTGCCCCCCCCCCCGCCCCGACACCCCCAGATCTGCGAGCCCAGCAGGTGGCTCATCCCGAGGGGCCACTGGTCCCCCCCACCCCCTCCCTACACGGGGGTTTTGTCCCCGCACAGGGTCTGGCAGCGGCTCCCACCCCCCACCCCCGATTTTTCCCCTTCAGCCTCTCTCCTGCCGCTGCCTACAGCAGCTTGAACCCTTCTGTCCAGTAAATTTGTGTCCCCCGCTCAGACCCTGGCAGCCCCCCCGCTGCGATTTGCCCCCTTGAGCATTTTAAACGCCCCCAAAGAGCAGGCAGCAAATCGTGAGTAGAAGTGAGGGCAGAGAGAGGGCAGTGGCGACAGCGGAGGTTACTGGGCATGCTCAGTTCGGCTGCGCATGCTCAGTGCAGCCAAAGTAGCAAATCGGGATCGGTTCATGTTTCTGATGGTACACCGGCGGGACCCGGGCACAGGGGTCGATCCGGGCGGTGGCTCGCGCGGTCCCGTTACCGAGGCGGGGCCCCGCGCTCGGCCCGGTCCGGCGGCAGCAGCGACGGCGGGAGAACGGGGCGGGGTTGGGATGTTTTATATCCGGGTCTGAGAGTTGGGGGGAAAACGGGTCACAGACTCCGCCCCCGGCAGCGGGGAGACAAACCCCCAGCGCGGGGGGGCGGGGCGGGGTGAGGGGCCCCGGGGGGGGGGGGGATTGTACGGGCCGCTCCCCCGCCCGCGGGCCGGGACGGGTCCCCCCCCGCACACGGGCCGCGGGGCGCCCGGGGGCGGGTTCCCGGGGCCCCACGCACCGCCCCCCCCCCCCCGCCTGTCCGAGCCCCGACCCCGCAGCGCCGCTCGGTCTGTGCCAGCGCTGCGGGGCGGCCCCTGCTCCGGCCGGGAGCCCGAGTGCGGGACACACCGGCCAGACCCCGACCCCGGCTCTGCCTCCCGCCCGGGACTGTGGGAAAGTGTCTGTGTCCGTGTGAAACCCCGCAGCCCCTTCCCTGGTGCAGCGCCGAGCTGCCAACTCCCCCGGCCCGCGTGTCCCCTGCACCCCATCCCTGCCCCAGCTCAGAGCCTGCCCCACTCAACCTCCCATAGCCTGCACCCCTGCCCCCAACTCCCCTGAGCCCGCGTGTCCGCACCCTGCACCCCCATCCCCTGCCCCAGCTCAGAGCCTGCCCCTCACTCAACCTCCCCATAGCCTGCATCCCCGCCCCAACTCCCCCGAGCCCGCGTGTCCGCACCCCCTGCACCCCATCCCCTGCCCCAGCTCAGAGCCTGCCCTCCTCAACCTCCCCATAGCCTGCAACCCCCGCCCCAACTCCTCCCCGAGCACGCGTGTCCCCTGCACCCCATCCCCTGCCCCAGCTCAGAGCCTGCCCCCTCCTCAACCTCCCCATAGCCTGCAACCCTCCCGCCCCCAACTCCCCGCCGAGCCCGCGTGTCCGCACCCCTGCCCCATCCCCTGCCCCAGCTCAGAGCCTGCACCCCTCACTCAACCTCCCCATAGCCTGCACCCTCCCGCCCCAACTCCCCAGCCCGCGTGTCCGCACCCCTGCACCCCATCCCTGCCCCAGCTCAGAGCCTGCCCCTCACTCAACCTCCCCAGAGCCTGCACACCTCCGCCCCCAACTCCTCCCAGAGCCCATGTGTCCACCCCCTGCACCCCCATCCCCTGCCCCAGCTCAGAGCCTGCCCCCTCACTCAACCTCCCCATAGCCTGCACCCTCCCGCCCCCAACTCCCAGCCTGCGTGCCTGCACCCCCATCCCTGCCCCAGCTCAGAGCCTGCCCCTCACTCAACCTCCCCATAGCCTGCAACCCTCCCGCCCCAACTCCTCCCAGAGCCCGCGTGTCTGCCCCCTGCACCCCATCCCTGCCCCAGCTCAGAGCCTGCACCCTCACTCAACCTCCCCATAGCCTGCAACCCTCCCGCCCCCAACTCCCTCCCGAGCCCGCGTGTCCACAACCCCTGCATCCCCATCCCCTGCCCCCAGCTCAGAGCCTGCACCCCTCACTCAACCTCCCCAGAGCCTGCACCCTCCCGCCCCAACACCCTCCCAGAGCCCGCGTGTCCACACTCCCCTGCACCCCAATCCCTGCCCCAGCTCAGAGCCTGCCCCCCTCACTCAACCTCCCCATAGCCTGCAACCCACCGGTGACGGCGCACATCTGGCGGGACCCAACTGAGAGTGCCAAATCAGGACCAATTGCTTAAACAGGGCAGTAACAGCCCTAGGCTGGGGTTTTTCCACCTCTAAGGCAAGCCAAACCAGCCAGACAAAAGGGACTTTGGTCTCACCCCACTGGCTAACCACAAGTCACACAAGCAATTTCCTTAGACACTCCAGTCTCCCAGCATCACCACCAGTGCACTCCTCCTGGGGATAAATGGTTATGAAAACCAACACCCCAATAAAAGAAAAAGGTTCTCTCAATCCCAAAGGACCAAGCCCCAGACCCAGGTCAATATACACATCAGATCTTACCCACAAATCACGCTGTTGCCAATCCTTTAGAATCTAAAATCTAAAGGTTTATTTACAAAGGGAAAAAGGTAGAGAAGAGAGGTAGAATTGGTTAAATGGAATCAATTACATACAGTGATGGCAAAGTTCTTAGTTCAGGCTTGCAGCAGTGCTGGAGTAAACTGCAGGTTCAGATTAAGTCTCTGGAACATCCCCCGCTGGGATGGGTCAGTCAGTCCTTCGTGCAGAGCTTCAGTTTGTAGCAAAGTCCTTCCAGAGGTCAGAAGCAGGATTGAAGACAAGATGGAGATGAGGCATTAGCCTTATATAGACTTTTCCAGGTGTAAGAATCCCTTTGTCTTCACTGTGGAAAATTACAGCAAAATGGAGCCTGGAGTCACATGGGCCAGTCCCTGCATACTTTGCTGAGTCACAAGGCGTGTCTGCCTTCTCTCCATGGGTCAATTGTGTAGCCGATGGCCCTTAATGGGCCATCAAGCCAGCTAGGCAGGGCTAACATCAGCTTGTCTGGGATCTTTCCCAGAAGCAGAGCATAATACAAAATACAGACAGTATAGAGCAGGGGTCTCAAACTCAAATGACCCCGAGGGCCGCATGAGGACTAGTGCATTGGCCCGAGGGCCGCATCACTGACACGCCCCCTTGCTGCCCCTGGCCCCACCCCCAATCCAACCCTTCCATGAGGCCCCGCCCCTGCCCTGTCTCTTCTCCACCTCCTCCCCTAAGCGCGCGGCTCCCCGCTCCTCCCCCCTCCCTCCTGGAAAGTGCTAAGCGCCACCAACAGCTGTTTGGTGGCTTGGCGGCGGGAGCCTCCGCTTTTCTCTTGGGGGCCCCTGCGGAGCCCGGGGCCCGGGGCAAATTGCCCCCTTTGCCCCCCCCTCTGGGCGGCCCTGCCCCGCCGCGGGTCTTTGGGGCACTTAGGCGGCGGGTCCCGGAACGGAAGGGGCCCCCCGCCGCCGAAGACCGGGCTGCGCTTCGGCGGGTCCCTCTTTTCCCCACCCCGGCCGGTCCCGCTTCCCACCCCGGCCCCGGCGGGTCCCGCTTCCCTCCCCCACCCCCCGGCCCGGCCCCGGCGGGTCCCGCTTCCCTTCCCCCGGCCCGGCCCCGGCGGGTCCCGCTTCCCTCCCCCACCCCCCGGCCCCGGCGGGTCCCGCGTCCCACCCAGGCCCCGGCGGTTCCGCTTCCCTTACCCGAGCGTGTCTCCGGCGAGGCCTGAGCTTCGTCCCGCTCAGAGCCGCGTGTTGAGGGGGCGGGGCTGGGAGCGCCACGCCGAGCGCCGCGCTCAGCCCAGAGCTCCCAGCCCCGCCCCCTCCCCACGCGGCTCGGATCGGGGCGGGGCTCAGGCGCTCGGACGGAGACTCGGCGCTCTATGCACCAAGGCTCCAGGAGAGGGGCGGAGACGGGAGCCTCCGCTTTTCTCTTGGGGGCCCCTGCGGAGCCCGGGGCAAATTGCCCCCTTTGTCCCCCCCTCTGGGCGGCCCTGGGGAGCTCCGCGGGCCGCAGGGAAGAGCTCCGCGGGCCGCATGTTTGAGACCCCTGTTCTATATGGTCCCAATTTATATCAATAACGTCACACCTCCCACCCCCCAACTCCCTCCCAGAGCCCGCGTGTCCGCACCCCCCTGCACCCCAATCCCCTGCCCCAGCTCAGAGCTTGCCCCCCTCACTCAACCTCCCCATAGCCTGCAACCCTCCCGCCCCCCAACTCCCTCCCAGAGCCTGCACCCCAAAACAGGGCCGGATTAACCTTTTGTGAGCCGGGTGCTAAATATATTTGTGGCTCCCATGGGGAAATGGGGACATGGGGCAGGGGGGCAGAGTCCTCAGAGCGAGGGGCTGGCCTGGGGCAACGGGAGATGGGTCATGGCACAGCAGGGACAGCCCCACTCCCCCCAGCCCAGTACAAGGGCACTGTTTACAAACCGGGAGCTGCCAGACCCACCCTGTCTAGCCCAGCCCTGCACTGCCATCGTGCTTCTTCCCCTTGGGGGCGGGCCCATGCTGCACCATGCTACCCCTACGCCCGGCGCCGCACCCCCAGAGACCGCCACAAACCCCCCTGCCTGGCACCCCTCCAACTCCCTACGCCTAGCGCCGCACTACCCAGAGACCCCCACAACCCCCTGCCCGGCGCCCCTCCGACTCCCTATGCCCAGCGCCACACCACCCAGAGACCCCCACAAACCCCCTGCCCAGCACCCCTCCAGCTCCCTACGCCCAGCGCCGCACCACCCAGAGACCCCACAAACCCCTGCCCAGCACCCTCCGGCCCCTACGCCCAGCGCCGCACCATCCAGAGACCCCACAAATCCCCCTGGCCAGGGCCCTCCCAGATCACTCCCCCACCCACTCAGAACCCCCCCCAGATCCCCTCACTGCCCAGTGCCCCCCCAGCTACAGACCTCCACAGCCCTCCCACAACTGCACAGTGCTCTGCACCTCCCCACCCAGAGGGTAGGTCCATACTTACCCGCCGGGTCGACGCAGAGAGTTCAACTTCTCGGAGTTCGAACTATCGCGTCTAATCTAGATGCGATAGTTCGAACTCCAAACGCGCTCCCGTCGACTCTGGAACTCCACCACCGTGAACGGCGGTGGCGGAGTCGACCGGGGAGCCGCAGAGTTCGATCCCGCGGTGTCTGGACAGGTAGGAAATTCGAACTAAGGTAGTTCGACTTCAGCTACGCTATTCGCATAGCTGAAGTCGCGTACCTTAGTTCGACCGCCCCCGCGTAGTGTAGACCAGGCCAGAGTCCCCCCATAGATCCCCTCACTGCCCTGTGGCCCCCCACTGCCACAACTGCACAGTGCCCCACACAGACCCCCCACACTTCCCAGTGCCCCTGACACACACAGATCTCCCCCACTGACAACCCCACAACACACACAGATCTCCTCACCCCCCCGTGCCCAGCACCTACCCAGACCCACAAGAGACCTTCTCTCCCACACCCTAACCCCCAGCCACAGTAGCCGGCCCTGATGGGAGGTGACTGTGTCTGCCAGGCTGAGCTGGCAGCGCAGCCAGAGCTGGTCCTGGGGCAGGAGAACTCCAGCCCCTTGGGAGTGGTGGAAGCAGCCAGGCTGGAGCAGGAGCAGAGCCTACCCGGGCCAGGCTCCCTCAGGACCCAGCTGAGCCTCCCCCCGCCCCCGCCCCCGACTGTTCCCTGTGAGTGGCTGAGACTGGCCCAGCCTCTGCACCAGTCCCAGGTGGCTCTTCCCCCGGGGGAGGCAGGTGAGCCCCACAGGTCCCAGGCAGTGGAGACAGCTCAGAGCTGGAGCAGTGCTGGGAAGCGGGGCAGATCCCTGAGACGTGACTCCCGAGATGCCACCCAGCCCACCCACACCCATTGGCCCTGTGGCCAGCAGCCCTGCTGAGCCACATGGTGGCCCCCAGCTGCTAGGTGATGAGCCCTCTACAGCAGTGGCATAGCCAGGTTCTAACACCAGGGGAGCAAACACATAAAAAGAGGCACCACCCAACATATCAAATTACTAATTACATACGTTTAAATTTGTTATATACATATTTATTTTGTACTTAAAATAAAAACCCAAGAATGATCCAGCCACAAGAGGATTTGCACAGCCGGCATTTTGCAGGAGAACTTTAGATTATACTTAGATATACTTTTGATTCGACAAAATACAGTAGCTTATAATTGTCACAGGTTTAAAAAAAATACTGGCCATTTTTTCCAGTTACTAATTTAATTTTAAAATCAATCAGTGAAATGAACTTTATTTATAATAGATCATAATACTAAAGTCACCAAAAAGGCATAACAAATACAAGTTTTATGAGAATTGGTGAGCAAAGATCTCATAGCTCTTCAGGGTTGGACAAAGCAGTAATTTCCCTTAAAGTAGCTATGACACAGGTTGGCAGTCTAACATTTTTGAAACACTGAGTACTGAAAGTTAGACTATTTAACCAATTTAAGCTGTACACACACACACACACCCCTTCCTGCTTTCCTATCACCAGTTCTGTTACTACAGGAATGAAATCTAGACATCCTTTAAAAAGGACAGTTACCTGTTCCGTAACTGGTGTTCTTTGAGATGTGTTGCTCCGGTCTATTCCACAGTAGGTGTGCGTGCTTGCCACATGCACTGGTGCCGGAAATTTTTGGAGCACCGCTGCAACCCCTGGAGAGGCGCCTCTATAGCGCTATAAGGGGAGCTGCGCACTCCCCCCACCCTCAGTTCCTTCTTGCCAGACAACTCCGACAGAGGGGAAGGAGGCTGGGATGTGGACTAGACAGGAGCAACACATCTCGAAGGACGCCAGTTACGGAACAGGTAACTGACCTTTCTTCTTCGAGTGACTGCTCCTGTGTATTCCACAGTAGGTGACTCCAAGCTATATCTGATGGAGGTGGGTAGGAGTTTAAGGGTTATCAGGACAGAGTACCACCCTACCAAACCCGACGTCATCCTGTGCTTGGGAGACGATCGCATAGTGCAAGGTAAAAATGTGGACAGATGACCATGTGGCAGCCCTACATGTCCTGGATAGGGATGTGGGTGACATAGGCGGCTGACGAGGCTTGCGCTCTCGTAGAATGCACCTTCACTATAGGCGGTGGGGTAACCCCTGCCAAGTCGTAACACGTGCGTATGCACAAGGTGATCCAGCAGGAAATGCGCTGGATGGAAACTGGGTGCCCCCTAATCCGCTTGGCCGACACAACGAATAGTTGCAAGGACTTCCTGAACTGCCTGGTTCGGTACAGGTAGAAGGCCAGCACATTAGCCAGGAGGAAGCAGATCGTGAGTGTTTTAGACCACAAACCCCATCCCTCCCGATTTGCAACCATCCCTGGACCAGTGACAGGTGCATAACCATACCTTGACCAGTGACAGGTGCATAGGCAGCCAAGTCATTGGAAATAAGCAAGGAGGAAGCCAGTGGAAAAAATGAATGGGGCCACTCTGGTTATCACCTTGGGGTCAGGGGAGTGCTCTGTACCCCTAAACCTTACCTCCCTTTTCACGTATTCACACACAAAAAAGTGAAAGAGCGCGCCTCAATCATCCAATAGGTCAATTTGGCACATTAGCCAGGAGGAAGCAGATCGTGAGTGTTTTTGACCACAAACCCCATCCCTCCCAATTTGCAACCATCCCTGGACCAGTGACAGGTGCACAACCATCCCCGGACCAATGAAAATGGCCACTCTGATTATCACCTTGGGGTTAGGGGTGTGCTCTGTACCCCCAAACCTTACCTCCATTTTCACGTATTCATACACAGAAAAGTGAAAGAGCGCGCCTCAATCTTCCAAAAGATCAGGATTTGGCAACCTTTCAGAAGTGCTGTGCCGAGTCTCTCTGATTTAAGGTTTCGCATGCCAGTAATACATTTTAATATTTTTAGGTCTCTTTCTATAAGTCTATAATATATAACTAAACTATTGTTGTATATAAAATAAATAAGGTTTTTAAAATGCTTAAGAAGCTTCATTTAAAATTAAATTAAAATGCAGAACCCCCCAGACCCCTGCAATAGGTCAATGTGGCACATTAGGCAGGAGGAAGCAGAATGTGAGTGTTTTCGACCACAAACCCTGTCCCTCCTGATTCGCAACCCCATGGACCAGGTGGCAGCAAGTCCTGAGCAGGGGCCCAGATGGTCACGTTGTGCGGCAGAAGCTGCACCTAGTTGCAAAACGGGAGGGTTGCACAATGTGTCGTCACACCGCCCCCAGGGAAAAGCTCAGCGGAGGAGGCACCACAAGCTGCCGGCAGCGGGTCATTCCCGGGGGGGCCGAGCACCCGCCTGCAGCCTCCGCAGCCTCCCCCCCCCCGGAGCCCCCACGGGAGGGAGGGGGAGCAGCCTCCCCAGCCGGGGCTCAGGGCATTGGGGTGCTGGGGCTCCCCCCCTGCGCACGCCTGGGCCCAGGACACTCACAAACACACACTCTGCCCCGGGGCTCCCCTGGTGCCCAGAGACCGATCAACCCCCCGCCTGCCCCCCCGCCCTTCCCCGCCTGCAGCTCCGGCCTCTCCCCTCCCCTCCCGCCCCGCCAGCCGCACCCAGGGGAGCCCCGGGCCCCAGGCTCTGTCCCCACCTGGAGCCCAGTGGGGCCGGGGGCAGCTCCTGCTGCAGCTGAGAACAGCGGCTCTGCTCCGGCCCGGGCGGCTCCAGCGCTGCTGGCAGCACGTGGCCACCAGGGAGCAGCTGCTGGGCCCGGGCTCCTGCATCACAATGTTCCAGAGCCCCGCCCCAGGAGCTGCCCTGCCCCGGGCTGTGCCCGCGCCCCGCCCCCCGGCGCGGCCCCGCCCCCGGGCTGTGCCAGAGCCCCGCCCCCAGGAGCTGCCCCGCCCCCGGGCTGTGCCAGAGCCCCGCCCCCAGGAGCTGCCCCGCCCCCGGGCTGTGCCAGAGCCCCGCCCCCAGGGATTTGTTCTCCTGTTTCCTTCTTCCCAGCACCCCGTGCTCCCAGCTGCTCCCTTCCTGTGTCTGCAAACACCACCCCGGGCGGGCTGCAGCGCTCGCTGGGGCTGTCTCCAGTGGCTGAAGTTGCCTCCATCTCTAATCACCTGAGGCGGGAGGCGGAGCGGAATGAAGAGAGGAGATGGGCCCAGGGTGTGAAAGCAGAATTAGGGGGCAGGGAAAGAAGGACTGTTTGGAAAGGCTCCTGGGTGATCCAGATGGAGTCAGAAATTGGGCAGCAGAGGCTCAGATAAATTGAGGGGAACCCCCAGGGACACAATAGCAGGTGAGGGAGGGGGGGTGAGGAGGCGAGTGGGTGGGCAGTGGCGAGGGGGCGGGTGAGCCGGCAGAGAGCCAATATTCATAACTTCAACTACAAAAATGATACACATCTAGAGATAGCATCATTATAATCAGCCAATCAGAACCTCTCCATAGACCCCTTACACAACAACCTTTCTACAATATTGGCTGCAAATATAGAACAGTGGTTGCAATGGTGATCTATACAGTTACAGATTATGCCAATAATGTCACAAGAGGTGACACGGCATCAGTGAGACTGATACTGGAATACTGCCTTCAGTTTTGGTGTCCTCGTTTGAAAAAGATGTTGTGAAACTGGAGCTGGGGCAGCAAAGAGCCACCAAAGGTTCTGAGGGCTGGAGAAAAATGCCTTCTAGTAAGCTATTGAAAGAGCTCAACCTGCTTAGCTTATCAAAAGAAGATTGAAAGGTGACTTCATTGAAGTGTTGAAGTGCCTTCAGGGAGAGAAAAGATTTGGGAATTAAAGGGCTCTTGAATCAAGCAGAGAAAGGTATAACAAGACCCAATGGTTGGAAGATGAAAAGAGACAAATTCATATTACAACTAAGGCACAAATATTCAACAGCGAGGATGATTCACCACAGGAACAAGCTACCAAGGAAAGTGGTGGTTTCTTCATCTCCTGATGTCATGTCATGAAGACTAGATGCCTTTCTGGAATGTATTTGACCCCAAAGTAGCTATTGTGCCATACAGGAGGCCTGTGATATGCAGGGGGTCAGATTAGATGCTCTAATTGTCTCTTCTGGCCGTAAAGTCGACTCATTTCTGAAAAACTGAGTGTAGCATTGGGAGCAGCGTCTGATGTTTCCCTGTCTAGCCGGCTTGCTGCCTAGAACGAACGCTCCTTGAGTGGGGTGATCCACAGGGAGTAGCTCAAACCTCCAAAGTGCCTGGCCAGGGGCAGGACATTAGCCCAGCAAGGGAGGGGTGCGGCAGTGACATCACAAAGGCCTTTTGCAGGACCTCAGACTATTGGTCCAAGGTGGTGGGGAGGTGGTGACCTCACAGAGAGATGCTGACATCAGCCAGGCAGGACGGGGCGAGGGGCCAGGGAAACCTCAGAGACCCCTGTGGCTTTGCTTCAGCAAGTCTCCTTCTCCAGGTCTCTCTTTGAGGACTGAGAGAGTATTCGGGTTCACGGACGTGAGCGCCAGGAGGAACCTCTTTCGAGTTTTCTCCTTCCCTTTTAGTGATTTTACTAGAAAACAGCCGTCCCTGTTTAGAAGGTAAGAGCCTCCTGGAGGTTTGAAACCTGTTTAGTTTGATCCATGTGGTGACAGTTGAATTCTAGGCATGGAAGACACGAGCTTAAGGAGGCAGAACTTTATTCTGCACCTGGGATTTTGTCCCTTAGAATCATTTGGGACATTAGGGTTTGTTCTTTTTGCTTCCCCTCTTCCTCCCTCCTCTTTTTCTCTTGCTTCCTTTGTCCTTTTACCTGTTCCCCTCCCAACACCAGGGGGGTGTGTGTGTGTGTTGCGGGGGAGTGCTCTGCAGCTCCCACTGCGGGAGGTCCACCCAAAAATGTGGGGCTGAAATAGCGGTCGGGCAGTGATCCCCACCAGTAACCTAGGCCATCCTTTGGGCTCTCTGGTGAGAACCCTCAGCCTCCCGTCCTCAGTCTCTACCCCTGATTGGCTGAGCAGGGGGTTATTGACAGGCACAAGACTCAGGTCCTTGTTGTTCTCTTTTAAGACCAAGGAAATAAGTCAGAACCAGTTCTATGTTTGATGAATTTTGCTGCTTCTCTACATTAATGGTCTCTGAGCAGTTCATGATTCTCTCTAACATTGCAGTTCTCCTCAAATACTTGCTGAATAATTACTGTGCACTGTTGTTGGTCTGGAGCTCATCTGAGAGCACTTTATTCAGATCATTCAATGTCTGAAATTCAAGATCCGATGGTTAGTTTGAAAATCTGAGCTCTTGGGTCCTATTCCCAACTCTGCCACTGGCTGGGTGTGCGACCTCAGACAAGTCAATTCTCCTTTCTCAGCCTTAGCTTCTCCCTCTTTCGAGTAGGGATAATAATGATCCGCTCCTACCTACCTCACAGTGGGTGGAGGCACGGTCGGCTCTAGGATTTTTGCTGCCCCAAGCAAAAAATATTTTGGCTGCCCCCACCTCAGCCCTGGTATCCCTCAGCACATGCTCCTGCTGATCGAGCCCTGGGCTTCCCCCCACCCACAGCCCCCTGCCACCCCAGCCCTGGGCTCCCCCCCCCCATCCCGTGCCAACAACATAGGTTTGTTCCCAGTCTGCCCAGACTGAGCTGCTCCCGTTTATACTCCGTCTCCAGTCGGAGCATGCCCAGAGAGGGTGAGGCCTCTTCAGCCCACAGGGTGCGGTTAACCCTAGCAGTGCCAGGTCAGGGTTGATACACCTCATCCCAGACAGCATTTCCCAAATTTGGGGATTAGCTAGGAGATCTCTTCAGGAGTAACCTCCTGTAGGGACTGGGTCACAAATACCTTGGGAACCAAATACCTGGGCGTTTTCCTAGTTCTGAATCACTTGCTGTGGAATTCTATCCCTGGATCGTCTGAGACAATATTGACTTAAACAACTGAACTACCCTGCGACCATGTGCACTTACTTCGGTCAGTTGCACCCATTTGGGGTCTGCTGCTGTTCACCTTTTCAGAGTGGAGATTTAAACATACGACTGTTTCTTTGATAATATGTCCAACAGCTTGGACTATTCTCTCCTGTTGACTCAACTTCATTTGAATTTTCTCCATATCATCATGCAGGGATGGGGGGAAAACTAACCTGAAGTAAAAAAATGGTAATTTGTCTGAAATTTCCCAAAAAATCTGAGCTGCATTCTGTCAAACAAAACTAACATGCAGTTATATGACCAAGGAGCCTTCATGAAAGATAGAAAACCTATATCACAGAGAGGTAGAAGACACTTTCATTTTAATTTAAAGTGAAATTCCAGACTAGGTTACATCTGATGTCTCAGAATCAGGATGAGAGATTCTCCCATGATCCACTGAAACCTGCTTCACCCAGCGGTTTATCATGCATCCGACGAAGTGGGTATTCACCCACGAAAGCTCATGCTCCAAAAGTCTGATAGTCTACAAGATGCCACAGGATTCTTTGCTGCTTTTACAGATTCAGACTAACACCGCTACCCCTCTGATACCTCTCTCATTAGTGTTATTTACAGGAGTTATAGCACTTTCATAACGGGAGAAAAAACAACCAACCTTCCCAGAAGCAGCTTTGCCATTGAGGAAAAAGGGGATTTGAACGGTGCTTGGGATCCATTTGAAATCCCCTTCCAAGTCTGACACTTTCATCGCCTGCCAGACTGACTCTGATTTAGGATCAAAGACGTACAAGCACCATTCCCAAGCATGGACAGCCAAGAACATGACCCCACCAGACACGTTGGGAAGCGAAGGAATACGAAGGGGTGAACTGTGCATGGCTCAGGCACAAGGTAACAGTTCTGGGGTGATGGGGAAGGATGGAATGTCTGAGTCGCCCCATCTCCTTCCAGTGTCACAGAGCCTAAAATGACCCTTATTTCCCTGACACTGCTCCAGCTCTTCATCATATTTAAATATATTTTAAATGAGGAAAAAAAAAAAGTCAACAAAATAACTGCTGTTCTGCACAATCCAGAGTAATGTGAGAACAACTGGGAATGAGACAATCTCTCCTCAAAGAGGAACTTGACGTCTCTAACAATAACTTTGCACTGGGAGGAGGAGTACAAATGTGAATCTCCAGGTTTGTTTAGAAAAGGAAATGTGGTGATGGTTAGCTCAGACAGGAGGAAATGTGCATGGTAACTCCACCGACTATCCATAGCCCATGTCTTCACTGCAAGAATAGCTGTCTTATTACATCAGGAAAGTGAACTCAAGCTAGCTAACTCCACGGCAACCACAGTGATGAGACCCAGGTAGATTTTATCTCAACGTAGCTGGTTGAAGACACCCCCCATCTCCCCCACCTGGGGTGATGACATTCCTGGTAGAAAAGACACCCACTCCCATGACTCGCAGGACAATGGAGTTGATACAAAGGACCACAGGATCCACCCCAAAGACGGGCGAGCTTCAAAAGTGGGCAACTCATGTGTGGGAGCTGAGGGACTACAATGTGCAAAAGATGCAAACAGCCTTAACACTCACTACCTGGGAACTGTCAAAAGAATTAAAGAAAAAAATCTCCTGACAGCTCTAGAGAAGGTTTTTATGAAGCTTATCTCCTTTACGGATTCTCTGATGTTTAGAAAGGCCTGAGCTATGAGTGAAGCTTTTCCCGCACTCACTGCATTCATAGGGTTTCTCTCCGGTGTGAACTGTGTAATGTGTGACAAGGGTTGAGCTCCGAGAGAAGCTTTTCCCGCACTCACTGCATTCATAGGGTTTCTCTCCTGTGTGGACTCTCTGGTGAGAGATAAGAGAGAAGAGGTGAGTGAAACTTTTCTCGCACTCACTGCATTCATAGGGTCTCTCTCCTGTGTGGATCCTCTGATGCATAGTAAGGTTTGAGCTCCGAGAGAAGCTTTTTCCACACTCGCAACATTCATGGGGTCTCTCTCCTGTGTGGACTCTCTGGTGAGAGATAAGGGAGGAGAAGTGACTGAAACTTTTCCCGCACTCACGGCATTCATAAGGTCTCTCTCCTGTGTGGACCCTCTGATGCCTAGTAAGGTTTGAGCTTGGTGAAGTTTTTCCCGCACTCACAGCATTCGTAGGGTCGCTCTCCCGTGTGCGTTGTCTGATGAGAGATAAGGGCTGATCTCTGAGTGAAGCTTTTCCCGCACTTGCAGCATTCGTAGGGTCGCTCTTCTGTGTGGATTCTCTGATGAGAGTTAAGGGTATATCTCTGAGTGAAGCTTTTCCCGCACTCACAGCATTCATAAGGTCTTTCTCCTCTGTGTATTCGCTGATGCCTACTAAGGGCTGAGGTACGATTGAAGCTTTTCCCACACTCACAGCATTTGTAAGGTGTCTCTTTCGTGTGGATTATCTCATGTCGAATAAGGGCTGAGCGGTAATGGAAGTTTTTCCCACACTCACTACACGTAGTCTCTCGCTTTTCCGTGAGGATTTTCTCCTGGGACGTAGTTTCCTTGAGGTCCCTATGAGTTCCCTGACAATTAATGGGTTCATCCACTCTCTCCTCTGAGTGGTTTCCCTGCTCTCTCTCTGGTCTGGGGTAATTTTCACCAGCTTTTCCCTGCTCATGGGGGCTGGACACACTCCCTTTGGCTCTTCGCAGTAATTCCCCATGCGCTTCGGCGAGCTCAGCATCTTCCTGGTGAGGATTCTGCTCCTCGCTCTCCCTCACCACCCCATCACCTGCTAGAAGAGAGGAGAAATCTCAGAATTGGGGATGGAAAGGCAGAGAACAAACCCAAGTAAGTGCTGGAGAGACAGAAAATAAAAATCAGGGACTGACCCCCCCCCAACTCTTCCCCACAGGGGACAGTGGAGGATCAATTCTGCTCCCCACCCAGGACCGGCCTTTAGGGGGCTGCAGGTGCCCCACCCAAGGGGGTGCCAGGCGCAGGGTTTGGATTCCCACCAGGTAGACGCATATTCGTTCACCTAAAGGTGGCGTGTCAGGTGTCTGTCGAGGAACTAGTTAGGTAGGTCTTAGGTAGCTCTTAAAAGCTTTGCCAGTCCAGCTCTATTGTTTAAGGCTGTGAAAAGTGCACACACACATGCTTTGTCGCACACCATCCAACATGGCTCTGCTGGCCAAAGCTCAATTACAGACACAGCTATAGCGCAAAAGCATCCATTTTTTAAAACAGGAAACTAAATGCTCATAAGCTACATTAATGCCGCGTTAAGGTTGCCCAGTGCTGTCTCCTGCCTTGCACCATATGGACGGTGAGTAAACTTAAACCTCTGCAGACCAGGAAAAGTTAATGTAAACTTTCCCCCAACCCTTAACCCTGTAGCTGGCCAGAACCAGTGAGAATGGTTCTGTGTGGGCAGTGCAAAGGTTAACCAACTGCCAAAGGGACTCAGGTATTCAGCTCAATGCAGCAGTAACGGGATGAATTCTATGGTCTGTGGTATAAAGGACGTCAGAGTAGACGAACTTATATTAACATCTGGCCTTAATATCTATGAACCTATAATCGACCGAGGACAGACTAAGACTAAGACATTGTCTGTGCTGTGCTCACAGGTGTGAATCTCAGCACCTATCCGCATGCCTCCAGCTGTGTGCACTGGGCCAGCTGTAGCTGTGTGCACTGGGCCAGCTGTAGCTGTGTGCACTGGGCCAGCTGTAGCTGTGACTGGCTGATGGAGGGATTGGTTGCAGCAGCTGGGCAGAGCTGTGCCTGTGCTATGCAGAGAGGTGCATGTGAAACTTGGGGGGCAATTCTGCCTCATTTCCGTGCTGAGTGTTGTAGGCTTGGTCAGCAAAGGTGCCCAAGGGTGTGTTCTTGCCATGGGGGTTGTCAGCACCCTGGTGGCATATGTTCGAGTGATCTGTGGGGCTTAGTGAGGGTAAGTGAAGGCAGTGACTCAAAAGGAAAACTCAGGTTGAGGGCAAGGGGGTAGTAACACTGTGCAAGTCTCAGATGGCCTGGGTGCAGGAGGTTCAGTACTGGAGAGCAGGCCAGGGGGAGGAAGCTTCTGTTTGCTATGATGGAATTGAACCCGAATATTATCTTAGCAAAGAGAAGAACATGTTAGACATTCTGCTGTACTGCTCTGTTCCCAGAGCGCTCTGTAACAGGGGAGGGGAGAGGGCTAGTGTGGGTGTCTCTGGCATGTCGGGGTGATGCTGAAACAGGGCAGAGCAGAGGTGGCATTAGGGGAGTGGAATGAACCTTAACTCTGCATTTCTCTTTCTAAAAACCGAGGGGACAGGAACCCTTACCCAGCGAGGTCACATTCTCACAGTTCTCCTGCATGACTTCCCTGTAGAGGGCTCTCTGAGTGGGGTCCAGCAGAGCCCCCTCTTCCCTGGTGAAATACACAGCCACCTCCTCGAAGGTCACCGGCTCCTGAAAGAGCAAGAATCCAACACTCAGTACCTGCTGCCCCACTCACAGCCCCACTATTCAGGGAGGAAAGGAGCCAATCAAATGGAAGCTCTGAGAGAATCAGCAGAGTCCTATCCCCACACTGCTGAGAGCAGCCAGGAGACATCTGGGTGAGGGGACGAAGTGAGAGCCCCTTGTCTCTCCCAGCAGATCCACCACAGACCTACTAGCCAGAGGCTGATACAGGAGATGGAGCCCCCAGTAGGGTCCAGGCACAGCCCCATGGTAGAGAACCCAACACCCGCCCCACTGCCAGCAGCTGGATGTGAGGGGCCGGGACATCTTTCCTACACCTCCCTGCTGGGTGCCACCTTTCCATGTCACACCAGCCCCTGGCTAGCAGGCTGAGGGTTCAGCACTGGAAGTCTGGTCAGTTTTCCCAGCCCCGCCCAGGGAGTTGCTTTGTCTGTTTCCTGTTTCACAAATTAGGGAATTTTCTCCCCCAACACCCAAGTGTTTGTTCTGAGGATCTAGGCCCATGTTAACAAGTCCCAGCAGGTTTGTCACACTGTGTCCCCACTCCCTTTCCTCACCCAGGGTATTCCCTGCCCCCTCCAGCCCTAACTCCCCAGAAGTTGCCACCTCTTCAGTATTTCCTGCCCCTCCCCCTCCAGCAGGAACCCACCAGCAACCCCCCCAATTACCCCTACCTGAGCTGGCTCCACTACAGCCATTTCTCCTGTCCCATGGGAGGCTGGGACGAGCTGGAGCGAGAGGTGGGCGTCATTCTGCAGCCTGGCAGGGCGAGAAGGGCAGTTGTGGAGGATTCAGAACAGGCTTTAGTTCATTTCACATCACGATTCCCCCAGGCCCTTTCCCTGGGGACAGAGATTGTAGATTCTGCCAGGCTGGGAACATGCTCAGTCCCCCAGTGCAGCACAGACCTGGCCCCCGGCCCCTCCTTTCCCCCTTGTGCTCCCCCCAGCAGCAGTAACAAACCAAGACATTTTGAAGCCCTCCCAGCAACAGGGTGTGAATCAAACCCTGGACCAGACCAGACCCAAAGGAGCCCCTTGGGGGGGGGTCCCCTGACACTGCCCCCAGGGCAGCGCACTCCTGCCGCAGGGGAACAGGGAGAGTCCGGGGCTGGTTCTTCCTCTCTCTGCTCCTCACCTCCGTCACAGGGAAGTGACCCTGGGCAGGGACGCTGCAGTGAGTGTGCGGGGGGGGGGGCAGAGATCTGGGAACCTGCCCCCCCCTCTAATTTCCCCTCCCCCCCTCTCCCGTCCCCTCCCTCCCCTAGCGCCCTGCCCCGGGCTGGGAGCCGGGGTCACCGCCCCGTTCCCGGGGTCTCTCCCCGCGGCTGCCCCGCTCCGCCCGTGCGGGGAAGGGGGCACCGGGCGGGGACCCGCTTCACCCCGTTACCGGGCACAGCAGAGCCGGGGGCGGCTCAGACTCGCTGCGGGAAGGATCCTCCCGGCCTCAGCGCGGCAGCAGCTCCGGGCCCCGGGGCAGCGATGGGGGCACCGCGCAGAGCCGGGACCTGCCCCGCCCGGGCTCCGTCACCGGGAGCCTCAGCAGAGCCCGGGCGGGGCCCGGCTGGAAAGCTCCGCCCCATCCCGGGGGCGGATCCTGCTGCGGCTCCGCTGGGGCCGAGGCGGCTCTGAGGCTTCTCCGGGGTTCCGGGGGGCAGTGTCACGTGCCCGCCCCCCCAGCGCCCCCCGCCGGGGGTCTCTCACTCCCCGGGGGCTCCGGGCGGGGCTGGGGCGGGCAGAGCCCGGGGCTGCCCGGGGGGCGGGGCCCAGCTGGAGAAACCCCCCCCGGCCGGTGTACCATCAGAAACATGAACCGATCCCGATTTGCTACTTTGGCTGCACTGAGCATGCGCAGCCGAACTGAGCATGCCCAGTAACCTCCGCTGTCGCCACTGCCCTCTCTCTGCCCTCACTTCTACTCACGATTTGCTGCCTGCTCTTTGGGGGCGTTTAAAATGCTCAAGGGGGCAAATCGCAGCGGGGGGGCTGCCAGGGTCTGAGCAGGGACAGAAATTTACTGGACAGAAGGGTTCAAGCTGCTGTAGGTAGCGGCAGGAGAGAGGCTGAAGGGGAAAAAATCGGGGGTGGGGGGGTGGGAGCCGCTGCGAGACCCTGTGCGGGGACAAAACCCCCGTTTAGGGAGGGGGTGGGGGGGAACAGTGGCCCCTCGGGATGAGCCACCTGCTGGGCTCGCAGATCTGGGGGTGTCGGGGCTGGGGGGGGGGCACAGGCTGTTTTCAGTTGTGCCCCGTGTCAGCTCTGGAGCAGGGGGCGGGTTCCTGGGGCTGGGTCTTAAAGGCACCGGCAGCCCGATTCCTACACTGTCAAAGCATAGACAGCGCGGCTCCTCTCTATCCTGTACAAGTGCTGCGGGGCTGTTACTGCTCCAGCCAGGAGACTGAATGTGGGGAAATAATGTGCAGACGCCCCCGCCCTCCCTCAAACTCTGCCTCTCACATTGTGACTATGTAAAAGTCTCTTCTATCATTTTCTATGTCTATATGAAATCCCTGCAGCTCCTTTCTCTTATACAACGTGCTGATTTGGTAACTCCCTCCCAGAGCCCACATGTCTGTACCCCCTCCTGCACCCCAATCCCCTGCCCCAGGTCAGAGCCTGCACCCGTCACTCAAACTCCCCATAGCCTGCAACCCTCCTGCACCCCCAACTCCATCCCAGAGCCTGCACCCCAAACAGGGCTGGATTAACCTGTTGTGGGCCCGGTGCTAAACATATTTGTGGTTCCCCATGGGGGAAATGGGGACATGAGGCATGGGGGCAGAGTCCTCAGAGCGAGGGGCTGACTTGGGGCAATGGGATATGAGTCATGGTACGGCAGGGACAGCCCCACTCCACCCAGCCCAGTACAAGGGCACTGTTTACAAACCAGGAGCTGCCAGAACCATGCTGTCCAGCCCAGCCCTGCACTGCCATTGTGCTTCTTCCTTGGGTGTGGGCCCATGCTGCACCATGCTACCCCTGCTCAGCACCCCTCTGGCTCCCTACGCGCAGTGCCACACCACCCAGAGACCCCACAAACCCCTGCTCAGCACCCCTCCGACTCCCTATGCCCAGTGCCACACCACCCAGAGACCCCACAAATCCCTGCCCTGAACCCCTCTGACTCCCTTCACCCAGTGCTGCACCATCTAGAGACCCCACAAACCCCTGCCCAGTGCACTCCCAGATCACTCCCCACCCACTCAGAACCCCACAGATCCTCTCACTGACCAGTGCCCCCAGCTGAAGACCCCCACAGCCCTCCCACAACTGCACAGTGCCCCACCTTCCCACCCAGAGCCCCCTACAGATCCCCTCACTGTCCAGTGCCCCCACCACCACAACTGCAGTGACCCGCACAGACCCCCACACTTCCCAGCACCCACACACACACAGATCTCCCCACTGACAGGCCCCCAACACATAGATCTCCCAGTGCCCAGCACCTACCCAGACCCCTAGAGACCTACTCTCCCAAACCCCAGCCCCAGCCACAGTAGCCGGCCCTGATGGGAGGTGACTGTGGCTGCGAGGCTGAGATGTCAGCGCAGCCAGAACTGGTCCTGGGGCAGGAGAACTCTGGCCTCTTGGGAGTGGTGGAAGCAGCCAGGCTGGAGCAGGAGCAGAGCCTACCGGGGCCAGGCTCTCTCAGGACCCAGCTGAGCCTCCCCCCTCCCCAACTGTTCCCTGTGAGTGGCTGAGACTGGCGCAGCCTCTGCACCAGTCCCAGGTGGCTCTTCCCCCGGGGAGGCAGGTGGGGCCCCACAGGTCCCAGGCAGTGGAGACAGCTCAGAGCTGGAGCAGTGCTGGGTAGCGGGCAGATCCTGAGATGTGACTCCCGCGATCCTACCCAGCCCACCCACACCCATTGGCCCCGTGGCCAGCAGCCTTGCAGAGCACACACCTCTGTCTCTCCCTGCTTTCCTATCACCAGTTATGTTACTACAGGAATGAAATTGAGACATCCCATAAAACAGCTAGTTCCACATTGTTCTTCAAACCTCAGATCATTGAAATGTAGCTTTGCATTTGAGATACTATATGACTGTAGTACATTTTGCACTGCCTGCATCTACACTGACATCAGGAGAGGAGAAGAGGACAAGACTGTCCCTAGCATATAAGATTTTAAAGAAAGGAGAGACACACACACCCACTATCAATACAACAAGAAGGGAGAACAGTAGCTGGTGCCAAGAGAGAAGATGCAATGAAACCCTTCTGTACCCACAACTGATGTCTGAAAAGCATCAGTCACTCTGCAGATCAAAGAAAGAAAGAGCAGCCAGTTTCAGACAGATAGGATCCTTATGACCTATATAGGAGAAGTGTACTTCCCTATAGCAGTTTCCCACCATAATAAATAAATCCATAAGAAAATTAACCAAAAATTAAGATTAGGAGTCTGATTGAAATTAGGTACATTTTCAGCATTAGTTTAGTATGAAAATATTGCAGCTACTTTTCTTTTACTCCTGTCTTCATAAAAAGCAACAGAGTTATAACATATAATTACAAAGACTAAAGTACATGCTTTACTATAATTAGGACCAGGCAATCCAAGATGAAAACTACACCGTGGCAGAGTCCTACAACCAGGTATTTGAGGCCAATCCCTTTATCAATAGAATCCTCAACCAAAATATGAGGAAGGAGACGAGTCACCCTCAAACTTTTGACAATAGCTCAAGGTCAGACACCCAGAAGACCAGCGCCATTCGTATTCTGGTTTTGGATAAAATACTTGATCTTGCCTACATCATAGAAACCTTCCTCTCTCCAAGTCTATACCCCACTACACCCTTTAGCGATAAAGTAACCATTAAAGAAGTTCTGAATCAGTCGTCTTTCTTCCCAATTTAGGTTTAACAATAAAGCTGCAACCTAAGTAGCTATGGGAGATGACAGTGCAACTACTAGGTATTGGTGGGGGAAAAGTGTGCTACTAATGTCCTGGATATACTGGCAGGGCCGGCTTTAGGCTAATTCAACTAATTCCCTGAATCGGGCCCTGCCCTAAGAGGGTCCCGTGCCCAAGCCCTGGTTCGGTGTATTGGCAAGAGTCAGTGCACTGTACCGGGTGGCCCGCTTCTCCAGGGGACAATTTAAAGGGCCTGGGTGCCCTTTAAATTGCCACCACTGCCACACTGCTGGAGCCATGGGGTAGGGCTGTTGGGATCTGTGGGCTACTTAAAAGTCCATCGCCCCGTTGCTTCTATTGCCCTAGCCCTTTAAATAGCCACTGGAGCCCCGCCGCTCCCCCAGGGCTCCGGCAGCTGTGTACATGGCCAGGGCTGTGGAAGCAGGGGAGCCCCAGGTGGCTGCTGTTACTCTGGTGGGGGAGGGAGGACGAGGAGGGAGCACTTACCATACCGGGTGGTCTGTACCCCCTGTACCTGCACCCCCTGCCCTGTCTCCAGCCAACCCCTGCTGCACCCCCCCTGCCTGAAGCCAGCCATTCCTGCACTCCTCTGTCTTCAGCACTGCCAATCTATGCCACACCCCCCTATGGCCCTGCTTGAAGCCAGCCCGGCCCCCCCCCCCCACCCCACACACCCCGGTCTCCAGCCAGTGCTGCACCCCTTGCCCTGCCTGCAGCCAGCCCCATGTCCACTGGTGCCCTGCAATTTCCTGGACAGTAACCCTGCATACCTGCTTCAATGATGGGAGAAGAGAGCAGCTGGTACCCACACACATGTGCACACCCTAGGGTGACCAGACAGCAAGTGTGAAAAATCAGGATGGGGTGGAGGTTAATAGGATCCTATATAAGAAAAAGACCCCAAGATTGGGATTGTCTCTATAAAATCGGGACATCTGGTCACCCTAGCACACTCCCAGGGAGTGGCGGGGACCAGGGGCGGCTCTATACCCCAGCGCGCCAAGCAGGCACGTGGGGCGGCCCTTTCCCGGGGGGGCGGCATTTGGCTCCGGTGGACCTGCCACAGGCCTGCCTGCGGCAGGTCCACCAGAGCCCGGGACGAGCGGACCTGCCGCAGTCATGCCTGCGGCAGGTCCACTCGTCCCGGGCTCCGGTGGACCTGCCGCGGGCAGGCCTGCGGGAGCTCAACCGGAGCCGCGGGAAGAGGGGACCCGCCGCGGGACCGGGAAGGCGGCGCAGCGCACCGCGCTGCTTGGGGCAGCCTGATTTCTAGAGCCGCCCCTGGCGGACCCACACATGTGAAGCGGAGTTCATTTCTAGTTCAGGCCCATCTTTTTAAAAAAGAACTGTAGGTAGTGTTAACATACAGCCATATTTTCCTGGACATGTCAGACTTTTTGGTTTTTAAATTCCTGTTCGGGAGGAATTTTTAAATCTGGAAATATAGTAACCCTATTGGTACCAGAAATACATATTCTGGCACATCCCTTAAATCAGAACTTTTCATAGGGAACCGGTTGCTAAGAAAGGAAAGGCTTTTTTTCCCCACCTTTTTTTCCTTTTTTTTAAAGTCATCCCTGCTGGGACCCCGCCGAAAATGTTTGAATTGGGTGGGCCCCAAACTTCCTAAAGCCGGCCCTAACTAGTCTGTTCAGTGTTATAGCTTTTAATATGCTACTGCAAATACTGTAATAGAGCATTAATGTCCCAATGTACTGTAGCTTGTTTTAACTTACCGTAATACTAGAAGTGGTGCATGTGAACATTGCCGTAACGAGGGCAAGGCGAGTGAGGCATTTGCCTCGGGCATGGAAAGTGAGGGGCTCAGAAAGTCTCTCCTTCAGCGGCAATTCGGCAGCAAGTCCTTCCCTCTGAGAGGGACTGTGGTACTCGTTGCCAAAGTGCCGCTGTTCGTCTTCAATGGAGAGGGGCAGCGCATACGGCTCTTTTGCAGAAATTCGTCGGTGGATCCTTCCCTCTAATAGGGAGGAGCCGGACATGCTGCCTCTGTTCCTTGCCTTATGTGCCAAAAATCCCTACTGACGGCTCTGCATGTGAAGCTCTCTTAAAAGCTGACACTACAGTAGTGATATTCCCTAGCCAGCATGCATAGGGCTGGGTGTGGGGAAGGGGAGTGAATTTAGGTATAAGTAACATCTCTCACACCAAACAGGAACTTTTACAAAGTTCATTATTATGCCTTGTCTTACAAACACCAAAAACTATTATTACATATGCGGAAAGGTCAATAATCACCCCCTCCCCATATATACAGAGTTGTGCTTCTGCATATAGTATCTATGTCAGATTAATATTGAGTTACCAGCTGTTCAGGAATCAGTCAAGAGTCAGCTGCCAAGCCACATGTTGATTCCTATTGCAAACTGTATGGGTGACCCTTGAGGCATTCTGAAGCAAGAGATTACTGTAAAACTGTAAATAAGACATAGAAAGAATAAAATTTTCCTAGGTTTTGTTTGTCAGATTTATTGTATTATGTATAGTAGGTGTTTAATATAAAAACCAGGTGGTATGGTTTACAATGTTTTAACAAGAGATTATTCTATTACCATTATCCAGTCAACTTGCACACTATTTTGAAGTAGTGATAATTCAGAGAGAGAAAGAAGAAAGCTGAATTTAGATAATTATTAACCAGATTCCTGGTTATTCACCAGCCACTTTGCTTCAGTCCATGGCATAAAGCATCATAAACCCAGGACAGTATTGACAAGATAATATTCACCTCGAATTTGCATCTGCTACACTCCCCGCCCCCGCCTCATTCCCAGTCACAATATTCAGGATATAGCCTAGTGAGAAAGTGGCCTGGCTGAAGCATGTAGCTGCCAACTGAAAACTAGTACTGAGTACAATAGCCTTGAGAACATTGCTTAATTCTGAGCACTGTGTCTGCAGTGAGATGCAGGGTGGCCCTGGTGCCATGGCACCATTGTAAAGTCGATACTGACTGTAATCCCATAGGCGGCAGGTTTGTATAATTTTTGGTGGTGCCCAAAATGGTGGTCTATCTCCCCGCTCTCGCTCTGTAAGCCGATATCAAATTAAGCTACAACGCATCAGAAACACACGATTACAAGGGTCATTTAAAAGTGGAAAGTGAGAAGCAGCACTTGCCTGCTTCAATATACGGTATTAAATTTTGTTACACCTGTTGTGCCAAATTGGGAATGTTCTTAATGTTTTCTCTGAATACTGTGTGGATGCCTCAGTTTCCCCTGCAAGGTGCCAACTGAAGGTGTTGGGGACAAAGAGATCAGGTGGCCTCCTTGTCCAGAAGAGATACAAAGGCTAGAGGAGGGAGTGTCAGTTTGGAGGTGGCTGGGGAAATGGGGAGAGGCCCAGAACTTGGGTCTAGGCTCCCCACCCTCCAAGATGGACCTGACTGAGGGGTCATTTTCTGTACCTACAAGCTCTGTTTAATCTGTGTTCCTGTTGTCTAACAAACCTTCTATTTTACAGGCTGGCTGAGAGTCACGTCTGACTGCAGAGTTGGGGTGCAGGGACCGCTGGTTGCCCCATGACCTGCCTGGGCACACTCGCTGCAGAAAGTGCACGGTGTGGAAAGAGCTGAATGCTCCAAGGTCAGACCCAGGAAGGTGTAAGCTTCTTATCCTGGAGACAGTACGCTCAGAGAGAGGAGTCTCTCGCAGAGTCCTGACTGGCTTTGTATGGAGTAGTTCCAAAGCATCACAGCATCCCCTTCCACACCATGGGCTTCCCGGAAGTCTGCACAGGCACTGACACTCCCTCCTCTGCCCTCTCTCTCTTTTCCAGGCATTAGGAGGCCATCTGATCTCTTTGTTCTCCAACACCTTCAATTGGCAGCTTGCAGGAGAGTGGCCCAGGCCATCAGTTGCCCGGAGACAGGGTTTCGGCCATTCTCTGTGCAGACAGCATCACACTGGCCCTCCAGGGCTCTACAACAATCACACCCCCTTATCCCACCATCTAGATCCTTGAGAAATGCATATGGGAAACTGAGGCACCCACACAGTCTTCAGAGAAAACATTAAGAACATTGCCACTTTGTAACACCTGTATACAACTACTTATATACTTTAAAGGGGTGTAAAATAATCAAGTATTGTGCTAAACACAATGATACTGCAAACTGACCACCACATTTCAGTTGCACATTTTTCCCCCTTAGGTGAGGGCTCTGGGGTGGGGCAGGGATGAGGGTTCACAGTGCAGGAGGGTGCTCAGGTTTGGGGTGCTGGCGGTGCAGGCTCTGGGGTGGGGCAGGGCTGGGGATAAGTAACTTGGGATGCAGACAGGCTGCCCCAGGTCTAGGACCAGAGAGGACTCCCCCCCCCCATTATCAGCAGCAGCAAGCTCCAGTGGAGGGATCCCTCCTCTCCCCCCACAGCACACTAACTCTGCAACACAGTCACTACACATGCTCCTAGGGACTCTCTCAGGTCCAGAAAGCCCACTCGCCTCCCCTGCGGTGGGTATTGGGTGGCACAGAGTCCCTGGGCGATGCTCTGGAACTGCTCCCAACCAAGCCAGTCAGGACTTTGGGGAGCCTCCTCTCCCTTGGAGCAGACTTTTTCAGGGCAAGAACCTCACACATCTTCATCTCCTGGGTCTCTCCTTAGTGCATTCAGCATCCTCTGCCCCTCCATGTGCTTCCCACAGTGATCCCACCCCAGCGGTGTTCAAGGGAAAGCCACAGGGTCCTGCACCCCCAGTTTGCAGTCAGATGTGACTCTCAGCCAGCCAGTAAAACAGAGGTTTGTTCGGTGACAGGAACACAGTCTAAAACAGAGCTTGTAGGTACAGCAAACAAGATCCCACAGCTGGGTCCATTCTGGGGGCAGTGAGCCAGATCCCCATATGCACTTCCCTCCTCATCCCCAGCCAGCTCCAGACTCCCAAACCCCCTCCAGCCCCTCCTCTCTGCTCAGTTCTTTTCCTGGGCCAGGAGGTCACCTGACCTCTTTGTCTCCAACACCTTCAGCTGGCACCTTTGCAGAGGAGGGCCCAGGCCATCAGTTGCTAGGAGACAGAGTGCCAGGCATTTAGGTGCACTGGCCCTTTGCTCTGTAGCAATCAAATACCTTGATCCACCACCTACATACTTTAGAACGGCATAGGAGACACTGAGGCACCAACACAGTATTCAGAGAAAACATTAAGAACATTCCCAGCTCATCACACCGGGGTGGGGGGCTGCCATCATGTGTGGCCTCCCCAACCCTGCTATTCCCCCTGCGTGCGGGGGGGGGGGGGGGAGAAGAGAACTCCTAAGCACCTGAGTGCCTCCTGTCTCCTCCTCTCTCCCTCTTCCCCTCCCCCTCCCCCGGTGCTCCAAGAGGCTGCCAGCCGCTGATCTCTATATCCGTAGGCAGAAACAGCACAAAGAAAGGAGAGAGGCACTGGCTGTTTTCTTTCAGGCAGGGAAGCTCTGCGGCGGGGGCAGGGGAGAAACACCGCTCCAAATATTGGTGGAGCAGAGCCCTCAGCCTTGAAGATTACTGGTGCTTAAGCACCTCGAGCCCATATAAGCTGCGGCCCCTGTCATCCCCCTTCAACAGGAAAACTCCCTTGGACCGTTTCTGGATGCCACTAAAAATATAAAAATCTGCTTCCCTGCTGTTAATTTACTGCTACAGGAGACTTGATGCAGTGACATACTTTCCCTATATTCCATCAAACTCTGCATCACATCTCTTGAGTATTTAAAAGAGTATCTCATATTTGTCTATGTAAAGTATCAGAACTGTTTACAAATTTTAGGATTGCCTTTTGCTGCATTACTCTTGCCTGTGAATCCAGCTCTTACAGTCCCATTTGGTTTCACCGCACTGGGGAACACAAGTCACACAAACAATGTCCTTAGACACTCCAGTCTCCCAGTATCACCACCAGACCCACTCATCCTGGGGATGAATGGTTATGAAAACCAACACCCCAATAAAAGAAAACGGTTCTCTCGATCCCAAAGGACCAAGCCCCAGCCCCAGATCAATATACACATCTGATCCTACCCACAAATCACGCTGTTGCCAATCCTTTAGAATCTAAAATCTAAAGGCTTATTCATAAAGGCAAAAAGGTAGAGATGAGAGCTAGAATTGGTTAAATGGAATCAGTTACATAGAGTAATGACAAAGTTCTTAGTTCAGGCTTGTAACAGTGATGGAGTAAACTGCAGGTTCAAATCAAGTCTCTGGAGAACATCCCCCGCTGGGATGGGTCACTAGTCCCTTGTGTAGAGCTTCATTTCCTAGCAAAATCCCTCCAGAGGTAAGAAGCAGGACTGATGACAAGATGGAGATGAGGCATTAGCCTTATATAGGCTTTTCCAGGTGTAAGAACCTTTGTCCTTACTGTGGAAAATTACAGCAAAATGGAGACTAGAGTCACATGGGCAAGTCCCTGCATACTTTGCTCAGTTACAAGGCGTATCAGCCTTCTCTGCATGGGTCGATTGTGTAGCTGATGGTCCTTAATAGGCCATCAAACGAACTTATCAGAGCTAACACCAACTTGTCTGCAGTGTCACCCAGAAGCAGAGCACAAATACAAAATACAGACAGTACAGAGCCAATACGTATAACTTCAACTACAAAATGATACACAGACATACAGACAGCATAATCATAACCACCAACCCATAACCTGGTCTTAGCCACCGTATATGACCACCTTTACCTAAGATTTGGTGCCACTACAGGACCTTGGTTGCAAACCATGTTCTATATGGTCCCAGTTTATATCAATAATGTCACACACACACAAATGAGTGGAAGCGTGCGCGTCATTCATCCAATAGGTCAATTTGGCACATTAGCCAGGAGGAAGCAAATCGTGAGCGTTTTCGACCGCAAACCCCATCCCTCCAGATTTGCAACCATCCCTGGACCGGTGACAGGTGCATAGGCAGCCAAGTCATTGGAAATAATCAAGGAGGAAGCCAGTGGAGAAAATGAATGGGGCCACTCTGGTTATCACCTTGGGGTCAGGGGAGTGCACTGTACCCCCAAACCTTACCTCCCCTTTTCACATATTCACACTCAAAAAAGTGAAAGTGCGCGCCTCATTCATCCAATAGGTCAATTTGGCACATTAGCCAGGAGGAAGCAAATCGTGAGCATTTTCGACCGCAAACCCCATCCCTCCAGATTTGCAACCATCACTGGACCAGTGACAGGGGCACAGCCATCCCTGGACCAGTGACACATGCATAACCATCCCTGGACCAGTGACAGGTGCATAGGCAGCCAAGTCACTGGAAATAATCAAGGAGGAAGCCAGTGGAAAAAATGAATGGGGCCACTCTGGTTATCACCTTGGGGTCTGGGGTGTGCTCTGTACCCCCAAACCTTACCTCCCCTTTTCACGTATTCACACACAAAACAGTGAAAGAGCGCACCTCAATCATCCAATAGGTCAATTTGGCACATTAGCCAGGAGGAAGCAAATCGTGAGCGTTTTCGACCACAAACCCCATCTCTCCAGATTTGCAACCATCCCCGGACCAGTGACAGGTGCATAGGCAGCCAAATCATTGGAAATAATCAAGGAGGAAGCCAGTGGAAAAAATGAATGGGACCACTCTGGTTATTACCTTGGGGTCAGGCGAGTGCTCTGTACCCACAACCCTTACCTCCCTATTCACGTATTCACACATAAAAAAGTGAAAGAGCATGCCTCAAGCATCCAAAAGATCAGGGTTCAGCAACCTTTCAGAAGAGCTGTGCGAGTCTTCATTTAGTCTCTCTGATTCAAGGTTTCGCATGCCAGTAATACATTTTAATATTTTTAGAAGGTCTCTTTTATGGCTATAATATATAACTAAACTATTGTTGTATATAAAGTATACAAGTTTTTAACATGCTTAAAACACTTCATTTAAAATAAAATTAAAATGCAGAAAACCCCAGAACCCTGCAATAGGTCAATTTGGCACATTAGCCAGGAGGAAGCAGAATGTGAGTGTTTTTGACCACAAACTCTGTCCATCCTGATTTGCAACCCCATTTGGCACATTAGCCAGGAGGAAGCAGAATGTGAGTGTTTTTGACCACAAACCCCATCCCTCCAGATTTGCAACCATCCCTGGACCAGTGACAGGTGCATAGGGAGCCAAGTCATTGGAAATAATCAAGGAGGAAGCCAGTGGAGAAAATGAATGGGGCCACTCTGGCTACCACCTTGGGTCAGGGGAGTGCGCTGTACCCACAAACGTTACCTCCCTTTTCACATATTCACACTTAAAAAGTGGAAGTGCGCGCCTCACTCATCCAATAGATCAATTTGTCATATTAGCCAGGAGGAAGCAAATCGTGAGCGTTTTCGACCGCAAACCCCATCCGTCCAGATTTGCAACCATCCCTGGACCAGTGACAGGTGCGTAGGCAGCCAAGTCATTGGAAATAATCAAGGAGGAAGCCAGTGGAGAAAATGAATGGGGCCACTCTGGCTACCACCTTGGGTCAGGGGAGTGCGCTGTACCCACAAACGTTACCTCCCTTTTCACGTATTCACACTCAAAAAAGTGGAAGTGCGTGCCTCACTCATCCAATAGGTCAATTTGGCACATTAGCCAGGAGGAAGCAAATCGTGAGCGTTTTCGACCGCAAACACCTTCCTTCCAGATTTGCAACCATCCCTGGACCAGTGACAGGTGCATAGGCAGCCAAGTCAATTGAAATAATCATGGAGGAAGCCAGTGGAGAAAATGAATGGGGCCACTCTTGTTACCACCTTGGGTCAGGGGAGTGCGCTGTACCCACAAACGTTACCTCCCTTTTCACGTATTCACACTCAAAAAAGTGGAAGTGCGTGCCTCACTCATCCAATAGGTCAATTTGGCACATTAGCCAGGAGGAAGCAAATCGTGAGTGTTTTCGACCGCAAACCCCATCTCTCCAGATTTGCAACCATCCCTGGACCAGTGACAGGAGCACAGCCAACCCCGGACCAGTGACAGGTGTGTAGGCAGCCAAGTCATTGGAAATAATCAAGGAGGAAGCCATTGAAAAAAATGAATGGGGCCACTCTGGTTATTACCTTGGGGTCAGGGGAGTGCTCTGTACCCACAAACCTTACCTCCCTTTTCATATATTCACACATAAAAAAGTGAAAGAGCATGCCTCAAGCATCCAAAAGATCAGGGTTCGGCAACCTTTCAGAAGAGCTGTGCCGAGTCTTCATTTAGTCTCTCTGATTTAAGGTTTCTCATGCCAGTAATACATTGTAATATTTTTAGAAGGTCTCTTTTTATGGCTATAATATATAACTAAACTATTGTTGTATATAAAGTATATACGTTTTTTAACATGCTTAAAACGCTTCATTTAAAATAAAATTAAAATGCAGAAACCCCCAGAACCCTGCAATAGGTCAATTTGGCACATTAGCCAGGAGGAAGCAGAATGTGAGTGTTTTTGACCAAAAACTCTGTCCCTCCTGATTTGCAACCCCATGGATCAGGCGGCAGCAAGTCCTGAGCAGGAACCCAGATGGTTATGTTGTGCGGCAGAAACTGCTACTAGTAGCAAAACGGGAGGGTTTCGAAATGTGATGGTACACCGCCCCCTGCAGCAGCTCGACCCCCCCCCCCCGGCCAGTGAATTTCTGCCCCGCTCGGCCCCTGGCAGCCCCTCCCCCCCGCTGCGATTTGCCCCCCGGGGCTTTTCACCCCCCCCGCGGAGCGGGCAGCGAAGCGCCGGGAGCGGTGAGGGCAGAGAGCGGGCAGCGGCCACAGCGGCGGTTACTGCGCAGGCTCCGTTCGGCTGCGCATGCTCAGTGCAGCCCAAGCAGCGAATTCGGAGCGGTGGCCGTTTCTGGCGTTACACCGGCCCCGTCACGTGACTCCTTCCCTGTCCCCCGCGGGTTACGTCACTTCCGGCAGCTGCGGGGGGAGGCTCCGGGCGCGCGGCAGAACTGGTAAGAGCCGAGCGGGGCGCGGGGAACAGACACCTGGGCCCGAGACCCCCCCCCCCCCCCGCCCTGGGCCGGGCCGGGAGCTGGGGCGGGGCGGGGGGGTCCCGGTGCGGCCACCGTAGCGGTGGGGGACACAGAGTGTGTGTCCGTGTCTCGCCCCTGCCCCTCCCCCACTGCCGCCCCCTCCCCCGGCTCCCTGCGGCCCGTGTGAGGGGGGGGAACCGTCACTGCCCGCGTGCGCTGGAACGTCCCGTAAAATCCCCCTCCCCCCCCCCGCGCTGGGGGTTTGTCTCCCCGCTGCCGGGGGCGGAGTCTGTGACCCGTTTTCCCCCCAACTCTCAGACACGGATATAAAACATCCCAACGCTTTTCCCCCCGCTCCTCGGTCAGACCCTGGTGGGAACCGCTCAGCTCTTATCCCTGATCGACACCTGCCCCCCCCCCTTGTGTGTGTGTGTGGGGGGGGAGGTTGGTTTTTTCCCTGAATTGCCTGACGTTATGTTGTGGTGGGTTTTATTCCGTGTGATTTGAGGAAATCAGTAACTTTTTATTCATGCAAATGACACTCAGCAATAAGAGAACTTTTCTTCTGAAGTATTGTGAGCATCACACACCAGTAACACTCAGAGAGAGGCAGGAATCAGAGCACAGTAGCCCTGTAGGAAAAATAATTCTGGAACAGGCACCTTTTATAAGCAAGATACTTTACTTACAATTGGGCTTTAATTTGTGTGGAAAGAAATACTTTAGGCAGCACAAAGGAGAGTTACAAAAATGTATTACTCTTCATTGGCTCGACACACAATATCCTCCCCAAAATTCACCTCAGGAGAGTTGATTGGAACTCGTGTAGGTGAATTAATTTTCTTGTTTATTACCTTGTGACATGTATTCTCTGCAAATCTCAAAGATTCATATAAAATACCCTAGAAATTTGCCCCACTTTCTCTCTACTTGTCTATTTCTAAGTGACTATGCCCTGAGTTTTTCCTTGTCTCTATTTATAAATTACTAAAAAAAATAAATCTCAGATTTACACCTTTTCTCAGATTCTTGACTATGGATACAAAATGTGTCCTTATGTTGTCCATTTCCTCTTTATTTGTTTATCAACTATTGATGTGAAATATACTCAGATTTTACCTCATATCAACAACTGATATAAAATCCCTCTGATGTTCCACTTTCCTTTCACTAATTTACAAAAATGGATCCAAAAATCCCTCTGATTTCCACCCTTTCTTTTTCATTTCTGAACACTGATCTCAAATCTCAGGTTTTCCCTCTTTCTATGTCATCATCAAATGTCAATTAAAAATCCTCTCCGGTTTGGGGCTGTTCTCCATGTCTCTAAATCCCAGCAACTTCTTCATTGGAGGGAACCTGTTGCCCTGAGTCATTCTCCATCCTGGTTGTTGCAGGGGGTTAAATTGCCCAGAGATCATCTTTCCCGTCTCCTTTGAGAATCATTTCTTCCTCCTTTATCTCTGTTAAAATGTTTGCCGAAGAAAGAGACCAGACACACGTTTAATACCCATCAAATTCAGAGGCCTCCCCATGTTTGGGGATCAGTGTTTCCCAGCTGATAACAGGAGAGTTGGCTGAATCCTTTTCTCCAGCTGGCACGGGATGAGGAGGTCTCTCTGAGTGCAGTGTGGGTCCAGAAGTTTCCCAAATCCCATGACAAATGCTCTTCAGGAGGGGTTGCTTCCCGCAGTGCTAAGATGCAGCCACTTCTGGGGTGGATCCATGGTGGTCATTATTTGCTAGTGACAGGCCATGGAAGTTTCTTACCTTTCTTGCCCTCCAGGCCTTCCATTCTCCTGTTCAAGAAGCATCCCCCAGGGCTCCCTCTGTCTGTGCGACTGGCCAGCAGGGGGCGGTGGTCACTTTCTATCCACTTCTCAGGCACTGTGAGGTAACAGTGTTGCTGGGGGGGGGGGGCTGGGGGGGGCTATAGCCGCGGACGGGGGTTTGGGGGGGGGGAGGCCTCTGGGTGGCTGGGCAGGGGGTACCCTAGTGAGGTTGGTGGGTTCTGGAGATTTGGGGTTTCAGGGGGTGGTTGTGATGTGCCCAGCCCTGAGGCTGTGGGTCCTGGAGGTGGGTATTGCTGGGGGCCTGGTGGCTGCAGAACAGCCGGGGTGGGCGTCTCTTGGGGAGGCGGGACAGGGGGTTAGAGGGAGCCTGGTGCTGTGCCAGGGGCTCTGTCTGGGCTTCCCCAGCTGGCTCCTGGGATCGCTGCCATACCCAATGAACAGAACTGGGGGGGGGTCCCCACTCTAGGTCAGGGGATGCCAGGGAAGCAGAGTGAGGGGTCCCACTGAAAAGCATCAGCGGGTCCTGCTGGGTGGAGGAGGGGGTCCCAGACAAACGGCAGGGCAGATCCTGGTGGTGGGGAGGGGGTCCTAGACAGGCAGTGAAGAACTGAGTTCCCAGTGGGGGTCCCTTTTGGGGGGGTCCCTGGCTGCTGGGGGCTCTTGGTGGGGGGAACCCTTTGGGATTCCCAACCTGACAGTCATGGGCTGGTGGGGATTCCCTGGCCGGTGGGGCTTTGAGGAGTATCTGGGGTCCCTGGCTGGGGACTCTGGGGGCTGCGTCCCAGGGAATATCTGGTGGGACCCTGGCTGTGGGAACTTCTACTAACCATGATTCTTCTCTCTGATCAACTCGCGTCAGAGTCCTGGCTCCAAGCACTGCCGGGCATTCCCCAGTCACCGGCCCTGTCACTGTGGTAACTTTCTATCCACTTATCAGTCACTGTTCGTGTGAAATCACAGATTTTGCTTTTCTCCTCTTTTGAAAACTGCAGGAACTGTTGGTTCAGTTTAGAAAATTTGTGCCCCCCAGTCCTGAGAGCAGCTAGGGGGCATCACGGTGAGAGAACAAAGAGCGACCCCTTGTCTCTCCCAGCAGATCCATCACACACCTACTAGCCAGAGGCTGATACAACCCCATGGTGGGGAACCCAACACCCTCCCCACTGCCAGCAACTGGATGTGAGGGGCCGGGACATCTTCCCTACACCTCCCTACTGGGTGCCCCCTTTCCATGTCAGAGGCTGGTATGACTAGCAGGCTGAGGATTCAGCACTGGAAGTCTGGTCAGTTTTCCCAGCCCTGCCCAGGGGGTTGGTTTCTCTATTTCCTGTTTCACAAATTAGGGAATTTTCTCCCCCACCACCCAAGTGTTTGTTCTGAGGATCTAGGCCCATGTTAACAAGTCCCAGCAGGTTTGTCACACACTGTCCCCCTCCCCTTCCTCACCCAGGGTATTCCCTGCCCCCTCCCGCCCTAACTCCCCAGACGGTGCCACCGCTGCCGTATTTTCTGCCCCTCCCCCGCCAGCAGGAACCCACCAGCAACCCCCCAATTACCCCTACCTGAGCTGGCGCCACTGCAGCCGGAGAAGCCCCCCCCCCCGGCCGGGCACGGAGGGGTTAATGCTTTCCTGTGCCCTGCAATCCTCCCCACCACCCCACCCGCTGCTCCAGCCCCTTCCTGTGCCCTGCAACCCCACTCCCAGCTGCTCCAACCCCTTCCTGTGCCCTGCAACCCCCAGCTCCCAGCTGCTCCAGCCCCTTCCTGTGCCCTGCAAACCCCCGGCTCCCAGCTGCACCAGCCCCTTCCTGTGCCCTTCAAACCCCCCCCAGCTGCTCTAGCCCCTTCCTGTGCCCTACAACCCACCCCACCCCCCGCTCCCAGGTGCTCCAGCCCCTTCCTGTACCCCGCAACACCCCGTTCCCTGCAACCCGCCTCTCCCCCGTTCCCAGCCGCTCCAGCCCCTTCCCGTGCCCCACAACCCCGCCTCTCCCCCCGGGCTGCAGCGCTCGCCGGGGCGGGCTGCAGCGGCTGGGATCCAGCTGACACCCAATGCAGGGGCTGGGGGCGGGGAGCTGCTGCACCAGCCCCGCCCCCGCTTTTCTCCTGGGGAGCCCCGGCCCCTCTCCTGCCCCCTCCGGGCTGAGGCGGGTCCCCGCGTGTCCCACCCCCTGCGTGGGGCCTGGGGGCGGGGCCAGGCACGGGGAGGAGCCGCCCCTTCCCACCCTCCCGGCCCGGCAGCGGGGCAGGGGACCATGGCGGGCCGAGCGCGCGCGGGGCGGGAGCGCGGGGCGCGGCGGGGCCGAACACGCGTGGGGCGGACACGCTGCTGCCGGGGCGGGGTCAGGGCTGGGGGTTGGGCTGTGGGGGCCGGTTATTACGTGGTCACAAGCCCCCCCCAGCTCTGCCGCTCCCCGGGAAAGGGTGGGGGGGGTCTAAGAGGCACCGGCTGGGAGAGGGGGCGGGGCCGGAGGAAAGGATGAGCGGTGGGGGGAGGGTCTGGCTGGACCCGGGGACCTCCCTTACCTGGGCTGGAGAGAGCGGAAGTGCCCCCGGTGCAGTTTGGGAGATGTAGTTCCTGACTCGCCCTGGACCGGAAGTGACATTGGGGGGAGAGACCAAGCCGAGTTGCAAACGCGCGCGGGCCCCTGCGGCTCTGCCTGGCTCGCGCGGGGCCGTTGGAGCCTCTCCCGGGCCGGAGAAGGGTTGGTGCCGGTGGGGCTCTGGGCATGCGCAGATCGCGGCGGGAGAGCCCTTCATTAACCCCCCCGTGCCCGGCCCGGGCCCTGCCCCGCTGGAGCCGCTCCGGGCTCCGCCCGCCCCAATGCGGAGCTGCAGCCTCCAGGTCCGGGAGCGAGCCCGGGGGCGGGGCCGGGCGGTGACTCTGCCCCAGTGTCCGGGGGGGACCCGGCATCTCGCAGCGCCGGGATCTGCTCCCTGGGGGGGAGGCAGCGCCCACGGGGGGCTCGGAGCTGCTGCCCCCGCAGGAGCCCAGCACCCCCCAGGCCCGGCCAGGCTCTGCCCTGGGGCTCCGCAGGGGGTGCCGGGGGGAGCGGTCCGGCCCCACTGGGGTCCCTGCGTGGGGCTGGGAGACGGGGCTGGGGGAGGGACGGGCGGGAAATGTCTGTGCAGCCCGGACATGGCGGGGGCAGGTGACCCCGAGGAGCGGGAGAGAAAGGGGGGGCTGAGATCCCCTCGGATTTACCGCTGCCCCCTCCCGTGGGGACCCCCCTCCTCTCCCGTCCTGCCCCCTTTCTCCCTAGAGAGCCCCGAGCAGCGCCCCGGGTGACCCCCCTCCCCAACCCCTGAGAAGTTCCCTGTCCCCCCCCCGATTGTGCCCCATTTTCTCTCCCCTTCGCCAGTGGCCAGTTCAGGTCTCAGGTTTGGGGGGTTTCCCCCATTTCCACCTGCAGGGATTTGTCCTTGTGCGGGTGGGAAATGGTTCCCCCAAGTGATTCCTGAGCTGGGCAGAGGGTGAATGGGCAGAGGCTGGGGGGGCCCTGAGACAGGGACACCTCTGGGCTGCGCTGGGGGGGCCACTCTCTGCTGGCAACGGGGCCTGGGAAGGGCCAGGAAGGGGAGGGAGGAGCAAGTGTCCCCCATGGAGACGGCCCAGCCCCAGGTTTCCCAGTCCAGCTACTTCCCCTCCCCCAACCTGCCCAACCCAGCAGCCCCCCCACCCCATCACCTGCTAGTCACATTCCCAGACCCCACTGCCAGCCCCTCCCCACTGATAGTGACTTTCTCACTCCAGCCCCACTCCTGTCCCCTGTGAAAAGACATCACCCAGGGATCCCTGCCGGCCATGTGAGTGTGAGACGAGAAGAATCCGTCCCGCTCTGTTGTTGATTCAATATCCTTGTATAATCCCCTCAAATTTCCCATCTTTTATCTCGAGCCTTTAAATGGTGACACACAATCTCCAAGATGTTGGTGCTTCTCTTTTATATTGGCAAATATTTAGTTTGTGCCCCATTTTCTCCTCAGTTCTGAAATACTGATATGTAATGTTCAAAAATCTCCCCCCTTTTCTCTCCAGGTGTGTGACTGAGATCAGGGCTCTTATTGTACTGCCAGGCGGTGCAGAGACCCCAACTGAGATCTGGGCCCTGTTCTGCCAGGCGCTGAAGAGACCCCAGGTGAGATCAGACCCCACTGTTGTGCCAGGTAAAACTGAGACCTGGACCGAGATCGCGCCCCCTCCTTGTGCCAGGCAGCGCACGACTGCGACCCAAACCACTGCCACTATTGTGCTGGGCACTTCAGAGACCTCGACTGAGATCTGTGTCCCCGTTGAGTCTGGCACTGCACTGACCCTAATGAAGATCCCGCCCCACCACTGTACTGGGCACTGCACAGACCCTGACAGATCCTGCTCCCACATTTTGCCAGTTGCTGCAGGGGCCCTAAACAAAATCTGGGATCCTGTAATGCCGGGAGTTGCAGAGTCCCTGACTGAGGTCGGGTCCCTGTTGTGCAGGGCTCTGCACAGACACTGACCAAGATCAGGGTCCCCATTGTGACAGGTGCTGAACAGACACCAAGGGTATCTCTACCCTGCCACTAAAACCCCCAGCTGGCCCATGCCAGGTGACTCAGGCTCACAGGGCTCAGGCGAAGGGGCTGTTTAATTGCAGTGTAGGTGTCTGGGCTCGGGCTGGGGCCAGGCTGTAGGACCCTGCGAGGTGGGAGGGTGCCAGACCTTGGGCTGCAGCCCCAGCCGGAACATGGACACCACAATTAAACTGCCCCACAGCCTGAGCCGTGTGAGCCCAAGTCAGCGGGCACGGGCCAGCCGCCGGTGTCTAACAAGTTTGCATGGAGAATTTGGGGCAAAACTGGGAACTGAACCCAGATTGTTTGAATTCTTGCCTCTCCCCTTAACCCCAGGCCCAGCGTGTGTGTGTGCAGCGTTGTTTTGGTCAGTGTTTGCCTTGCATTGGCTTCCAAGGGAGGCTGTGGAATTTCCTTCACTGGTGGTTTTTAAGACCAGGTTAGAGATACACCAGTCTGGGAATGTCTAGGGATACTTGGTCCTGATTCGTCACAGGAGGCTTGAGGAGACGACCTCTCAAGATCCCTTCCAGGCCTACACTGAAATAATTCTCTTTTGTGCTGTGTCCTGTTCTACGCTGAGCTGTTTTGCATGGTGCCATTTGGAACTGTGATCGCACCATGTTGTGTAGCAGTTTTATGGTGAATTGTTTAACCTCAGCTTGTTTGGTGCCTGTGCTGTGTTGGTTTGAGTTGAGCTATTTTCCATTGTGTACTTTTGTCCTAGGATGTCATCGTTTGCATCGTGTTGCTTTCTTCTCCTTTGTATTGTCAGTCTATGCTGTG
Source organism: Mauremys reevesii (assembly GCF_016161935.1). Classification (NCBI taxonomy): domain Eukaryota; kingdom Metazoa; phylum Chordata; order Testudines; family Geoemydidae; genus Mauremys; species Mauremys reevesii. The sequence goes on along the minus strand of NC_052636.1, from coordinate 34,393,505 downwards.
GAGTGTAGGTTGTGTTTTTTCTCCCCGAATTGCCTGACATCATGTTGTGGTGGGTTTTATTTTGTATGTTGTGTTTTTATATGTGTATATATTGCATCACATCGTAGAAATGCAGGGCTAGATAGGACCTCAAGATGTCATCAAGTCCAGCTCTCTCTGCCGAGGCAGGACCAAGTATCTGTAGATTGTCTCTGACAGAGCTTTGCCCTACTTGTTCTTAAAAACTTCCAGGGACAGAGACTCCCCAGCCCCCCTTGTAAGACTATTCCCGAGCTGACCTGCCTTAGCTCTGGGGACACCCACACAGACTGTAGTGGTGAGCAGCTCTGGAGAGAGAGGAAACCCCAGTGAGTGGCAGCTGGGTAAAGAGACTGAAGTTGGGAGGAGAAACATTGACGTGTCCAAGGTCACCCAGGCTGTCCGTGACCGAGCTAGAAATAGGTTCTAGTGCCACCGTACTGCTGTTTCTGAAGGTCTCTGCCACCCTGGTGTTCTAGGCACTGGTGCAAACCCTTAGTACAGACAGAATTTACACTAGTGCACTCTGATTGGCACTGGTGCACCATGTCCCAGTTTGAAGATTTGAGGTGGGGGTGGGGGGAAGTGACCTCACAGAGGCCTGGGGCTGGCTGACCAGTGCAGCTGGGAAGGGAGGGGCAGCAGTGAGTGCTGGAGGTATGAGCCAGGAGCACAGCCCCACAGGGCTGGACACTGACTTCTCCTGACCCAGGACACCCCCCAGCGAGGTGGTTTGTCCAGGGATGCACAGGCTGTCTTGGCAGGGCAGCTCACCTGCAGTCCCTGCACACCTCTTCCTGCAGCCTAATACAGTGTGATCGGGGGCCTTTCCAAGCTGTGGGTGACGGGGCTCTGGAGTTAACAGGGTCTGTTCCTGGCTCTGTCACAGACCTGTTCAGTGACCGTGGGGAAGTCACAGCCCCTCTCTCTGTAACGCTGTCTTCAGTGACTCGAGAGCACGAGCACCAGCCTCAGGCAGACTGGTAAGAAGCAGGGAACAAACCCCAAATTGGGCGTGAGGTCTGTATGGAGATTTCACCAACCAAGAATCCAGTGTAAACACAGACAGTCCCCTTGGGTGAGCGCATATATCTTTCTGAGCCGAGCCCCGCCCCCCCCCCCCGCTATAAAAACTCCACTGCCCATGTGGGCCACAATAACTGGTTTTCTGCATATAACAGCCAGGGCTGGCGTTAGGGGCAGCAAGCAGGGCAACTGCCTGTGGCCCCACGCCACAGGGGCCTTCACAAAGCTACATTGCTTAGGCTTTGGCTTCAGCCCTGGTGGTGGGGCTCAGGGGTGGCTTTAGGCCAATTCCACCGAATCGGGCCCAGCCCCTAAGAGGGCCCCGCATCCAGTGAGAATCTCTTCCCTGGCTAGAGACAACTTTTTAATTTTTACTCACCTGGCAGCACTTCAGGGGTGGGTCCTTCACTTGCTCTGGGTCTTCGGCGGCACTTCGGCGGCGGGTCCTTCAGTGCTGCCGAAGACCTGGAGCGAGTGAAGGACCCGCCCCCGAAGTGCCACCGAAGACTTGGAGCACCGCCCGGTGAGTACAAGCCCCACGTGTTTTTTTACATTTTTGGGGGGGGGGGGGGTCATCCCTGCCGGGGCCCTGTCGAAACTGTTTGAATTGGGCCCCGCACTTCCTAAAGCCGGCCCTGTCTGGACTTCAGCTCCATGCGCTGGGACTTCAGCTTTCTGCCCTGGGCCTCAGCGAGTCTAATGCCGGCCTTGCTTGGTAGCCCCCTGAAAGCTGCTCACGGCCCCCCAGGGGGCCCCAGACCCCTGGTTGAGAACCCCTCCCTTACCCCACGAGTCACAGCGATGTTCAGGTTACTGCCAGGCCCAAAGGACCAGTCACTTCCTTAGGTCAATTGAATCTTAGATCTTCCAACAAAGACAACACTTGTAGCCAGTCCTGTCACAACCTGTATTAAGACTTATTTAAAAGGAAAGGAGAGTTGTTGACAAAGTTAAAGCAGATAATCCTATAGATGCAGACGAGTTGCAGTCTTAGATTTCAAAGGTAATAGAAGCTTCTATAATAAGCAAGCTCTACATATTCTTTAGGACTAACCCCGGCTAGGCAGCTGGGGATCTCGTGCTTATGCCTAGAAACTTTGCCCCGCAGAGTCCAAGCAGCATACAGATCATCAGTTCCCTCTGTATGGGGTTTTTCATCCCCTTCCTGGCATGTGCTCTGAGCTGGAAACTCAGCTAATGGGAAATCAAGAGCACAACAACAGTTTTGTGTGTTCGTTAATATCCCATAATAGTGTCTCTGGTGTGGATGGACCTTTCCTGCCAGGCAGGGTGTAATGCATTCGGTTGCCAGTCAGCACTTCACCTAGGTAAAGTCTCTCTCCTGTGTGGTGATTTACAGAGCCACAGAGGCTCACAATGCAACTAGTCAGATGTTAACCCAGGCAGCAACTCACAAGCGTTCAATGAAGTCTAAACACTAAACACATTCTCATGTTCACAGTCTGTATGAGGAGTATCTACTCATTGGGACTCGCTGGGGAGCCACAGAAAGGAACAAGATGTGCTGAGGCAAGAAGGCCCAGTCTCAGCGGCACCGGGGTCATGCTTCCCAAAAGCTAAAACTAGGCCCAGCCCAGGAAAGGGGCACTGCCAGGAGAGACTGGATAAAGGCTGGAGCATCCAACAACTTAGTTAACCTGAGAGAGCTGCCTTGGGGACAGTGACAGGGAGAATCCCCAGAGTGACTCCTTGGATTCTGCTCGTCTCTGGCCTTTGGTTCATAGAATCACAGAACTGGAAGGGACCTCGAGAGGTAGCTAGTCCAGTCCCCTGCCCTCAAGGCAGGACGAAGTATTATCTAGACCAGGAGTGGCCAACCTGAGCTTGAGAAGGAGCCAGAGTTTACCAATGTACATTGCCAAAGAATCACAGTAATACGTCAGCAGCCCCGCATCAGCTCCCACCCCCTGCTCCCAGCGCCTCCCACCCATGGGAAGCCACACTAATCAGAACCTCCCCCTCCCTCCTCGCACCTCCCGATCAGCTCTTCACACTATGCAAGACACTCGGTGGGGGGGAATGGAGCAAGGGCACTGCAGGAATGGAGGCTCAGGAAAGGGAGTGGGAAGGGGTGGACTGGGGGCAGGGCCTGTAGCTGAGTAGTGAGCACACCCAGCACACTGGAAAGTTGGTGCCTGTAGCTCCAACCCCGGAGTTGGTGCCTATACAAGGAGCCGCATATTAAATTCTAAAGAGCCACATGTTGGCCACCCCTGATCTAGACCATCCCTGGAGGTGTTTGTCCAGCCTGCTCTTAAAAATCCCCAATGATGGAGATTCCACAACCTCCCTAGGCAATTTATTCCAGTGCTTAACCACTCTGCCAGTTAGGGAGTTTTTCCTAATGTCCAACCTAAACCTTCCTTGCTGCAATTTAAGGCCATTGATTTTTGTCCTGTCCTCAGAGGTTAAGAAGAACAATTTTTCTCTGGCATCTTTGTAACAACCTTTTATGTACTAGAAAACTGTGATCATCCCCTCTGAGTCTTCCCCAGTTTTCTTCCATCTCAGAGGTTAAGAAGAACAATGTTTCTCCCTCCTCCTTGAAACAAAATTTTATGTACTTGAAAGCTGATCATATCTTCTCCAGACTAAGCAAACACAGTTTTTTCAGTCTTCCTCATAGGTCATGTTCTCTAGACCTTTAATCATTTTTGTTGCTCTTCTCTGGACTTTCTCCAATTTGTTCACATCTTTCCTGAAATGTGGCACCCAGAACTGAACACAATACTCCAGTTGAGACCTAATCAGTGTGGAGTAGAGTGGAAGAATTACTTCTCGTGTCTTGCTTACAATACTGCTGCTAAGACAGATCAGAATTATACTTGCTTTTTTTGCAACAGTGTAACACTGTTGACTCATATTTAGCTTGTGATCCACTGTGACTCCCAGATCCGTTTCTGCAGTGCTCCTTCCTGGGCAGTCATTTCCTGTCTTGTATGTGTGCAACTGATTGTTCCTTCCTAAGTGGAGTACTTTGGATTTGTCCTTATTGAATTTCATCCTGTTTACTTCAGACCATTTCTCCTGTTTGTCCAGATAATTTTGAATTTTAATTCTATCCTCCAAAGCACTTGCAACCCCTCCCAGCTTGGTATCGTCCACAAACTTGATAAGTGTAACAGAGCTACTGGGAGGGTTTCCCCATGTGTCAGAGGGTTACAGCCTGGTGGGAGGGGGCTAGGCCTGTACTGGAATAAGGTCACTCTGTGCTTCACAGTGTGGCAGAACCGGGAATGTCCATTACCAGGGGAAAATGCTGTGGGGAATCGACATGTGGAAAGGACAGAAACCCTGTCTGAATTCTCTCACATTGCCCTTCTCGCCCTGGCAGGCTACAGAATAACATCCACGTTTTGCCCCAAATCATCCCCTCCTCCCAGGGGGAAGGAAATGGCTGCAGTGGAGCTGGCTCAGGTAAGGGATTCTCAGGTTCTGCTTGGAGGTAGAGGAGCAGTAAATGTATAGGAGGGTGGGAGGCAGGAACTATCTAGGGTGTGGAATGGGAGGGGACAGGATGTGACAAACCTGCTGAGACTTGTGTACTCTAGAGTGTGATGGGTTGTCACCCCGGGGTGCAGTCTGGGGAGCTTCTGGGAACCGCTGTGCCCTCTAACCCTCAAGCTGGGCTGGCCCTTCTCACGCTACTTTGCTGGAGATTCAGCCAGCCTCTCCAGGGCCTGTTATCACCCAACATGACAGCAGGTGGCACCATGCATCTAACTAAGCTACCTGAGTGCTTTACCTAAGCCACTCAAGGACAGATAGAAGACAGAAGCCAATTTCCCAGCTGTAAGTGGTAGCAAACAGATCAAAGCAGATTACTTATATAACCAAAAACTCAAACTAAGCCTAACATACTATCTGGATAGAATTTGAATTAGCAAATTCTCACCCTGACTGATGATAGAAGCAGTCCACCAAGTTTCCATACACAAGCTAGAAATCCCTTTCCCCTGGGACCAGCATATCCCCCAGTTCAGTCTTTGTTCCTGAGGTGTTTCCAGGAGTTTTCTTGTGTGCGGAATGAGGACAAGAGATGATGTCACACCCCACCTTATGTAGCTTTTCCATATGGCAGGAACCATTTGTTCCAAACTCAGTTCCCGGTCCAGTTTGTGGAAAAATAGAGGTACCAAAATGGAGTTTAGTATCATGTGGTCTGGTCACAGGCCCTACCATGGCCTAGTGAGTCATAGTAGCCATGACTCATAGGCTGGCTGAAACATTCCCAGGAAGGCTAAGCTCTTCCACGGTACATTGTCTTTGTTGATGAGCCATGAACACTGTCTGGCTTCTTTGTTGTACCTGAAAGGCTCATTGTGGATGTTACCCAGAGTAAGCACATTTGAAAGACAGATACAGAGTCAATATCCATAACATCAGATACAAATATGATACATGCACAGAAATAGGACAATCATATTCAGCAAATACTAACTTTTCCAATGACACTGAACATATGATGCGTCTTGCACAAAATGCATCATAATTATGTCCTAATCATTTCATAATCATACCACTATGCTGAATGTGGGGTGTAGTGTCAGGGCCTAATTTCAAGGCACAGGTGTTGGGAATGGAACTTCCCCTCTTTGTGAAACAGGAAATAACCCTCTAGCCAGAACTGGGAAAACTTCCCAGACTCCCAGTGCTGAACCCTGAACTTACTGATACTTCATTAGTTACCACCAACCCCGATCTTTGTGGCAACTGGAAACATTATCAGTGACGATTTTATATTCTCTTCCAGGTCATTGATAAGAATGTTAAATAGCACAGGGCCAAGATCCAATCCTTGTGGGAACCGCCTAGAAAGAAATCCACTCGACCATGGTTCCCCATTTACAATCATAGTTTTTAATCTATTTAATGTATGCTGTGTTTATTTTGTATCTTTCTAGTTTTCTAGTCAAAATGTTGTGCTGAACCAAGTCATACGCCTTACAGAAGTTTAGGTATATTACATCAATACTATTAGTTGCAACCAAACTTTTGATCTCATGCAATAAGGATATCCCGTTAGTTTGATTGGATCTGTTGTCTCTGAACCTTTGTTAATTGGTATTAATTATATTACCCTCCTTTAATTCTTTATTAATTAAATCCATATTCGCTGCTCCATTATCTTGCCCAGTATCAGACTAACACTCTCGTAATTAGCTGGGTCATTTCTTTTACCCTTTTTAAATATTGGCACAGCATTAGCTTTAGTCCAGTCTTCTGGAATTTCCCAAGTGTTCCAAGTCCTAATTGAAATCACCATTAACAGTCCACCACACTCCTCCACCAGGTCTTTCAAAACTCTTGGATACAAGTTATGTGGACCTGCTTATTTAAACATGTCTGACTGTAATAGCTGCTGTTTAACATCCTCGTGAGTTATTGTTGGGATGGAAAGACTGTCGTCGTCAACGTCTTATATGAGTTACATCGTCCGTTTTTCTCCAAATCCAGGAGAGAAATATTTATTGAACACTTTTACCTCTTCTGCATTATTTTTGATAATTCTGCCATTTCCATCTAGTAATTTGCCACTTCCATTGTTAGGATTAATTTTGTACTTAATATGCTTTTTAAAAACTTCCTTCTTATTTTCATTAATTGGTCATTGATTTCTGATAGCTTCCCTTGCCAACTTTCTACAATTCTGACTTTCTAACTTCTATTCTTTACTATTGACTTCCCCTTTCTTCCATATATTTTATTTGGAGAGTGTTGGGATTCCTACCAGGGAGCCACCAGCAGGGTCCAGAGACAGCCCCATCTCCTATATTAAGCTCTGGCTAGTGGGTATGTGATAAATGTGATGACCCTGCCTCCGTCTGTCAGCTGGGAGACACAAAGGTTCTCTCTTTCCGCCCTCTGATGCCTCCTGGCTGCTCTAGGCAAGGTGGGGTGGGACTCTGTTAACATGTGCCTCCCGGAGCTTCCATTTCCCTGGTGCTGCTGTTCTGTGAATAGTGGGGTTGTGAGTGGGGCAGCAGGTACTGAGTGTTGGACTCTTGCTCTTTCAGGGGCCGGTGACCTTCGAGGAAGTGGCTGTCTATTTCACCAGGGAAGAGGGGACTCTGCTGGACCCCACTCAGAGAGCCCTCTACAGGGATGTCATGCAGGAGAACTATGAGACGGTGACCTCGCTGGGTAAGGAGTCCTGTCCCCTGGGTTATTAGAAGCTGTGAGGTCTCTAAAGAACCTGAGTAGTAATAACTTTATACCTTTATTTGTCATACAAGTTTTGACAAATTTCCTTGCCCCCCCGTTTTTTGCCTTATCTCCCACCCACTAGTATCATTTTTGGACATGTGCCTTTTTCGTGCCGTCAGTCATTTAAAAATTGCGCTTAATGTATCCTTATTGGCTACATTAATAACTGTAGCTTTCATGCGTATTCCTCATTTTAAGAGGAAAATATGCCACGTGTAGAATTCTAAATTGAGTAAATAGGTGTGTGACTCTTGCCTGGCTTGTGTGACAGTCAGATGAGCTCCTCTTTTGATAGGAGAGCGTATAATGTTGTCATTCAGGACCCCACGGATGAAGGGAGAACAGAGCTGTGGGGGGGGCGGAGAAGGGGGAATAGGTAATTCTGGGGTGCCCAGATATGGGGAGGGTGTGTGCAGGGTTAGAGCTAAGAAGCAGCAGGGAGGGATGAGGTTGTGAGAGATGAGGAGGGAACACAAGAAGCTCCCAAGGTGCCGGGAGGTGGTGCTGGCTGAGAGTAATGGGAAGAAGTGGAGGGGAGTGTGGAGGAAGGGCACCGAGGAAGTGGCTCATTCTCAGGTGCTGAAGCTAAGTGGCCTGTCCTTGTGGAAGAGTGGGACCCCTTGGGGGTCTAGTGCACTCAAGGGGCACCTCCCAAGGACGGTTTAAAAGCCAGGGCATTGCACAGATCCTATGGATCCATGACAGTGCCAAAGGTTCAGCCTTATGGGGAAAAGATATAAAACAAGAAAAGGATCTAAATGCGTGTTTACCATCGCTCCCTCTCAGTCCTCATGGGAATCCCTGATCCGTTCCAAAGTGTATTAAAACCTTCCTTAAAGGCTTACCTCTTGGGTATCAGGTCACGTCCGTTTGTTAGAGGGTTTTCCCTTCACCCTCCCACTTCCCTGGTTCTTGTCACGCAGACAGCAAGCAGCAAAAGACCAGAAATCTGAAGCACAGATAATGCGATGTTTATTGGGGTTATTTCCAAGCAAGCATATTCCACTGCCCTAATGAACTTACACCTAGAAAAATTAATGATGCAGCGGACAGAAACAATTAGAGAACCAGACTGATTAACAAGGTAAAAGTGGTGGCCATAAAGATAAAACAATACAGAAATGAGGGTTTCATAACCACAACCATTGATAAGGGATTTATTGCCAGACCAGCTGCTGTCAAAGTAAGTTTTCTTGAACCATCTTAAGATCTGTATCTTTATCTGGTGGTGATGGGCACTGTCAGGACAGGATTGACTTCCTAACAGCCCAATAGCACCTTATCCCAAACCAGTCACACTGAAATGTGAGGATGTGACGCTATGTTTCCCAGCTTATGGCAGCCCCTGCTGCTTAACCAAAGGCCTTAGCCTAAGAACAAGGCCTCAGCCTAGCCTACTGAGAGAAGGCCCAGACACAGGCAGACTGAGATTTTGATTCTTAGCTAGTTACAGGGGTATAAAGACAAAGTGATAAAAATACCCCTAAGTTCTTAAACTATAGGCTTTACAGGCAGGCCTGAATATCTCTATTCTAACAGTGGGTTCTCCCCCTTCCCCCATTCTGTGTCTGTCTTGTCTATTTAGATCAGGGGTCGGCAACCTTTCAGCAGTGCTGTGCCGAGTCTTCATTTATTTACTCTAATTTAAGGTTCCGTGTGCCAGTAACACATTTTAACATTTTTAGAAGGTCTCTTTCTATAAGTCTATAATATAGAACTAAACTATTGTTGTATGTAAAGTAAATAAGGTTTTTAAAATGTTTAAGAAGCTTAATTTAAAATTAAATTAAAATGCAGAGCCCCCCCTCGGACCAGGGGCCAGGACCCAGGCAGTGTGAGTGCCACTGAAAATCAGCTCGCTGCCGCAGGTTTCCTACTCCTGATTTAGATTGTAAATTCTTCAGGGCACGGGCCATCTACTGTTCTCTGTTTGCACTTTGCCTAGCACAATGGGGGCCCACTGTTAGTTGGTCCTTAGGCACTAAGGTAGTGAATATGATTTGTTATAATAGTAACTCTCCTGCCACTTTGAGCCAAAGAAGATGGCCTTGGGATGCGTAGCCTTATTTGGGGTGTGAGAGTAATGTTGATTTGATTTATCAACTTAATTTAATGTGTATTGTAATTATTTTAATTAATAATAATACGTAATCATTTATATTAATTAATATGGGTTTAGGCTCGCCAATTTGTTTGATCAGAAGATAAAAGTTCGTGTTTCGAATCAGGTTCCACAGAATTGATAAAGGGACCTTCGGGGGTATGACAGAAAGCTCACAGTGAGACAGATATAGTCGTAACGACTTTTTATTATACTCAATGAAATAGTAAGTAAATTGTAAAACAGGTAGAATTACAGAGTTACAATTGTATTACTGTTATTCAGGAGATGCATATGATGATACAATATTATGTGCTGCAAACTTTTGGTTAATATTCACACCCTGTTTTGATAAACTGGTGTTGGCCTCACCTCTGGCGGTTCTGGTTTCACAGCTCTTGCAAGGGAAACTAATGCAAAGAGCTGTCAAAGCTACTTTGGAATTTACTTTTTAGCTCAACTAAATCATCTAATACACAAATTAAAATAAAGTTTAGAGAGACCAAGCTTAGCCGAGTCCCTTTTGAACTTAAAGTTTGAAAAGAAAATAAGTGTGGCCTATTACTGGTTAATAGCTGTCGTAGATGGATAGCATGAATACGTAGTTGAAGATGGTGAAGCGTAGAGAAGGAGGAGGAGGTCGAGGTGCAGGTAAAAAGAGATATGTTACCTCTTTTTATAGCGAGGTAGGTTACCTCTTTTTTTGGAAATAAATGCCGGAAATCCTTCCTTTTATGCCCAAATTTCAGTCTTCCCCCATAGAAATGATAGGGTTCGCTTACTCCATAGGCTAGTATGTGTGTGCGTATGGATGGCAGGTATCTGCGCACTTGTGGGGTACTTGTTAAGCCTGTGAGTACAACTTTGAAAAATCCCCTTTGCTATTCTTCATTGTCTGTTGGTCTAGGTAAAGGGTCTTAGACCTAAGCGTAGGCACTTTATTTGGGTATAGGAAAAACAATTCCTTTTCTGGATGAAAGGGCGCAGGATATAGCTATGCTAACTTTGCTTTAGCTTAAAATGCAGGTTTTTGTCCTGTAGGTTTCTTGCATTACAGCCAAATATATTTTTAATATGAATTAATAAACCTATCACAATACTGTACTTATAAGAAAAGAGATATTGATGCAGGCAAGCAGATGAATCCTGAGGGCTACAGATGTTACTGCCTAAAAATGAGATGGGGTTAAAACTACGGAATATTCTTTGTGACAAGTATCCCACAAATTCCACTGACCTCCCTTGTTTTCTTTGCCTGCAGTAGGGTTTCCAATTTCCAAACCTGCTGTGATCTCGCAGCTGGAACGAGGGGAAGAACCGTGGGTCCCGGACCTCCAGGGCTCTGAAAAAGAAGTGGTCCCGAGAGCTGCCGTCACAGGTGAGGACTTGGTTAAACAACTCAACAACTGCTTAGGAATGCAGGAAACATTTGGGATGCCCTACAAAGACCCTGTGAGCTCTCCAAGTTCAGGATTGTTCCCTGCAGATGTGGAATCATTATGGCAGATGTCACTCATGGCTTCCCTCCTATTCTGACTGACAACTGGCAGCAGGTCCCTCCCCGATCTCACTTTCCCCTGAGAGTTATGGTGCAATGAGGACCCAGAACTGATGCCTTCCTCTCTTCTCTGTGGAAGGGTTTGGGGAAAATCAGCACCTGATAGGTTTGATCTCTCCCACATATATTTTGGTTTGTTCATCCCTTTTTCCATTCCTCTCTCTGACATTTCCTTTTTCTCAGGCACAGGGAGTGACCTGTGTCTGGATTCTCTCTGTCTCCCATCCGGCGATGGGCTGGTGAGTGAAAATAAGGAGGAGAAACCCCAGCAGGAAGACACTGTGCAAGTAGATCCACATTGGCTGTTATCAGGAAGATCCAAAGGGAATGTTTCCAGGAGTTGTGCACTCCCAGATAACACAAAAGCCTGTGAGACTCAGCAGAGGCCAGAGAAATACTACAGTAGCCACTCAGACCTTATTCCACGCAACAGAGTCAACTTGGAAGAGAGACGCTACATGTGCCATGAGTGCAGGAAAAGCTTCAATCGGCGCTCAAACCTTATCACACATCGGAGAATCCACACTGGGGAGACGCCCTACACGTGCTCTGAGTGCGGGAAACGTTTCGGGCAGAGCTCTCACCTTATCAGACATGAGAGAATCCACACAGGGGAGACGCCCTACACGTGTATTGAGTGCGGGAAAAGCTTCAGGCTGAGCTCTCACCTTATCACACATGAGAGAATCCACACAGGGGAGACGCTCTACACGTGTACTGAGTGCGGGAAAAGCTTCAGGCGGCGCTTTCACCTTATCAGACATGAGAGAATCCACACAGGGGAGACGCCCTACACGTGCTCTGAGTGCGGGGAAAGTTTCGGGTGGAGCTCACACCTTATCAGACATGAGAGAATCCACACAGGGGAGACGCCCTACACGTGCTCTGAGTGCGGGAAAAGCTTCAATCGGCGCTCAAACCTTATTACACATCAGAGAATCCACACAGGGGAGACGCCCTACACGTGCTCTGAGTGCGGGAAAAGCTTCAAGCAGAGCTCAAACCTTATCACACATCAGAGAATCCACACAGGGGAGACGCCCTACACATGCTCTGAGTGTGGGAAAAGCTTCAATCAGAGCTCACACCTTATTAGACATCACAAAATCCACATGAGAGAGAACTGTAATAAATCCCTTGACTAGGGCTGGCCAAAGTTTTGTTTTTTTAATTACATTTGCTAATTCCCACATAGTGATTTTTGCACCATCTTCACCAAGGTCTCTCAGCTCCACCAGATCAGTTGCCTGCTTCTGCCTTTTGCAGCTCACCCTTCTTTGGGGTCAGTCCTGTGATCTTTTCTATCACCTCCTTTCCTTTGAGTCGAAGGAGTGTGTGTCCCTCCTGCCAGGAATGTTCATCAGCTCCAGGTGGGAGAGAGGTTTGATCCCAACAAGCTACACTGAGGCAAAAAGTACCTGTGCCTGACATCCACTAGGACTGTACATGTCGTTGGCTGCTCAAGTTAGTGATCTTAATGTAAAAAATTGTAGTGCAGATGCCACCCAGGTGCAGGGGTTGCCATTAGCTTTCCCCTTAACCTAACTAAACTCCATCACTTTTCCTAGTCTAAACAAACCCTGAGCATCACAGTTATACTGTTCCCCCATTTCACAGCAATTGTTAGTCATCGAGTTCTCCCTTGGGGAACCAATTGTTTCATTCCCAGTTGCTCTGATGTTTCTTCAGGTTGTGCTGGGGAGCAGATAGTTTTATTATCATTTTCCGCACTTAAACTATATTGAACTATAACAAAGAGCAGGAACAGGGCAGGGATAGGGAAAAATGTCATTTCACCCATTGTAACAACAGACGTAGTTAGGGTAAGACAGAGGGATTCCCTTATTCCCCATCACCATCCTCCTTCAATCCGTGCTAGAACCTAAGAATCCTTTTCCTTTCCCCCGTTGTGGGATGGGAGACGTGCCAAAGTGCTCCCTGTGCTATAGCACATGGCTAAGCTCAGAGAATAAACCCCAAATATTCCCTGAGCTTTGCTTTTTGAATTCTGTGTTTCTGATTACCTCAAGCCTGGGCACTGTGATTATTTACCAGTTTCTCTAGCACTGTTCCTACCACTTTTTCTGTAACATTTTTGGTTTTTTATGGGACAGGGTTGTTATTCCTTTGCCTAACCCAAGCTGGAAGGCCAGGGTGTCTGTTTTCTCTGGCCCCTCCCCACAGACAAATCTGACATGGTTGCACCTGCCAGGAGCAAACAAAAAGCCCCACTGGTCACACACACAAAGCAGATAGACACCCACAAGACACAGAAGAAACTGAATTATTTGAGCTATCAACATTTCCACTTTCCCACAGCCATGTTAGTTCTGAAGGTTGTTTTAATTTGTTTATTTTCTTGGAACCAGAACTGCGGAAAGAGACACTGGAGTCAGTGGAATAACAGCAGGAAGGGATAAGTCTCATGATTTGTCACTAACCAAAGGCTTTGTAAACAGAGCGATAATGTTACTGAATGGTCTGGCTAACCCTGCAGTTAGAAACAATCAGCTCTACGGGTGGTAAATTGACAGAGGCTCTGCTGCTGATCATGAAATAAAAGCACATTACCTTTAAACAGCTGCTACTTCAGTGCCTCTGGAAGTACAGAAAACAATGATCTGTGTTAAAGGAAAGTTGCCATTTCTCAGAGCCTCAATTTCTATTGTGTGTGTACAGGAAGGTTTGAATGTGTAGCAGGTAGTTTGGTAAAGCTTAGCTATTTTATGTGTGTAACAGGCTCCTGCCCACCTGCAGCAGAGGTTTCAATCACATACGATGGCCACTTACCGAATGTCACACAAATTAGTCCATCCCTCCCCATGTTCAGTCTCTGACTGGAATGTTAGAAATGAGGCAGAGAACTAGGAAAGTATCGCAGTAGGAATACATTAAAAAGTGGGATTAATCAGAGCTGGGCTGCAGACAGAGCCTGTTCTAGAGCTGGTGAAGTGACAGGGACACACTCCCGCTCGTGCTGACTCTGAAATAACAGCAGAAGCAGATCAAAGAGAATGAGCTCATGGGCAGCTGCCCTGTCAGTGCATCACTCACCTGGCAGGTGTTACACAAAACACAGCACTTCCCCCCACTGCCACCACTTCATTATACTGTCCATGGGGCTGTTTGTCCTGCAGGACTTTGATCTCTCCGGGTAGTCCATGGTGATTCATAACAGAGCCATTAGGGGAGCAGGAGTCATCCCAACGGAAATCTCTTCACTTCTTTTTCAGTGTTACCTTAGCCCTGGCTTTGGAGATGACATTAGCCTTATCCTGTCTTGATTTTAGGTAGGATTTTGATCACCTTCTGGGGCTTGGCAACTTAGAACTTTTGAGGGCTTTTCTCTGCCTTTTTGGTCCCCGCTGCAGTCAGTACATTCTAGACATAGGCATGGTGACCTCCCTGGGGATCTTGACAGCTTTAGCCAGCTTCTTGGGGGCTATTTTCCTGCTCACAGCCACTGTCGTCTTCTCATGCCTTGTCCTGGGGGCCCAGCTGCTGGTTGAATGGGAAGGAGCCAAAGTGCTGGTGTCTTTAGCCCGCACCAAGTGGCCTTTGCTCGTCAGACTCCTGAACCCCAACTGGATGTGGTTCTTGTTCTTCTGCACAGCACAGCCCTGGAGAGGAGGGATCTGCAAATGTACATTCATATGATCCCTTTGTTTAATTGATGAAAACATAAACTAGACACTTAGAGGCTTGGAACTGATTTCAGCTGATGGGCAGGTTTGCTAGGTTTTTATACATTTGGACAGTGAAATGTTGAGTGTTACATTCATTTCAAGCATCCCTGTATAGTGGAGCTTCTGAACATAATGGAGAATGGAAATGAAAATGTTTTCCCTTTTTAAAAAAAATAAAATAAAATGAGAGGTTTATTAGAGAGCACTTGATCTATAGTGAAACACTCTACCACTGAGCTATACCACCATGAGAGCAGATACTTTCCCCATTGTAGCTGAAGCACATCCGTGATTCCAATAGCAGGGGCAGATTCTCTCTGGGGCACAGAGATTTTTCGGGGAGTTGGCTCCTTTCTTTTCTCACCCTGGAGTAAACTCAGTTTTTTATTCCATGGTACATGTTTTATGGACTAACAACAGCAGCTTGAAGAAAGAGGAGAGTGAATATCTCACTCTCAGGGCTGAAGGGGGCCACGTCCCCTCTGTCTGGCCGTTGCCATTGCAGGAGAGAAGGTTTCAGTGGAATTGAATGCCCTAGCTCAGACTAGAGACACAGAAAGGTTTTGCTGTTCGTTGAACAGCAAAGCAAATTGTGTCTGTATGTGAAACTGAGGAGGGACATGAAACGCCCACAGGGTGGCGCAGTGCCCTAAGCTAAGGCAGGAGGGTGAAGGACTGGGGCTGAGGAATGACTGAAGTGGACTCACCTGGGATTGATATGACATTTGTGTCGGGCAGTGAGAAATGTGACATTAATTCAGATGCAGGGTTGAGGCTTCTTTAGCTCCTTGTAGAACGTGAACTTGATTTCCCAGAAGGGAGAAAGGGAAAGTCTGGGGCGGCCTTGAGTCCCTGGCTGGAGCAGTGTATGAAAAAGGCTCCAGAGACGCAGCTGGCAATTACAGGCCACTAAGGCTAACGTCAGTACCAGGCACATTGGGTGGAATTGTAGAGCCCAATGATTAGACCCATCGGTGAAGGGAATTTGCTGGGTGTAGCGGGTGGTTCCCTGCTCCTGCCCTGCGGGGCTTGAAGCAGCCCAGGAGAGGGCTGGGGCTGGGGCAAGGAGCCTGGGCTGATTGGGGGAAGCAGGCTCAGCTGTGGCCATGCCCCAGTCAGGCCCAGCTGGCCCCTGTAAGAGGCTGTGAGCCAGGAGCCCAGTCAGTCTCTCTCTGCTTGTAGTGAGAGAAGGGCCTGGCTGCAGGGACCCAAGCAAGACACCTAGATTGGGAGCAGGGCTGGGGAAGGGCCAGAGGAGCTGGGAGCTCTGCCCTGGAAAGCCCCAGGCTGCAGGCCTGACTATAGGCTGAATAGGTGCAGGGCTGCAATGGGGCAGCCCAGGGGGAAGCAGAGGTGGCAGGTCCAAACCCCTTTGCCTGTGATGAGTGGCTCATACTGCAGTCTGCCCCAGTGAATGGGGGCTGGATGGAGACTGGGCAGTAGCCAAGACTGAGGTGAAGTGGGGATAGTGGGTGGGGGCTCCTCTGGGAGGGGGAGACCCAGAACTGGGGGGGTACTGTCAGGGTAAAAGGGGCACTGGAGTCCTGGGAGGGACAGGGGGCCAGCTGCAGTAAGGCAGATCACCAGCCTGCAGAGGGTGCGCTGATGGCTGCAGAGCTAATTCCCAGGACGACCAGCAGGAGGTGCCGCTGGGTGAGTCTGCCCCCGCTTACATTGGGGAAGAATGAACATGGTTTTTGTAAAGGAAAATCATGCCTCACAAATCTACTATAATTCTACGAGGGAGTCAACAAGCATGTGGATAAAGGTGATCCCGTGGATATAGTATACTTAGATTTTCAGAAAACCTTTGACAAGGTCTCTCCCCGAAGGCTCTGAAGCAAAATGGGATAAGATGGAAGGTCCTCTCTGGGATAGGTAACTGGTTCAAAGGCAAGAAAGAAAGGGTCTGATTTTCAGAATGGAGAGAGGTAAATAGTGGTGTCCCCCTGGGGTCTGTACTGGGACCAGCAGCGTTCAACATACTCCTGAGTGATCTGGAAAAAGGGGTAAACAGTGAGGTGGCAACATTTGCAGATGATACAAACCAACTCAAGTTAGTTACGTCCAAAAGAGAGTGCAAAGTGTGACAAAGGGATCTCACCAAACGGAGTGACTGGGCAGCAAAAAGGCAGATGAAATTCAATGTGGATCAATGCAAAGTAATGCACATGGGAAAACATGATCCCAATTCTACATCTAAACTGATGGGGTCTAAATTAGCTCTTACAACTTAAGAAAGAGATCTTGGAGTCACTGTGGATACTTCTCTGAAAACATCTACTCAGTGTGCATCGGCAGTCAAAAAAGCCAACAAAATGTCGGGAAGTCCTTAGGAAAGGGATGGCTAGCGAGACAGAAATATCATATTGCCTGTCTATAAATCTGTGGTAGGCCCACATCTTGAATACTGGAGCTGGTCCCCCATCTCAAAAAGATATATCGGAATTGGGAAAGGTACAGAAAAGGGCAACCAAAATGATTGGGGTATGGAACAGCTTCCATGTGAGGTGAGATTAATAAGACTGAGGGGAGTTTTCAGCTTGGAAAAGAGATGACTAAGGGGGGGCTAGGATAGAGGTCTATAAAATTATGATGGGTTTGGAGAAAGTAAATAAGGAAGTATCAGAGGGGTAGCTGTGTTAGTCTGGATCTGTAAGGAAGTGCTAGTTACTCCTCATAACACAAGAACTGGGGTCACCCGATGAAAGGAATAGGCAGCAGGTTTAAAACAAACCAAAGGAAGTATTTCTTCACCCAACACACAGTCAACCTGGGGAAACTTTGCCAGAGGATGCTGTGAGGGCCAAGACTATAACAGGGTCCATCAAAGAACTAGATAAGTTGATGGCGGACAGGTCCATCATTGGCTATTAGCCAGGTGTAACCGGGTCCTTGCCTGGCCTGGCCTGCCCCCCTGGTGCTCTGGGCTCCTTTAATAAAGCTCCGTCAGGCTTCTCCTTTGCAGCACCCGTGGTTTATTCACAGAATAGTTCCCACCACCAGCAATACTATATACAAACTTTACAGGCTTTTCTCCTCTTTACAGGGTTTCTCCCCTCTGTCTGGATACTAACCCTTCCCTGGGCATTCCCCCCTGCACTGGCTGCCAGCCAGGCTTTATAGCTCCTTCCTGAGCAGGCCCACAGGTGCAGCCAGTTCCTGAGGCCAGGCACCAGCCTTTTCCCCAGCCCCAATCTATTTCCCCTGATTGAGGCTGGCTGAGCAGGGGCTAATTAGGTGCTTGTGCACCAGCACCCTGCTACACCAGGATGGGCAGGGATAGAAAACCATGCTCTTGAGGTGTCCCCAGCCTCTGTTTGCCGGAAGCTGGGAATGAGTGACGGGATGGATCACTTGATGATTCCCTGTTCTTTCGATTCCCTCGCGGGCACCTGGCATTGGCCACTGTGGGAGGACAGGATTCTGGGCTGGCTGGACCATTGGTCTGATCCAGTATGGCCGTTCTTATGACCAATAGAGGGCAGTCCCCACCTGCAATATTTATATTTGGTGCACTGAAAGGGCCAACTTTCCAAAGCTGACCCAAAGGTTTAGTAAAAGTGTTTTGGAGAAAAACACTAAACAGAACAATGCGAATGAAAACTGGGAGCTATTGTTTAAGGAGCTTGTTAGATGGAGCATAAGCCACATTGCCTAATTAGCTGAGCTTGCAATGGCCTTCCACTCAACTCCCTGACATTTCTCCATCTGCAAATGTGGTACCCACTTTTAAAACCTAGATCCAATCAATTACAACATGTCCGGGAAGATTCTAGGCATCAATGATCTGATCATTGGGTTGATGGCGATAAACAAGAGATTCCCATAAGGCTCCCTCCCTCCCTCCCTCTTCCCAAGAGCCACCCTCATCCTCTCTCCCCTTTTTGCTCCCACATCCTCTGCAAACTTTCGAAGACAGCTGCCTCGTGATGGCCTTTGCTCGTGGGGATCTTGCCTCTTGGTCAGGGTTTCGGCCCTTTTGGGGGGAAGGATGCAGCAGATGACGTGGGGCAGGGGGAGCCTAGGGCCTCCCATGGGCTCTGACCCAGGCCACTCTGAGGGCAACACTTCTTACCACCCTGCTATTGTCCTAAGTTCACCGTTTATCACAGGAAGCTCTGAAGGGTGTCAACTCGCTGCTTGGTACCTCTTCTCAGCCGGGTGTGGCGTGGCAGCTCTCTCCTTGGGGTGGCAGCTGCCTCTGTTATGCTGACAGATCCAGGTTGGTGACGCGGTGGTGGGCAGGATTGAACTGGGGACCTCTGGAGCTTAGTGTGGGGGCCTCTACAGCATGAACTAAAAGCCACACGGCTGTTAGCGAGGGCTGTATAGAAGACATGTTTTATTGCTCCCTCTAAGTGATCCCGGTGCCACTAGCTGGGACACGCCACCACACCCTGGAGGTGTGGGGGTTACGTACTTCCCCTAGCTGAGGAAGCGCATCCTGAGCTTCGGAGAGTTTCCAGCTGTAATCCCGGACGACCCCTGTAATGATGCAACCACTGGCAGGACGCTATTGAGAGTATCAATTCAGGACAAATTGCTTGGAGCAGGGCAGTCAGCACCTGAGGCTGGGTGCCCTTCAAAGCACGTCACAGCAGCCATGCAGAGAGGACTTTGGTTTCACCCCACTGGCCAATCGGACGTCATACAAGCAATTCCCTCAGCTATTCCAGTTCCCTTCTATCACCACCAGCCCCGCTCCTTATGGCGATGAATGGTTATGAAAACCAATACCCCAGTAAAAGAAAACGGGTTCTCTCAAAGGACCCCAAAGGACCAAGCCCCAGATGCAGGTCAATAGACGAGTCAGATCTTACCCACAAATCACGCTTTTGCAAATCCTTTAGCATTGTTATGGAAAAATTGATCCATGTGTTGTGTTTTCAGTCAGATCAGCCTG
This sequence comes from Mauremys reevesii, assembly GCF_016161935.1. Taxonomy (NCBI): domain Eukaryota; kingdom Metazoa; phylum Chordata; order Testudines; family Geoemydidae; genus Mauremys; species Mauremys reevesii. The sequence continues at coordinate 34,373,982 of NC_052636.1, read as the reverse complement.
AGGCCTTTTATTGATTAGAAGCATGCAGGGGAGAGCCGTTTTGGAAACGGCCTCCCCGAAGCTGGTTACAGACAGCCTTATAAAGCTTAAAACCACAATTGTAATATGCAAGTTACACACATAATTTCCTTATTTTGCTAAAAAAATATTGTAAAGTTAATGCTGATTGGAGCAGGAGTAAATTTCTTTCATATTAGGCTTTTCCTGTTGTTACTTATCTGTTCTATGCGGTTATGTGTTGACAGTAGGGGATATTACCAAATTGTTTTTCAGTTGGGGACTGTTAGGACTTTCCACTGTCTCCTCCATGCCCCCCTGCTTGCCTTGTCTGGCCGGCCCTGGCAGCCTGACATGACGCCTGGGCCTACAAGGCCTTGGATAACACTGGATTTTCCCTTACAGCATCTAAAATCTAAAGGTTTATTCATAAAAAGAAAGAAATAGAGATGAGAGTTAAAATTTTTAAAGGAATCAATTACACACAGTAATGGCAAAGTTCTTGGTTCAGGCTTGTAGCAGTGATGGAATAAAGGTTCAAATCAAGTCTCTGGAGTCTATCCACAGTTGGGATGGGTCATTAGGTCCTTTGTACAGAGCTTCAGTTTGTAGCAAAGTCCCTCCAGAGGTATGAAGCAGGATTGAAGACAAGATGGAGACGAGGCATCAGCCTTTTATAGTCTCTTGCCATTTGGTCTTTGCTTTCTTTGTCCCAAGGACACTCTGTCCAGCACAGAAAAACCTTAGAGTTCTGTCCATAGGCAGGACCCTGCAGACCTTGCTGAGTCACAAGGCGTATCTGCCTTCTCTCAATGGGACGATTGTAGAGCTGATGGTCCTTAATGGGCCATCAAGCAGGCTAGGCAGAACTGACACCAACTTGTCTGGGATGTTCCCCTGAAGCAGAGCACAAGTTTGAAATACAGACAGCATAGAGCCAATATTCATAACGTCAACAACAAAAATGATACACATCTAGAGAGAGCATCATTATAATCAGCCAATCAGAACCTCTCCATAGACCCCTTACACGACAACCTTTCTACAATATTGGCTGCAAATATAGAACAGTGGTCGCATGGGTGATCTATACAGTTACAGATTATGTCAATAACGTCACAGGAGGTGACATGACATCAGTGAGACTGATACTGGAATACTGCCTCCAATTTTGGTGTCTTCATTTGAAAAAGCTGTGAAATTGGAGCTGGGACAGCAAAGAGCCACCAAAGGTTCTGAGGGCTGGATAAAAATGCCTTCTAGTGAGCTATTGAAAGAGCTCAACCAGTTTAGCTTATCAAAAGAAGATTGAAAGGTGACTTCATTGAAGTGTTGAAGTGCCTTCAGGGAGAGAAAAGATTTGGGAATTAAAGGGCTCTTTAATCTAGCAGAGAAAGGCATAACAAGACCCAATGGCTGGAAGATGAAAAGAGACAAATTGGTATTACAACTAAGGCACAAATATTCAACAGCGAGGATGATTCATCACAGGAACAAGCTACCAAGGAAAGTGGTGGATTCTCCATCTCCTGATGTCATTTAATGAAGACTAGATGCCTTTCTGGAATGTGTTTGCCCCCAAAGTAGCTCTTGTGTCATACAGGAGGCCTGTGATATGCAGGGGGTCAGATTAGATGCTCTAATGGTCTCTTCTGGCCATAAAGTCGACTAATTTCTGAAAAACTGAGTGTAGCATTGGGAGCAGCATCTGATGTTTTCCCGTCTAGCCAGCTTGCTGCATAGAACGAACGCTCCTTGAGTGGGGTGATCCACAGGGAGTAGCTCAAACCTCCAAAGTGCCTGGCCAGGGGCAGGACATTGGCACAACAGGGGAGGGGTGCGGCCGTGACATCACAAAGGCCTTTTGCAGGACCTCAGACTATTGGTCCAAGGTGGTGGGGAGGTGGTGACCTCACAGAGATGCTGACATCAGCCAGGCAGGACAGGGGCGAGGGGCCAGGGAAACCTCAGAGACCCCTGTGGCTTTGCTGCAGCAAGTCTCCTTCTCCAGGTTTCTCTCTGAGGACTGAGAGAGTATTCGGGTTCACGGACGTGAGCGCCAGGAGGAACCTCTTTCGAGTTTTCTCCTTCCCTTTTAGTGATTTTACTAGAAAACAGCTGTCCCTGTTTAGAAGGTAAGAGCCTCCTGGAGGTTTGAAACCTGTTCAGTCTGATCCATCTGTTGCGGGGGAGTGCTCTGCAGTTCCCACTGTGGGAGGTCCACCCAAAAATGTGGGACTAAAATAGTGCTTGGGCAGTGATCCCCACCAGTGACCTGGGCCATCCTTTGGGCTCTCTGGTGAGAACCCTCAGCCTCCCATCCTCAGTCTCTAACCTGATTGGCTGAGCAGGGGGTTATTGGCAGGGAGGAGACTCAGGTCCTTGTTGGTCTCTTTCAAGACCAAGGAAATAAGTCAGAACCAGTTCTGTGTTTGATTAATTTTGCTGTTCTCTGCATTAATGGTCTCTGAGCAGTTCATGATTCTCTCTAACATTGCAGTTCTCCTCAAATACTTGCTGAATAATTCCTGTGCACTGTTGTTGGTCTGGAGCTCATCTGAGAGCACTTTATTCAAGTCATTCAATGTCTGAAATTCAAGATCTGATGGTTAGTTTGTAAAAGCAGGAAAGAGTCCTGTGGCACCTTATAGACTAGCAGATGTTTTGGAGCATGAGCTTTCGTGGGTGAATACCCACTTCGTCGGATGCATGTAGTGGAAATTTCCAGGGGCAGGTATATTGAAAATCAGGGCTCTTGGGTCCTATTACCAACTCTGCCACTGACTGGCTGTGTGACCTAAGACAAGTCAATTCTCCTTTCTCAGCTTCTCCCTCTTTCGAGTAGGGATAATAATGATCCGCTCCTACCTACCTCACGGTGGGTGGAGGCAGGGCCAGCTCTAGGTTTTTTGCTGCCCCAAGGAAAAAAAATGTGGCTGGCCCCACCCCAGCCCTTGGCTCCCCCCACAACCCTTGCGGCCCGAGCCCTGGGCTGTCCCGCCCCCCCCTTCACCCCCTGCCGCCCCAGCTCTGGGCCTCCCCCCCCCACCTGCACCCCCCAGCCGCCCCAGCCCTGGGCTCTCCTCCCCACACACCCCATGCTGCCCCAGCTCTGGGCTCCCCCTTCCCCACCAGTGCTCCCCCACACCTGCACCCTCCTTCTGCCCCAGCCCTGGGTCACTGGTAACTTGCTCCCAGGGCGGGTCATTCAGCAGGAATTTTGGATGTGCACAGAACACAGACAGGACTGGTTCCTGCATGGTTATAGAACTGCAGTAAAGTGGAACAATTTTCAGCTTGTGTGATTGGAGGAGATCTGGATGCGTATTATAAGACTGTCCTCCATAAATGAGGAAAAGTTGAGGTGCCTTTATTATTCTTTGTTTCTATGGGGAATTTGCCAATGCAATATCACTGTCTTCCTTTTAAACAAACAAAACTAGAAAAAAAATGGCAATCACTGTTGAAAATAGCAATTCCAGTCCTAAAAACCACTGGGAAGCATTTCTTGCTCAATTTTATCTAGTAGGATGCCCCTGGAACAATGGGATCGAGAAACCTGCATCACTGCAAGTGCAGCCATGGAGACACCACACAGCAGCCTTCCCTAGCAGGGGCAGGGGAGCGAGAAGGGACATCATCCGAGCTCCCTGCATCCAGGTCACTTTCCTCAGCCGGGCTGCATCAGGGGAGGGCAGAGAACCCCTCACAGCCCAGCCCAGGTGGGGAAAGTGGCCAGGACGCAGGGAGCACATAGTGTTGCTTCTCGCTCCCCCCAGCGTCTGTGGGGCCACGGAGGAGCATTGGGGCAGGGGAGAGCAGTGAGCACCTTTGCACGGCCACACGGTGCCCTTTGACCCCCTGGAGCCCTGGGCGGCTGCCGGGGGCCCCACCCCTAAGGCCGGCCGGGCTCCCCAGCACGAACAGCAGAGACACAGGGAGACTGGCCACCCACTGAGCAGAGGTAGCCTGGGCGGCTTGTAATGGAGGCTGGGGGGGCTCAGCCTCCCCAAACCTTGCGTTGCCAAGGGGGCAGTGGGGCCCATGACTAGGGGCCCTGGCCAAATTAGGCCCCCCTGGGAAACTCTCCCCCATGTCAGTCCCAGGGCTGGAGGAGCTCCCAGTCCCTGCTACGGCCCGGGGGCTGCAGCAGGGCACAGAGCTTCTCTGGTCTCGGGGCCGCAGCGGGGCCAGGGTAAAGGAGTGACCGGGTGGGGCCAGTGGGGGAAGGGGTGGAACAGAGGTGACAGTGGGTGGGGCCATGGGTGGAAGGTGTGGAAGGGGGCGGAGCCACACACAGAAGTGGGGGGGGCATGGTTCCGGTGCTGGGGCCCCCGCACTTGTTCTCCCTTTCCCTGGGCTTTGGCATCACTAGCCCCTGCTTAGCGAGTAGGGGTCAGTGGTCCCCAAAATGTGGGGCATGACTCCTAGGGGGACACAGAGGAAGATTGATGGGGGCACCTCAGGGCCTGAGCCAGCCCCCATAGAGGGTAGGGAGGGAGCAACACTCAGCCCCACTCTGTCCCAGATCTTCTCCAACCCCACCCTCAGCCTGGGCCCCTGGCTCCCAGCCCAGCCTCAACCCCCTTACCCCTGTCTGCACCCCTCTCCCCAGCAAGCAACGGCCCCACTCCCAGCCCCGGTTCTCGACCGCGGCTTCCGAGGGGCCACAGCCATGGATACGAGGGCGCAGTGTGAAATGTTTGGGGCCCACTGGGTTAGGGTGACGTCCTCAATCACTTCTCTGCAGTCCAATGAAAGCGATTCCTCACCCACCCACCCCTCTGTCAGGACGGCCTAGGTAAGTTCTGCTGCCCTTCACTCATACAGGAAGGAGAATAACATTTCATTGCACTCAATGCTAAAGTGATTTGTTACCCACCACCATCCGAAACTGGTCATTTTGGGGAAGCGGCCCCCTCATGCTGCATAGCTAGGCAGAGTAGGGGTGTCTATGCAAACACGGCCTGTTCCTGAAGTCTTCCCCCAGCTCCTCACTAGATGTGAGGGGGGAGCTCATTCAGCCCCTGCTTATGCTTATTATTTAAAAACTCCTTAGTAGCCCTATCTCTGCTGGCCTTAGATTTCTCCTCCTGTCTACTTCTTGACAACTCAGATGAGGTGGCCGAGTGGTTAAGGTGATGGACTGCTAATCCATTGTGCTCTGCACGCATGGGTTCGAATCCCATCCTCATCGGATGTATTTAGTCTTCACCCTCCTTTATAGACAACCATCTCCCCATTTGGTACAATGACAGATCCAGCAATGTTGCTTCTGTTACCCAAAATTGGGCCAGATAGTAAGCTTAGGGAGGACTAATGACCCCCCCCCCCAGAGTTTGGCAGAAAGCAGCATGTTTATTATACTAACAGCTAAGCTCAAAAGAAGACGGGGGGGGGGGGGTCACACACTCACGCTCCCAGGACAGGCTCAGCACTGGAGATGTCAGGATTCTGTGCATAGTAAGTGTCCCACAGCGCCGCAATGGACGGTGCGATGAAGGTAAGTCTTCCTGAGGCACAATGAAATGCAACATGGTGAACCACTGGCCAGGCGGTCGGGGTGAAGGGCATTCACTGGAGGTACAAGCTTGTGAGTGACTCCTGAGCACAGGGCCCCTTCCCCTTTTAAGGACCTGCTCCTCATGGCCTGCGACTAGAGATGACTTGGCTGCATCTGGTGGGTCACACTCCACCTCAGCCAGTGTCCATGCTCTGGGTGTGAGTGCTGCCTAATGAGAGTCCCAGACACCTTGTCTATCTAGGAGCTCTTCTGCTCTGCCAGCTGTTCAACCAGCCCATTCATCCCACAAGCATTGCAGGAGTGGGGGGAGGGGGGAAGCCACTTCACAGGCATTCAGAGAGGGAGAGGAGACAAGCGGGAGGATGGGGGAGTGTAACAGACCTTCTGGGCATACAGGTGATACGGAGCACACAGATCACTGCTGCTACTACAACAGGGTAAGTTCTCAAGCAGCATGTTTCTTACTTTGCCCATCTGCCAATTTTGATGATTATCAATGGAAATATTTTGCCATTGGGTTGTGTATTTACACAGAAATTGACATTTACCCACAAATACGTAATTCTTCCAGTCCTGCCTAGTCTGCAGTTGGTGGGTTTAGAGAGACACATTCACTCGCCCCAGGCCAGGCCTGTGCTCTCAACTTCCCACACTGCTGGGATCCTTCCCTGGTCTCCCCCCAGACCTCTGCCCCACCCCCACTTCTGGGATCCCCTCCCCACACTGTCCAACCCCCCTGCTGGCAGGATCCCTCCCTGTTCCTTTCATTTCCTGTCTCCACTCTGGGCAAAAGCTCTGCACGGTTCCCACAGCGGAAGTTGAACCCAGGTCCCCTGGGTGAAAACCAGGAATCCTGCCCACTAGCCCATATGGGACTATTGGTGCATCTGACGAAGTGGGGATTCACCCACGAAAGCTCCTGCTCCAATACGTCTGTTAGTCTATAAGGTGCCACAGGACTCTTTGCTGCTGTTATTACTACAACTCTCTAAGCCAACCCCTCATGAGCGCAGCAAGGACTAGCGTGACCGGATGTCCTGATTTTGGGGCCTTTTTCTTATATAGGCTCCTATTACCCCCACTCCCTGTCCCGATTGTTCACATTTGCTGTCTGGTCACCCTAGCAGGGGCTGCACACAGGGCTGCATTAACCCTTCAGGTGCTGAGGTTTCCCTCTCTCCATCCCCACTGCCTGTGATCAGGAAACAGACATCAGGGCTCCCAGGGGCTGCACAGACCATGACTGAGATCGGGACCCCATATTGCACTAGGTGCTGTACAATCCCTGGCCAACACTGGACACCCAGGGGGTTCCCCTCAATTTCCCTGAGCCTCTGCTGCCCAACTGCTTCTGACTCCATCTGGATCACCCAGGAGCAGCGACAGGGTTTCTGGTGCCCTAGGCAAAATTTAGGGACGGCATTTTGTGCGCTACCCACGGAGCGCACAGGAGCTTCAGTTCCACTCCCATTGCGCTGCCGAAGAAGGACTCTCCGCCGAAATGCTGCAGGTGACAGCGGCAGTCATTGAGCTGCTCAATTGCCTGCTGCTGTTTCCGCGGCATGTTGGTGGAGAGTCCATCTTTGGTGGTGCAACGGGAGCGAACCGAAGCTCCCAGGTATCCGTGGGAGCGCACAAATGCCACCCCCAAATCCTGCCACCTAGGCAACCGCCTAGGGTCGCCTAATGGAAGCGTCGACCCTGGGATCACCCCCCCCCCCCCCAAAAACCCACCTTTCCAAACAGTCCTTTTCCCACCCCCAAAATCTGCTTTCACACCCGGGGCCCAACTCCGAACATCGTCCCACCCCCCATCCCCCCACGTGAGCAGAGATGGAGGGAACTTCAGTGGCTGGAGCCAGCCCCAGCGAGCGCTGCAGCCCGCCCGGAGGGTGTTTGCAGACACAGGAAGGGAGCAGCTGGGAGCGGAGGGTGCTGGGAAGGAGGCAGGAGAACAAATCGCAGAGATGCAACACAGGCAGCTCCTGTGGGTGGGGCTCTGGCACTGGCGGGGGGGGGGGCAGCTCCGGGGGGTGGGACTATGGCACAGCCTGGGGGTGGGGGCAGCTCCAGGGGGCAGGGCTCTGGCACAGGCCAGGGGCGGGGCAGCTCCTGGGGGCGGGACTATGGCACAGCCCGGGGGCGGGGCAGCTCCTGGGGGCGGGGCTCTGGCACAGGCCAGGGGCGGGGCCGCTCCTGTGGCCGGGGCTCTGTCACAGGCCGGGGGCTGGGCAGCTCCTGGGGGTGGGGCTCTAGCATATTGTGATGTGGAGCCCGGGTGGAGCAGCTGCTCCCTGGTGACCACGTGCTGCCAGCAGCGCTGGAGCCGCCCGAGGAGCTGCTGTTCTCAGCTGCAGCCAGGATCTGCCACAGGTGTGATGACACATTGTGCAATGCTCCCATTTTGCAACCAGGTGCAGTTTATGCTGCGCAACGTGACCATCTGTGCTCCTGCTCAGGACTTGCTGCCGCCTGGTCCATGGGGCTGTGAATCAGGAGGGACAGGGTTTGTGGTCGAAAACACTCACATTCTGCTTCCTCCTGGCTAATGTGCCACATTGACCTATTGCAGGGGTCTGGGGGGTTCTGCATTTTAATTTAATTTTAAATGAAGCTTTTTAAGCATTTTAAAAACCTTATTTACTTTATATACAACAATAGTTTAGTTATATATTATAGACTTATAGAAAGAGACCTAAAAATATTAAAATGTATTACTGGCATGTGAAACCTTAAATCAGAGAGACTAAATGAAAACTCGGCACAGCACTTCTGAAAGGTTGCCGAACCCTGATCTTTTGGAAGATTGAGGCATGCTCTTTCACTTTTCTGTGTATGAATACATGAAAAGGGAGGTAAGGTTTGGGGGTACAGAGCACACCCCTGACCTCAAGGTGATAACCAGAGTGGCCCCTTTCATTGGTCCGGGGACAGTTGTGCACTTGACACTGGTCCAGGGATGGTTGCAAATTGGGAGGGATGGGATTTGTGGTCGAAAACACTCACGATCTGCTTCCTCCTGGCTAATGTGCTGGCCTTCTACCTGTACCGAACCAGGCTGTTCAGGAAGTCCTTGCAACTATTCCTTGCATCAGCCAAGCGGATTAGGGGGCAACCAGTTTCCATCCAGCGCATTTCCTGCTGGATCACCTTGTGCATACGCACGTGTTACGACTTGGCAGGGGTTACCCCACCGCCTATAGTGAAGGCGCATTCTACGAGAGCGCAAGCCTCGTTGGCCGCCTATGTCACCCACGTCCCTATCCAGGACATATGTAGGGCTGCCACGTGGTCATCTGTCCACACTTTTTCCTCGCACTATGCGATCGTCTCCCAAGCACAGGATGACGTCGGGTTTGGTAAGGTGGTACTCCATCCTGATAACCCTTAAACTCCTACCCACCTCCATCAGATATAGCTTGGAGTCACCTACTGTGGAATACACAGGAGCAGTCACTCGAAGAAGAAAGGACAGTTACCTGTTCCGTAACTGGCGTCCTTCGAGATGTGTTGCTCTTGTCTAGTCCACATCCCAGCCTCCTTCCCTTCTGTCGGAGTTGTCTGCCAAGAAGGAACTGAGGGTGGGGGGAGTGCGCAGCTCCCCTTATAGCGCTATAGAGGCGCCATTCCAGGGGTCACAGCAGTGCTCCAAAAATTTCCGGCACTGGTGCATGTGGCGGGCACACACACCTACTGTGGAATAGGCCGGAGCAACACATCTCAAAGAACACCAGTTACGGAACAGGTAACTGTCCTTTTTAAAGGATGTCTAGATTTCATTCCTGTAGTAACAGAACTGGTGATAGGAAAGCAGGAAGAGAGAGGGGTGTGTGTGTGCGTGTACAGCTTAAATTGGTTAAATAGTCTAACTTTCAGTACTCAGTGTTTCAAAAAATGTCAGACTGCCAACCTGTGTCGTAGAGATGTCTTCTGTTTTTTAAAAAACCCATGAATAAAGCTACTTTAAGGGAAACTACTGCTTTGTCCAACCCTGAAGAGCTATTAGATCTTTGCTCACCAATTCTCAAAATCTCGTATTTGCTATGCCTTTTTGGTGACTTTAGTATTATGATCTATTATAAATAAAGTGCATTTCATTGATTGATTTTAAAATGAAATTAGTAACTGGAAAAAATGGCCGGTATTTTTTTTAAACCTGTGACAATTATAAGCTACTGTATTCTGTCGTTTAGTTTCTAGAATCAAAAGTATATCTAAGTACAATCTGACGTTCTCCTGCAAAATGCCGGCTGTGCAAATCCTTCTGTGGCTGGATCATTCTTGGGTTTTTATTTTAAGTACAAAGTAAATACGTATAACACATTTAAACGTATGTAATTAGTAATTTGATATGTTGGGTGGTGCCTCTTTTTATGTGTTTACTCCCCTGATGTTAGAACCTGGCTATGCCACTGCTGTAGAGGGCTCATCACCCAGCAGCTGGGGGCCACCATGCGGGCTCAGCAGGGCTGCTGGCCACAGGGCTAATGGGTGTGGGTGGGCTGGGTGGGATCTCGGGAGTCACGTCTCAGGGATCTGCCCCACTCCCCAGCACTGCTCCAGCTCTGAGCTGTCTCCACTGCCTGGGACCTGTGGGGCTCACCTGCCTCCCCGGGGGAAGAGCCACCTGGGACTGGTGCAGAGGCTGGGCCAGTCTCAGCCAGTCACAGGGAACAGTGGGGGTGGGGGGAGGCTCAGCTGGGTCCTGAGGGAGCCTGGCCCGGGTAGGCGCTGCTCCTGCTCCAGCCTGGCTGCTTCCACCACTCCCAAGGGGCCGGAGTTCTCCTGCCCCAGGACCAGCTCTGGCTGCGCTGCCAGCTCAGCCTGGCAGACACAGTCACCTCCCATCAGGGCTGGCTACTGTGGCTGGGGGTTAGGGTGTGGGAGAGCAGGTCTCTTGTGGGTCTGGGTAGGTGCTGGGCACAGGGGGGTGAGGAGATCTGTGTGTGTTGTGGGGTTGTCAGTGGGGGAGATCTGTGTGTGTCAGGGGCACTGGGAAGTGTGGGGGGTCTGTGTGGGGCACTGTGCAGTTGTGGCAGTGGGGGGCCACAGGGCAGTGAGGGGATCTATGGGGGGACTCTGGCCTGGTCTACACTACGCGGGGGGGGGGGGTCGAACTAAGGTACGCGACTTCAGCTATGCGAATAGCGTAGCTGAAGTCGAACTACCTTAGTTCGAATTTCCTACCTGTCCAGACACCGCGGGATCGAACTCTGCGGCTCCCCAGTCGACTCCGCCACCGCCGTTCGCGGTGGTGGAGTTCCAGAGTCGACGGGAGCGCGTTTGGAGTTCGAACTATCGCATCTAGATTAGACGCGATAGTTCGAACTCCGAGAAGTCAAACTCTCCGCGTCGACCCGGCGGGTAAGTATGGACCTACCCTCTGGGTGGGGAGGTGCAGAGCACTGTGCAGCTGTGGGGGTCTGCAGCTAGGGGGGCACTGGGCAGTGAGGGGATCTGGGGGGGGTTCTGAGTGGGTGGGGGAGTGATCTGGGAGGGCCCTGGCCAGGGGGATGTGTGGGGTCTCGGGATGGGGCGGCGCGGGGCGTCGGGAGCGGGCGGGGGGCCGGGCAGGGGGTTTGGGGGGGGCTCTGGGTGGTGCGGCGCTGGGCGTAGGGAGTCGGAGGGGTGCAGGGCAGGGGGGTTTGTGGTCTCTGGGTGGTGCGGCGCTGGGCGTAGGGAGCTGGAGGGGTGCTGGGCAGGGGTTTGTGGGGTCTCTGGGTGGTGCGGCGCTGGGCGTCGGGAGTCGGAGGGGTGCAGGGCAGGGGGGTTTGTGGGGGTCTCTGGGTGGTGGCGCTGGGCGTAGGGAGTCGGAGGGTGCTGGGCAGGGGTTTGTGGGGTCTCTGGGTGGTGGGGCGCGGGGCTTAGGGAGTCGGTGGGGTGCGGGGCAGGGGTTTGTGGGGGTCTCTGGGTGGTGTGGCGCTGGGCGTAAGGAGTCGGAGGGTGCCGGGCAGGGGTTTGTGGGGTCTGTGGTTGGGGCGGCACGGGGCGTAGGGAGTCGGAGGGGTGCAGGGCAGGGGGGTTTGTGGTCTCTGGGTGGTGTGGCGCTGGGCGTAGGGAGCTGGAGGGGTGCTGGGCAGGGGGGTTGTGGGGGTCTCTGGGTGGTGTGGCGCTGGGCGTAGGGAGGTGGAGGGGTGCCGGGCAGGGGTTTGTGGGGGTCTCTGCGGGTGCGGCGCCGGCGTAGAGTCGGAGGGTGCTGGGCAGGGGGTTTGTGGGGGGGCTCTGGGTGGTGCGGCGCTGGGCGTAGGGGGTAGCATGGTGCAGCATGGGCCCGCCCCCAAGGGGAAGAAGCACGATGGCAGTGCAGGGCTGGGCTGGACAGTGTGGGTCTGGCAGCTCCCGGTTTGTAAACAGGGCCCTTGTACTGGGCTGGGTGGAGTGGGGCTGTCTCTGCCGTGCCATGACCCATCTCCCGTTGCCCCAGGCCAGCCCCTCGCTCTGAGGACTCTGCCCCCCTGCCCCATGTCCACATTTCCCCCATGGGGAGCCACAAATATATTTAGCACCAGGCTCACAAAAGGTTAATCCGGCCCTGTTTTGGGGTGCTGGCTGTGGGTGGGTGTTGGGGGGGGGGTGGGTTGCAGGCTATGGGGAGGTTGAGTGAGGGGGCAGGCTCTGAGCTGGGGCAGGGGATGGAGGTGCAGGGGGGGTGCGGACACGTGGGCTCGGGGAGGGAGTTGGGGCGGGTGGGTGCAGGCTTTGGGGAGGTTGTGTGAGGGGGGCAGGCTCTGAGCTGGGGCAGGGGATGGGGGGGCCGGGGGGTGCAGACACGCAGGCTCTGGGAGGGAGTTGGGGCGGTAGGGTTGCAGGCTATGGGGAGGTTGAGTGAGGGGTGCAGGCTCTGAGCTGGGGCAGGGGATGGGGTGCAGGGGTGCAGACACGCAGGCTCTGGGAGGAGTTGGGGCGGGAGGGTTGCAGGCTATGGGGAGGTTGAGTGAGGGTGCAGGCTCTGAGCTGGGGCAGGGATTGGGGTGCAGGGGGTGTGGACAGGCGGGCTCTGGGAGGGTGTTGGGGGCGGGAGTGGTGCAGGCTATGGGGAGGTTGAGTGAGGGTGCAGGCTCTGAGCTGGGGCAGGGGATGGGGATGCAGGGGTTGTGGACACGCGGGCTCGGGAGGGAGTTGGGGCGGGAGGGTTGCAGGCTATGGGGAGGTTGAGTGAGGGGGCAGGCTCTGAGCTGGGGCAGGGGATGGGGGTGCAGGGGGTGCAGACACGCGTGCTCGGGGAGGGAGTTGGGGGGCGGGAGGGTTGCAGGCTATGGGGTGGTAGATTGAGGGGGGCTGGCTCTGAGCTGGGGCAGGGGATGGGGGGAGAGGGGTGCGGACACACGGGCTTGGGGAGGAGTTGGGGGCAGGAGGGTTGCAGGCTATGGGGGTTGAGTGAGGGGTGCAGGCTCTGAGCTGGGGCAGGGGATGGGGTGCAGGGGGTGCAGACACACGGGCTCTGGGAGGGAGTTGGGGCGGGGGTTGCAGGCTATGGGGAGGTTGAGTGAGGGGTGCAGGCTCTGAGCTGGGGCAGGGGATGGGGTACAGGGGGTGCGGACACACGGGCTCGGGAGCTTGGGGCGGGAGGGTTGCAGGCTATGGGGAGGTTGAGTGAGGGGTGCAGGCTCTGAGCTGGGGCAGGGGATGGGGTGCAGGGGGGTGCGGACACGCGGGCTCGGGGAGGGAGTTGGGGGGCAGGAGGGTTGCAGGCGCTGGGGAGGGTGCGTGAGGGGGGCCGCCTCTGAGCTGGGGCAGGGGCTGGGGGTGCAGGGGGCAGACACGTGGGCTCGGGAGTTGGGGGGGGGAGGGTTGCAGGCTATGGGGAGGTTGAGTGAGGGGTGCAGGCTCTGAGCTGGGCAGGGGATGGGGTGCAGGGGCGGACACGCGGGCTGGGGAGTTGGGGTGGGAGGGTTGCAGGCTATGGGGAGGTTGAGTGAGGGGTGCAGGCTCTGAGCTGGGGCAGGGGATGGGGTGCAGGGGGTGCGGACACGCAGGCTGGGGAGTTGGGGGTGGGAGGGTTGCAGGCTATGGGGAGGTTGAGTGAGGGGGCAGGCTCTGAGCTGGGGCAGGGATGGGGTGCAGGGGCGGACACGCGGGCTGGGGAGTTGGCAGCTCGGCGCTGCACCAGGGAAGGGGCTGCGGGGTTTCACACGGACACAGACACTTTCCCACAGTCCCGGGGCGGGGGTAGAGCCGGGGGCGGGGTCGGGCCGGTGTGTCCTGCACTCGGGCTCCCGGCCGGAGCAGGGGCCGCCCGCAGCGCTGGCACAGACCGAGCGGCGCTGCGGGGTCGGGGCTCGGACAGGCGGGGGCGGTGCCTGGAGCCCCGGGAACCCGCCCCGGGCTGACACGCGGCAGAACCGAGACAGCCGGTGCCCCCGCCCGGCCCCCAGATCTGCGCGCGCAGCGGGGGCTCGGCCCGAGGGCCCCTGTTCCCCAAACGGGGTTTGTCCGCACAGGGTCTGGCAGCGGCTCCCCATTTCCCCAGCTCCCTGTAGCAGCTCGACCCCCCCCGGCCAGTGAATTTCTGCCCCGCTCAGCCCCTGTCAGCCCCGCCCCCCCGCTGCGATTTGCCCCCCGGGGCTTTTCACCCCCCGCGGAGCGGGCAGCGAAGCGCCGGGAGCGGTGAGGGCAGAGAGCGGGCAGCGGCCACAGCGGCGGTTACTGCGCATGCTCCGTTCGGCTGCGCATGCTCAGTGCAGCCCAAGTAGCGAATCCGGAGCGGGGGCTGTTTCTGGCGTTACACCGGCCCCGTCACGTGACTCCTCCCCCGCCCCCCCCCCGCGGGGTGCGTCACTTCCGGCCGCGTCGGGGGGAGGCTCCGGGCGCGCGGTAGAACCGGTCAGAGCCGAGCGGGGCGCGGGGAACAGACACCTGGGCCCGAGACCCCCCCCCCCCGCCCTGGGCCCGTCCGGGAGCTGGGGCGGGGGGTCCCGGTGCGGCCACCGTAGCGGTGGGGGGGGGGTGAGTGGGTTCTCACTGCCGCCCCCTCCCCCGGCTCCCTGCGGCCCGTGTGAGGGGGGGGAACCGTCACTGCCCGCGTGCGCGGGAGCGTCCCGTAAAATCCCCCCCCCCCCGGGCCCCTCACCCCGCCCCCGCCCCGCGCTGGGGGTTTGTCTCCCCGCTGCCGGGGGCGGAGTCTGTGACCCGTTTTCCCCCCAACGCTCAGACCCGGATATAAAACATCCCAACCCCCCCCCGCCCCGTTCTCCCGCCTCCGCTGCTGCCGCCGGACCGGGCCGAGCGCGGGGCCCCGCCTCGGTAACGGGACCGCGCGAGCCACCGCCCGGATCGACCCTGTGCCCGGGTCCCGCGGGACGGGGCCTTGGGGGCCAACGGCGCCGCTTTTCCCCCCGCTCCTCGGCCAGACCCTGGTGGGAACCGCTCAGCTCCTATCCCTGATCGACACCTGCCCCCCCCCTCCCGTGTGTGTGTGTGGGGGGGGGGGGGGGGTTGGTTTTTTCCCTGAATTGCCTGACGTTCTGTTGTGGTGGGTTTTATTCTGTGTGATTTGAGGAAATCAGTAACTTTTTATTAATGCAAATGACACTCAGCAATAAGAGAACTTTTCTTCTGAAGTATTGTGAGCATCACACACCAGTAACACTCAGAGAGAGGTCAGGAATCAAAGCACCGTAGCCCTGTAGGAAAGAGAATTCTGGAACAGGCACCTTTTATAAGCAAGATATTTTACTTACAACTGGGCTTTAATTTGTGTGGAAAGAAATACTTTACGCAGCACAAAGGAGAGTTACAAAAATGTATTACTCTTCATTGGCTCGACACACAATATCCTCCCCCAAATTCACCTCAGGAGTGTTGATTGGAACTCGTGTAGATGAATTAATTTTCTTGTTATCAGTTGCTTACCTTGTGACATGTATTCTCTGCAAATCTCAAAGATTCATATAAAATACCCTAAAAATTTGCCCCACTTTCTCTCAACTTGTCTATTTCTAAGTGACTATGCCCTGAGTTTTTCTTTGTCTCTATTTATAAATTACTAAAAAAAATAAATCTCAGATTTACACCTTTTCTCAGATTCTTGACTATGGATACAAAATGTGTCCTTATGTTGTCCATTTCCTCTTTATTCGTTTATCAAATATTGATGTGAACTACACTCAGATTTTACCTCATATCAACAACTGATATAAAATCCCTCTGATGTTCCACTTTCCTTTCACTAATTTACAAAAATGGATCCAAAAATCCCTCTGATTTCCACCCTTTCTTTTTCATTTCTGAACACTGATCTCAAATCTCAGGTTTTCCCTCTTTCTATGTCATCATCAAATGTCAATTAAAAATCCTCTCCGGTTTGGGGCTGTTCCCCATGTCTCTAAATCCCAGCAACTTCTTCATTGGAGGGAACCTGTTGCCCTGAGTCATTCTCCATCCTGGTTGTTGCAGGGAGTTAAATTGCCCAGAGATCATCTTTCCCGTCTCCTTTGAGAATCATTTCTTCCTCCTTTATCTCTGTTAAAATGTTTGCCGAAGAAAGAGACCAGACACACGTTTAATACCCATCAAATTCAGAGGCCACCCCATGTTTGGGGATCAGTGTTTCCCAGCTGATAACAGGAGAGTTGGCTGAATCCTTTTCTCCAGCTGGCACGGGATGAGGAGGTCTCTCTGAGTGCAGTGTGCATCCAGAAGTTTCCCAAATCCCATGACAAATGCTCTTCAGGAGGGGTTGCTTCCCGCAGTGCTAAGATGTAGCCACCTTGGGGTTGGATCCCTTTTCTTTTCTCCAGCTGGCACGGGATGAGGAGGTCTCTGTGAGTGCAGTGTGGGTCCAGAAGTATGCCAAACCCCATAGCAAATGGCCTCTGTGAGGGGTTGATTCCCCCTGTGCTAAGATGCAGCCACTTCTGGGGTGGATCCATGGTGGCCATTATTTGCTAGTGACAGGCCATGGAAGTTTCTTACCTTTCTTGCCCTCCAGGCCTTCCATTCTCCTCTTAAAGAAGCATCCCCCAGGGCTCCCTCTGTCTGTGCGACTGGCCAGCAGGAGGCGGTGATAACTTTCTATCCATTTATCAGACACTGTGAGGTAACACTATTGCTCTGGGGGAAGGGGTGTATGTATGAGGAGATTGCAGCTGGATATGAAGATGCATTGTGGTGGGGGGAGGTGTTTGGGTGGCTGGGCAGGGGGTACCCTAGTCAGGTTGGTGGGTTCTGGAGGTTTGGGGTTTTGAGGGTTGTTGTGATGTGCCCCGCCCTGCGGCTTGGGGTCCTGACGGGGGGTATCGCGGGGGCCCTGTTGGCTGCAGAACCGGGGGAGGGGGGTGTCTCGGGGGAGGCGGGACAGGAAGTTAGAGGGTGCTGTGCCTGGGGCTCTGTCTGGGCTTCCCCAGCTGGCTCCTGGGATCGCTGCCGTGCCCAGTGCACAGAGTGTGTGTGGGAGAATCCCCAGCGCTAGGCCAGGGGGTGCCCCTGTAAAGCATCAAGGGATCCCGCAGGGGGGCGGAGGGGGTGCCAGGCAAAGAGCAGGGCAGATCCTGCTGGGGATCCTAGGCAGGCAGTGAGGGACTGAGTTCCCAGTGGGTGGGTCCCTGGCTGCTGGGGGCTCTTGGTGGGGGGAACCCTTTGGGATTCCCAACCTGACAGTCATGGCTTCCCTGGCCGGTGGGGCTTTGAGGAGTATTTGGGGTCCCTGGCTGGGGACTCTGGGGGTTGCGTCCCAGGGAATAGCTGTTGGGCCCCTGGCTGTGGGAACTTCTGCTAACCATGATCCTTCTCTCTGATCAACTTGTGCCAGAGTCCTGGCTCCAAGCACTGCCGGGCATTCCCCAGTCACAGGCCCTGTCACTGTGATAACTTTCTGTCCACTTATCAGTCACTGTTCGTGTGAAATCACAGATTTTGCTTTTCTCCTCTTTTGAAAACTGCAGGAACTTTTGGTTCCGTTAGGAAAATTTGTGCCCCCCAGTCCTTGTCCTCGATCTGGGGGGTGAGGGAGGTGGGAAGTGGGTCAGCACTGCCGCACAATGGTCTCTTCCACAGCGTTCTGGACTCATTCTTTCTGAACTCTGGTTTCATTGAGACCAATGTTAATCCAGAGTCACTGTATGGAAAGACAAGGAGTGACTCCGAATCGACAGTGGGGCAAATGAGATCAGCAATTCTCCCTGTGAGGAGGGGCTCTCATTAGCTGCTCTCCCCAGAGAGCTAAAGGAGGGAAGCTGCTCAAACGCTCTGTCCCTCTCTGCTCAGGATACTGGGGTTCAGCTTCCTGGGTCAGAGGCTGCAGCCTCCATTGTGATCTGGGAGACCAGGCTTAGCAGCTGCTGCTCCCCCAGTGGGGTTCTGTGCTGGGAAGTGACCTTAATTAAAGCTGCTTCTCTGCCCAGCCCAGGGGATGACTTTCTCCAGCTGGTCCTAGCCCCCTAGGGCAGCCCTGGGCCCTGTTAATACTAAATTCTGAGCCAGACATTCCAAGTAACTGAAAGAAACAAAGGGAAAGTGCTGGGGTCTGGCCTTAAAATGACTCTACACAAACAGACCCCCCTCGTTTCTCATCCAATTAACAATTGCAGGAGCAAATCCAGCCATGGGGGAGCAAACTACCCAGGAATGGGACTTTCCTACCAGACGGGCAGGGAGAGGGGAAAAGGAGATAGAAGGAGAAAGAAAAACTGAAAGGGGCTGTGGGAGAGAAGAGTTTGGAGAGAGATTTCCAGATCTCTAATCTGCCCAGACACATGTATTACTGCACCCTGGATAGAGTCACTTTCCTATGGAAAAGATGAGAATCAGACAGAGGAAAATCCAGTTCCTATCCCTCCTGCTGGGGTGTGGCTTCCGTGGGGTCAGTGTCTGAGGGGATCCCCCACAGTGACTCCTTTGGTTCTGCTTTTTTCTAGCCTTGTGTTCAGAGACTTTGTTAGGGGGTGGGGGGAGGGAGAAGGGAGGTTAAAAATGTCACTGTGGGCTTAGCCTGGCAGGAGAGGCCAGGTCTACACCGTATAAAGAGATCAAGCCTTTCTCAGCATGGCAGACTCTAGGGTGCCTGTCTGCAGGGAAAGGGCCTGGGGGAATCATGCTGTGAAATGAGTTAAAGCCTGTTCTGAAACCTTCACAACTGCCCTTCTCGCCCTGCCAGGCTGCGGAATAACGTCCATGTTTCGCTCCAGTTCATCCCGTCCTCTCGTTGGACAGGGGAGAGAAATGGCTGCAGAGGAGCCGGTTCAGGTAGGTATTATCAGGGGGTTGCTGGTGGGTTCCTTCAGCGGGGGAGAGGGACATCAAATACGTGGGAGATGGGAAGGTTTGCACAGGCTGGTTTGCAGGAAATGCACAGGGTGGAGAAAGGGAGGAGGACGGGGTGTGCTAAACCTGCTGGGAGTTATTTAATATGTGGCCTAGATTCTAGGAACAGACCCAGGAGGTTCGGCGGTGGAAATGCTCTAGTTTGTGGAGCAGAAAATAACCCAGCTGCATGGGGCTGGGAAAACTGACCAGACTCATAGTGCTGGAGCCCGACCTGACTAACCAGCGGCTGCTGTGAGATATGAAGGGGCACCCACCAGTGAGGCTTGAGGAGATTCCTCCTTCCCATCCAGCTCTTCAGAATGGGGAGGGTGTTGGGCTTCCTACCAGGAGCTGTCCCTGGACCCTGCTAGGGGCCCCATCTCCTGTATCAGTCGGTGGCTAGTAGGTGTGTGATGGGTCTGCTGGGAGAGAGGAGGGGCTCTCGCTTCGTCCCCTCCCCCTGGTGTTTCCTGGATGCTCTGAGCAGGGTGGGGGTGGGACTCTGTTGACTGCAATCCACCCAGAGTTTCTGTTTGGCTCCTGTTCTCCATGTATAGGGGGGCTCTGAGTGGGGCAGCAGTTACTGAGTGTTGGACTCTTGCTCTTTCAGGGGCCGGTGACCGTCGAAGAGGTGGCTGGGTATTTCACCAGGAAGAGTGGGCTCTGCTGGACCCCACTCAGAGAGCCCTCTACAGGGATGTCATGCAGGAGAACTATGAGAATGTGACCTCACTGGGTAAGGGTTACTCTCCCCTCTATTCTTGGAAGGGGAAAAGAAGAGACATGGTTCACGCCAGCCCCACAATGCCACCTCTACTCTGCCCTGTTTCAGCATCACCCCAATATGCCAGTAACACACAAGCTACCAGAGACCCTCCCCTGCTGCAGAACACTTTGGGAACAGAGCACAGGAGCCGTATCGCACAGTGTCAAATATCTCCTGTTTGTTCAAGTAAAACTGAGGGTTCGGTGCGGCATAATCAGCAGAAGCTTCCTACTCCTGATCTCTCAAACCGTGAGCCTTCTCCACCCAGACCACAATTATGCTTGGGGTGTAACGAGCAGGCTGCTGGAGTCAGCTGCTGATCCGGGTTACTTATCACACAGACAGTCCGGGCGTCCTTGAATGCTGGCTGGGGGTATCCAGAGAAGGAAGCTCAGTGGCGGATTTAGCGTTAGTGGGGCCCTGTGCTCAGCTCCATTTTAGGGGTCCCTCCTTGGGACATAAGCAACAAAAAGATCACCCTCTCTTATTTCCCTCCCACCCCCATTTTTCATTCTTTTTTTTCCCCCTCCTTCTCCTATAAGTAATAGGAAGTAAATGAAAATAAAGTGAGGTACATTGATTGTTTTTGTCGTCTAACCGATTTTTCCACAGACCACTTGAAAATGACCGAGAGTCTTGGTGCACCACTTAATGATCTTTCCATATATTGTTTGTGCCGTTAGCTAACTATTTTAAAGTGCTTTGGATAAGAGCCCTTTATTAAAAATTAAAAATGTTGGAGTGCAGGGTCTGGCCAGGAGTTAGGGTGTGGGAGGGGGCTGAGGGTTGGGGCAGGGGGTTGGAGAGTGGAGCACTTACCTGGAGCAGCTCCTGTTTCATGCGAGCAATGCAGGTGGGGATGTGGGGGGGCAGGAGTCAGGGCTGGGGGTGTGTGATGGGCAGGGGGTGGGGGATAAGTGGTTATGGGTGGTTGCAGGAATCAGGGAGGGCAGGGAACTGGGGTGTGTTTGAGAGGGGTGAAGGAGTAAGGACTGGGGGTGTGAGGGGGTGCCGGGGTCAGGGAGGGCAGGGTGTTCAGGGTGCAGGAGTCAGGGCTGGGGGTGCAGGGTCTGGGAGGGAGTTGGGGTGCAGGAGCAGCTGGAGATTGGGGTGCAGGGTCTGGCCAGATTTTAGGATGCAGGAGGGGGCTCAGGGTTGGGGCAGGAGGTTGGGGTGTGAAGTGCTTACCTGGGGCAGCTCCCATTTGGTGTGAGGGGTGCAGGTGGCAATGTAGAGGGGGGTGTGCAGGAGCTCCCATTTGGTGCTCAGGGTGCGGTTGAGGATGGGGGGGTGCAGGAGTCAGAGCATGGGGTGTGAGGGCTCGTTATGTGGGAGGGGATGCAGGGGTCAGGTCTGGGGGCTGGGAGGGTGGGCTGGGGTACTGGGGGTGCTCCCAGCCCCCTACCCTGAGTGGCTCAAGCAGGGGCTGGGGGGTATGTGATAGGGGAGTGCTTTGTAAAGCAGTGATCAAGTGACCAGGGAGCTTTTCAAACAGGGCTGCTAATGGGGAGTTTCATGAGGGAGTTTGGAAGGGGAGTGGGAAGGGGGTGAGGTACTCTTGCCATTCTTTAAAACACTTAAGCTATAATACAAACTTCTTGATTGAAACAAAACCCCTGTTCTTAACCTAGGTAGCTGTAAGAGAGAATGCAGGCAGAAGCCCAGCAGCAGAGTGGGGGCTATCCTGTTTATTGCTCTCAATGTAGCATGTATGATTACCTGCCCTGTGGGCGGGTGGCTTACGTGTGCATTCGGTGCAAGGAGCTCCTGGCCCGCAGAGACCGCGTGGAGGCTTTGGAGGCCAGGGTGGTGGAAGTGGAGACGCTAAGGGGGGCAGAGAAGTATGTTGATGAGGCTTTTCCGGGACACTGTAGATTTCTCCCACCTCCGGTCAGACAGCCACTGCACTGTTGAGGAGGATGAAAGGCCCAGGGAAGGAGAGCTGTCAATGGGAGCAGAGGGAAACCTTCCCATAATTGGGACCCTCCTCCCAGATGGTGTTGGGGTAACCTCTTGCACTGAGGTTACCCCAGGCATTAAGAAAAGGCAGCTGTTAGTAATGGGAGATTTGATCATTAGAAACAAGGATAGCTCGGTTTGTGATGACTGGGAGAACCGTATGGTGACTTGTCTGCCTGGTGCAAAGGTTGCTGATTTCTCGAGGCATCTAGATAGATTTATGTGTAGTGCTGGGGAGGAGCCGGTGGTTGTGGTACGTGTAGGCACCAATGACATAAGGAAGAGTAGGTGAGACGTCCTGGAGGCCAAATTTAGTCTGCGAGGAAAGAGACTGAAATCTGGGACCTCTATGGTGGCATTCTCAGAAATGCTTCCAGTTCCATGCACAGGGCCAGGTAGGCAGGCAGAGCTTCAGAGTCTCAATGGGTGGATGAGATGATGGTGTAGAGAGGAGGCGTTTAGATTGATTAGGAACTGGGGAAACTTTGGGGATGGGGGAGCCTATACAGGAAGGATGGGCTCTACCTAAACCAAAGTGGAACCAGACTGCTGGCACTTAACATTAAAAAGGTTACAGAGCAGTTTTTAAACTAAGAGATGGGGGAAAGCCAATGTCTGCAGAGGAGCTTGTGGATCGGACAGAGACTTGTCTTAGAGGAGAGTCTAGTGATAGAGATTTTCTAGTTCTAGTCAGGAAGAGAGGCTGAAAGAGGATAAAGTAGGGGCCAGATCATTCACACACACAAGAATCTGACACATCAGAAAAGGGCAGACAAATAAACAGTGACAAGTTTTTCAAGTGCTTGTACACAAATGCTAGAAGTCTAAATAATAAGATGGGTGAATTAGAGTGCCTCGTGTTAAAGGAGGATATTGACATAATAGGCATCACAGAAACCTGGTGGAGTGAGGACAATCAATGGGACACAATCATTCCAGGGTACAAAATATATCGGAAGGACAGAGCAGGTCATAAGAACGTCCGTACCGGGTCAGACCAAAGGTCCATCTAGCCCAGTATCTGTCTGCCGATAATGGCCAATGCCAGGTGCCCCAGAGGGAGTGAACCTAACAGGCAATGATCAAGTGATCTTCCTCCTGCCATCCATCTCCATCCTCTGACGAACAGAGGCTAGGGACACCATTCTTACCCATACTAGCTAATAGCCATTTATGGACTTAGCCACCATGACTTTATCCAGTTCCCTTTTAAACATTGTTATAGTCCTAGCCTTCACAACCTCCTCAGGTAAGGAGTTCCACAAGTTGACTGTGCGCTGTGTGAAGAAGAACTTCCTTTTATTTGTTTTAAACCTGCTGCCTGTTAATTTCATATAGTGACCCCTAGTTCTTGTATTATGGGAACAAGTAAATAACTTTTCCTTATCCACTTTCTCAACATCACTCATGATTTTATAGACCTCTATCATATCCCTCCTTAGTCTCCTCTTTTCCAAGCTGAAGAGTCCTAGCTTCTTTAATCTTTCCTCGTATGGGACCCTCTCCAACCCCCTAATCATTTTAGTTGCCCTTTTCTGAACCTTTTCTAGTGCTAGAATATCTTTTTTGAGGTGAGGAGACCACATCTGTACACAGTATTCGAGATGTGGGCGTACCATGGATTTATATAAGGGCAATAATATATTCTCAGTCTTATTCTCTATCTCCTTTTAATGATTCCTAACATCCTGTTTGCTTTTTTGACCGCCTCTGCACGCTGCGTGGACATCTTCAGAGAACTATCCACGATGACTCCAAGATCTTTTTCCTGACTCGTTGTAGCTAAATTAGCCCCCATCATATTGTATGTATAGTTGGGGTTATTTTTTCCAATGTGCATTACTTTACATTTATCCACATTAAATTTCATTTGCCATTTTGTTGCCCAATTGCTTAGTTTTGTGAGATCTTTTTGAAGTTCTTCACAATCTGCTTTGGTCTTAACTATCCTGAGCAGTTTAGAGTCATCTGCAAACTTTGCCACCTCACTGTTTACCCCTTTCTCCAGATCATTTATGAATAAATTGAATAGGATTGGTCCTAGGACTGACCCTTGGGGAACACCCCTCTCCATTCTGGGTATTTACCATTAATTCCTACCCTTTGTTCCCTGTCTTTTAACCAGTTCTCAATCCATGAAAGGACCTTCCCTTTATCCCATGACAGCTTAATTTACGTAAGAGCCTTGTCAAAGGCTTTCTGGAAATCTAAGTACACTATGTCCACTGGATTCCCCCCATACTCAGGGGGTGGGGAGGGGAGTGGCACTGTATGTTAAAGAAAATGTGAACTCAAATGAAGTAAAAATCTTAAATGAAACCACATGTTCCATAGAATCTCTATGGATAGTAATTCCATGCTCTAATAAGAATATAACAATAGGGCTCTGTTATCGACCACCTGTCAAAGACAGTGATAGTGAGGATGAAATGCGAAGGGAGATTAGAGAGGGTATCAAAATAAAGAACTCCATAATAGTGGGCGATTTCAATTATTCCCATATTGACTGGGTACATATCACCTCAGGACAAAATGCAGAGACAAAATTTCTGGATACTTTAAATGACTGTTTCTTGGAGCAGCTGGTACAAGAACCCGCAATGGGAGAAGCAACACTCAATTTAGTCCTGAGTGGAGCGCAGGATCTAGTCCAAGGGCTAACTATAACAGGACCGCTTGGAAATAGTGACCATAATATAACAACATTTAACATTCCTGTGGTGGGAAGAACAGCTCAACACTGGCATTTAATTTCAGGAAGGGGAATTATGCAAAAATGAGGGGGTTAGTTAAACAGAAATTAAAAGGTACAATGACTAGAGTGAAATCCCTGCAAGCTGCATGGACACTTTTCAAAAACACAATATTAGAGGCCCAACTTAAATATATACCCCAAATTAAAACACACAGCAAAAGAACTAAAAAAGAGTCACCGTGGCTTAATGACCATGTAAAAGAAGCAGTGAGAGATAAAAAGTCATCTTTTAAAAAGTGGAAGTCAAATCCTTGTGAGGTACATAGAAAGGAGCATAAACACTACCAAATTAAGTGTAAAAATGTAATAAGAAAAGCCAAAGAGGAGTTTGAAGAAGGGGCTAGCCAAAAACTCAAAAGGTAATAACAAAAGCAGGAAGCCTGCTAAACAACCAGTGGGGCCACTGGACGATTGAGATATGAAAGGAGCCCTTAAAGACGATAAAGTCATTGCGGAGAAACTAAATGGATTCTTTGCTTCAGTCTTCATGGCTGAGGATGTTGGTGAGATTCCCAAACCTTTTGTGGGTGACAAATCTGAGGAACTGCCACAGATTGAAGTGTCACTAGAGCAGGTTTTGGAACTACTTGATAAACTTTACTGTACCAAGTCACCGGAACCAGATGGTATTTTCCAAGAGTTCTGGAGGAACTAAAATGTGAAATTGAGGAACTATTAGCTATGGTTTGTAACCTGTCCTTTAAATCGGCTTCTGTACCCAATGACTGGAAGATTGCTAATGTAACGCCAATATTTAAAAAGGGCTCTAGAGGCGATCCTGGCAGTTGCAGACTGGTAAGTCTAACGTCTGTACCAGGAAAATTAGTTGAAACAATAGTAAAGGAATAAAATTGTCAGGCACATAGAAGAACAAAAATTGTTGAGCAAAAGTCAATATGGTTTCTGTAAAGGGAAATCATGTCTTACTAATCTATTAGAGTTCTCTGAAGGTGTCAACAAACATGTGGACAAGGGGGATCCGGTGGACATAGTGTACTTAGATTTCCAGAAAGCCTTTGACAAGGTCCCTCACCAAAGGCTCTTACATAAATTATGTTATCATGGGATAAGAGGGAAGATCTTTTCATGAATTGAGAACTGGTTAAAAGACAGGGAACAAAGGGTAGGAATAAATGGTAAATTTTCAGAATGGAGAGGAGTAACTAGTGGTGTTCCCCAAGGGTCAGTCCTAGGACCAATCCTATTCAACATATTCATAAATGATCTGGAGAAAGGGGTAAACAGTGAGGTGGCAATGTTTGCAGATGATACTTGTGATGATGCGGTTCTGGTGGGACCCAACTGAGAGTGACAAATCGCTTAAAACAGGGCAGTTACAGCCCCAGGCTGGGGTTTTTCCACCTCTAAGGCAAACCAAACCAGCCAGACAAAAATGACTTTAGTTTCACCCTACTGGCTAACCACAAGTCACACAAGCAATTTCCTTAGACACTGCAGTCTCCCAGTATCACCACCAGTCCCACTCGTCCTGGGGACGAATGGGTTATGAAAACCAACACCCCAATAAAAGAAAAAGGTTCTCTCGATCCCAAAGAATCAAGCCCCAGACCCAGGTCAATATACACATCAGATCTTACCCACAAATCATGCTGTTGCCAATCCTTTAGAATCTAAAGGTTTATTCATAAAAGGAAAAAGATAGAGCTGAGAGATAGAATTGCTTAAATGGAATCAATGACATGCAGTAATGGCAAAGTTCTTAGTTCAGGCTTGTAGCAGTGATGGAGTAAACTGCAGGTTCAAATCAAGTCTCTGGAGTACATCCTCTGGGATGGGTCAGTCAGTCCTTTGTTCAGAGCTTCAGTTTGTAGCAAAGTTCCTCCAGAGGTAAGAAGCAGGATTGAAAACAAGATGGAGATGAGGCATCAGCCTTTATAGGCTTTTCCAGGTGTAAGAACATTTCTTTGTTCTTACTCTGGAAAATTACAGCAAAATGGAGTCTGGAGTCACATGGGCAAGTCCCTGCATACTTTGCTGAGTTACAAGGCGTATCTGCCTTCTCTCAATGGGTCAGTTGAATAGCTGATGTCCTTAATGGGCCATCAAGCAGGCTAGGCAGAGCTAACACCAACTTGTCTGGGATGTCTCCCAGAAGCACAGCATAAGTTGGAAATACAGACAGTAAAGAGCCAATACTCATAACTTCAACTACAAAATGATACATACATATAGACACCATAATTATAACCAGCAACCCATAACCTGGTCTTGGACACCTTATATGACCCCCTTTACATAAGATTTGTTGCCACTACAGGACCTTGGTTGCAACCATGTTCTATATGGTCCCAGATTATATCAATAACGTCACAATACTAAACTGCTGAAGATAGTTAGGACCAAAGCAAACTGTGAAGAACTTCAAAAAGATCTCACAAAACTAAGTGACTGGGCAACAAAATGGCAAATGTGTATAAATGTCAAGTAATGCAGATTGGAAAAAATAACCCCAACTATACATACAATATGATGGGGGCAAAATTAGGCTAATCAGGAAAAAGATCTTTTTGTCATTGTGGATAGTTCTCTGAAGACATCCAGCAGTGTGCAGCGGAAGTCAAAAAAGTGAACAGGATGTTAGGAATTATTTAAAAAGGGATAGACGGTAATACAGAGAATATCTTATTGCCCTTGTATAAATCAATGGAAATAACTAATTTAGACCCCATCATTTTCTATGTATATTTGGGATTATGTTTGCCAATGGGCTGCACTATGTGTTATCCTGACATCTAGTACTGCTGAGATCCTGCATTCAATAATATCCCTGCCCTTCCTGTTCCCGTTCTCCACTGAGCCCCACGCTTATGTTTCCAGCTTCCCCAGGACTCTGTCTCTGGACCCATCTGTCAGCAAGAAGCAGTGCCAGGGAGACTTTGATTTCTGGGACGTGGATTTACTTTCTGTGTGTTTTAGGAGACTCTTTGAAATGGAGTGTCTGTGACATTAAGCACAGTACAATCTGGACTGTTAACAGCTGTGCCCCCTCAGTTCCCCAGGCTGGGTTGCCTTTTACACTGCTCTACTGTGAGAGCAGCCACTCCTGGGCAGTTCACACGCAGTCTCCAGCATGTAACTCGCTCCCAGCTACACAGTATTGAGTGCTGCTAGTCAGTGACTCACAAATTACAGTACCCCACAGGAGAACCCCAGAAAATTCTCTGCTCCCAGACTTCCCCCAGAAATGTGCATCTTGCACTGTCCAGCACACTCCTGAACAATGGGAGCTCATATGAAATCTGTTGTTTCATCAGTGGAAAATGACATGCACCAGCCTTCCAAATGGAGTTTCCAACACACTTTAATCCAAACACACTGGTTAGATAAAAAAAGGAAACAAAATTATTAACTACTGAAAAAAAAGATTTGAAGTGACTACAAGTAATGAGGCATAAAAGTCAGAATTGTTTATGAAAGAAATGCAAAGATAAAACACCAACTAATGTTTAACCTAACAAGCTAAAAGGGATTTAAAACAAATGTTTCTCTCACCATGTGCTGAGACAGGCTGGTTTTCCTTTCAGCCAGGACTCCCCCTAACCTGCCCCTGCCGCTCACATTAAGTTCTTCAGGAGTTGTCATGAGCAGAGGGAAAAGGGGGAGAGAGAGAGTCTCATGCATTTTCCTCACCTCTTTTTATAATTCAGTCCTTTGTACTAGAAACCACTTCAGTTCCCAGCTGAGTCGTGTTGACAGGCTGTCATAGGTATGTCGAAGAAAAACTCAGTTCTCACTTTTTGTTTGGATGCAGCAAAATCAAATACTTTATTATTTCTCCAGTAATTACCATGGAGGGAGAGAGTGCCATAGGACACAGGGTCCTGGACAGGTCTCTCAACTGGTAAACAATCACAGCAAGCCTTTATACCTTTTACAGACAATTTCTAGCAATAATACAGACAGTAAAAAACAACAAATACATTTTGTTTATACATAAGCTTTCCTGCTATCTCACTAGAAAAACAAGACTGCAAGACTGCACATTGCAAGGTCGTAATAACTTTCACACAATTCACTCTGTCTTACATTATCTTGCTTCCTCACGTCACCAGGGTCACAGTTAACCTAACTCATGCTAACTAACATTCATTAAGATCTCTTCAAAACCTTGTTAATTATTTACTGGCTTCCACAGGTACGAGCTTCAAGTGTCCCTGTGATGGAATGTAAATGTCATCTTCACACCTTCCCCCTGGTGGAGAATGGCTATTTGACCAGCTGTTTGCCTTGCTGTCTCTGAGGAACTTAGGGTTAGGGTTGCAGCTTTTTCAGTAATATCATACCGTAAAATCTCATCACTTTCCATACAATGTTGCTACACAGTTTAACAGGAGGATATTCAGTAGATTATGTCTTTTCAAATGGTACCTAACAAGCCATACAGTGATAAATGAAGGGGAGGGGAGGGATCTCCCTTATAAACACCCAGCCAGCCAGTGGGCTGTAAAATCCCTGTTGGTGCGAGTTCTCTGCTTGCTCTACCTCTAAAGGGTTAACAAGCCAACAGGGTTTAAAAAAAAAAAAGCATTGGGCACCTGACCAAAAGAGCCAATGGAAAGGCTAGAACTTTGTTAAATGGGAAAGTAACTTTCCCTTTGTCTGTTGTTCTCCGGAGAAGGCGACATGGAGTAGCAATGCTATGTATGGCTTGAAGCGGGTATGAAAATTCATCTTCCATACCTAGAAGAAATGATTTGGATAGGGAATGTTTAGACAGACACAATCAGGTTTATTTTTTATTTTGGCTTTTGGATCTCCTCTATGCTATCCCAGATGCTTTTGTTTGCTTGTAAGCTTTAAGCTGAACCCCCAAGAAAGCTATTTTGGGTGCTTACAAAAATTTTCTTTTAAGATCTAGCAAAAGCCTAAGTTCCAGATGTATTGTTTTCCTTTTCAATTTTAATAAAATTTACCTCTTTTAAGAACAGGATTGGATTTTTGGTGTCCTAAGAGGTTTCTGTGTGTTGTTTGATTAGCTGGTAGCCACAGCTAATTTCCTTTGTTTTCTTTCTCAGCTCCTTCCCGGAGGGGAGGTGAAAGAGCTTGAGGGTGCCCCAGAGGGAAGAATTCTCAAGTGCTCCTTCCTGGGTCCAAGGGTTTGGGGTTTTTTTTGCATTTGGGTGGTGGCAGCATTTACCAAGCCAAGGTCAGAGAAAAGCTGTAACTTTGGGGCTTTAATACAAGCCTAGAGTGGCACAAATTAATTTGTAGAATCCTGTCGGGCCCCCACTTTCTGCACTCGGAGTGACAGAGTGGGGATTCAGCTCTGACACATACTATGAACAAAATTGATCATAATTTTCTAGACGAGTGAACATAGGGGAACAGACTAGCACAGTGTCTGTGTGTTCCCAACATATATGTGGGTATTCTAGTCCCTCACAAGCAAGGTGTTCGGCATCTTCAAACACCTGAGGAACCGGTCCTGGGAATTCACTGGTTTATTAAGTGACACTGTATGGAATTGAGAGACACTTTATATTATTTTATTATAAATACTGTGGCAAATTGCCGATACTGTTATGCTGGGTCTCGCGCTTTCTCTTCTTTGGGGAAGGTTCAGGGTGCCATTGCTTGCCTCTGAATCGGTATTTTAATTACCCCACTAGTGTCCTTGAGGAGGGGAGGGGAGAGGGAGGGACCTGGGCCCGCCCTCTTCTCCAGGTCCCAACCCAGGGGCCCTGAGGTTAGTGGTGAACCACTTGAACTGGCGGTTCCTTCCCCTGGGCTACTTCCCTCTCCTGCCCTTCAGCTTGTGGAGGGGCTTCTTGCCTTCCTTCTACACAAGCCAGGTGCCCCTTACCTAGGGTCTTTGGATTTCTCAGCCCACCGCAGCACTCCTCCAAACTTTCCTTTTGTCTCTCTTCAAAACTGTTCTCTGCTCCAACTCCTTCAAACTGCTCTCTGCTCCAACCAAACCTTCCTGCTCCAACTCCCACACTGTCTGACTGAAGCAGGGGTTTTTATCACCTGACTGACTGCTGGTGCTCTAATTGGCTTCAGGTGCTCTAGTTAATCTATAGCAAACCTTCCTCCTCTACAGGAATAAGGCTCCTTCTAACCCTCTCCTGCTGCCCTCTGGCCATGCTGTATCACACTGTGTACTGAGAACTCCAAGGCTTTTCCATGCCATGTGCTGTGAAGCTTGTGTTTGGGACACAGGAATTAGAAGCCACTTGGCAAAAGGAATATAAAGGGCAGCTGCATCATCTCCATTTTGTCTTCAATTCCTCTTCCTACCTCTGGAGCAACTTCTCTACAAGCTGAAGGCTTGAACAAAGGACTGAATAATGTGGATGTTTACCAGAGAGCCTTTCAAGCCAGAAACTCACCAATACTGCTAAGAACCAGATATATAGATTTCTGAATGTGTCTGACTGCTTTCCCATTTAACAACTCCCTTTTTCTTTTTCTTTTATAATAAACCTTTAGTTTAGATGC
This sequence comes from Mauremys reevesii, assembly GCF_016161935.1. Classification (NCBI taxonomy): domain Eukaryota; kingdom Metazoa; phylum Chordata; order Testudines; family Geoemydidae; genus Mauremys; species Mauremys reevesii. The sequence goes on along the minus strand of NC_052636.1, from coordinate 34,343,277 downwards.
TTTCTTGCTTATAAACCTTTAGTTTAGATGCCAATGATTGGCTGGCATCGTAGTATTTTGAGTAAGATCCAAACCTATACTGACCTGGTAATGTGGCTGACTCTGGGGTCACAGGAACACTTTGTTTATGTGAGTAGAGTTTTTAAATAACCTCTCACTGGGCTGGACCTAGGTGCTGATTAGGAGTCAGAGAACTGGGATGCAATAAAGGGGGCCATGTGATTTCTTTTTTCAGTTTCTCGATAACCAGTGTGGGGGATCAGAAGCACAGTTGGTGACTGGTTGGTGAGTTTAACTTCCGTGTTAACGACCAGTTTGGGGAGCCTCTGCTCTCCGTTTTTCAGCCTGCCCTGGTCTTGGCATTTTCAGTGAGGACTAGCCCAGGCACACTGGGTCACACTAAGTATTAAAGTTAAATTAATAGAATGTTTTTATGAGAAAGTTTTATGAAATCAATGGAACTCCTTTGTTTTCTTTCTTCTGAGCAGGGTTTCCATTTTCCAAACCTGATGTGATCTCCCAGCTGGAACAAGGGGAAGAGCCGTGGGTCTCAGACCTGCAGGGTTCAGAGGGAAAACAGACCCTGAGATCTCCCTGCAGAGGTGAGGAAACATTAAACCAACTCTGAGTGTGAAAGTGCCTGAAGGAAACATCTGGGATGCCCTACCAAGCCCTTGAGAGGTGTCTCAGTTCATTATTGTTGCCAGCAGGGGTCATATCCTCAGGGTAACTATAGCTCATGGCTTCCCGTAGATCCTAGCAGACACCAGCAGTAGCTTCCTCCCTTCCCCCTGCGTATTTGGGTGGGATTTGAAAGCCAAATTGATCCCCTCCTCTCTCCTGTTTTGGGGAAGAGTACGGGGGAGTTCAGTTTGTGATTTTTATTTGACCTCCTCCAGCACTTAGTTTGTTTTGGCTTTTCACTTTTCATCCCTGTTTGATGTTTCTGTCTTTTTCACAGCAGGTGATGCAATGGCATGTGAGAAAGAGGAGCAGAATTCTCAGCAGAAAAATGTTCAGCAAGTGGATAAACACAGAGCATTATTGCAAAGATCAAAAAGCAATGTGTCCAGGAGTCATGAGGAGGAAAAATCCTGTGAGATTCAGCACAGACCAGAGAGAGAACAAGGAAACCAGCCGGGGGTGAAAATGGGTAAACGTATTTCCTCTCAGGGAACTCAGAAGGACCTCAAGGAAACCACAACAAAGCAGGAAATCATCATTGGAAAGAGAAAAATACATGCACAGTGTGTGGAAAAACTTATGTGACTACTCAGCCCTTCTTAATCATCAGAGAATCCACACAAGGGACAGGCCCTACGAATGCCGTGAGTGTGGGAAAAGCTTCACTCAAAGATCAGTCCTTTCTAGACATCAGAGAATCCACACAGGGGACAGGCCCTATGAATGCTGTGAGTGTGGGAAAAGCTTCACTCACAGATCAGACCTTTCTATACATCAGAGAATCCACACAGGGGAAAGGCCCTGCGAATGCCGTGAGTGTGGGAAAACCTTCACTAACAGATCAGACCTTTCTAGACATCAGATAATCCACACAGGGACAGGCCCTACGAATGCCGTGAGTGTGGGAAAACCTTCAATCGCAGATCAGACCTTTCTAAACATCAGAGAATCCACACAGGGACAGGCCCTATGAATGCTGTGAGTGTGGGAAAAACTTCACTAGCAGCTCAGACCTTTCTAAACATCAGAGAATCCACACAGGGGGAAGGCCCTGTGAATGTCGTGAGTGTGGGAAAAGCTTCACTCACAGATCAGCCCTTTCTAGACATCGGAGAATCCACACAGGGGACAGGCCCTACAAATGCCGTGAGTGTGGGAAAACCTTCACTCAAAGATCAACCCTTTCTGTTCATCAGAGAATTCACACAGGGGAGAGGCCCTATGAATGCCGTGAGTGTGGGAAAACCTTCACTCGCAGATCACCCCTTTATACCCATCAGAGAATCCACACAGGGGAGAGGCTCTATGAATGCCGTGAGTGTGGGAAAAGCTTCACTCACAGATCAAACCTTTCTAGACATCAGAGGAGCCACACAGGGGACAGGCCCTACGAATGCCATGAGTGTGGGAAAAACTTCACTAACAGCTCACACCTTTCTAGACATCAAAGAATCCACACCGGGGAACAGGCCCTACGAATGCCGTGAGTGTGGGAAAACCTTCTCTTGGCACTCAGCCCATATTAGCCATCAGAGAATCTGCAAGGGCAGTGAACACCATAAAAACCTCTAGGGCTATCAATTTTTTTTCTTTAATATTTTTTCCTGATTCCAACATAGTAACTTTTTAAATCTGTTTGAACTGTTTGCAGCACTGTTATCCCTCAGCTTGGCCAGATGAGTGGCCCATTTATGCCTTTTGTAGTTTGCCTTCTTTTGAGGTTGGCCCATTTGTCCTTTCTATCAACTCAATTATCCCACAAGTAACTGGACTGTGCCCTTCCTATGAGGAACCAGGGAGCATCACATTTATACCATTGCTCCTATTGCAAAGTGATTGTTAGAGTCGCCAGTGACACAGATTGAATCCTTGCCAGTTGTTCTCACGTTGCTCTGGGTTGTGCTAAAGAGCAGTTACATTGGGAATTTTTCATGTTATAGTTAAATAAAGAGGAGCAGGGGAAAAAAGTGTCATTTCAGCCTCTGTGACACTGGAAGGAGATGGGGTGGTTCAGAGATTCCCTCCTTCCCCATCACTCCAGAACTGTTACATTTTGGCTTCTCTGTGCAGAGTTTATTTTCATCACATTCTATCCCTCCACTTCTCAAAATGTCATGTGAGGAAGAGTTCTCAGCTGTCTGTGCTTGGAGATGATGCTTTGATTTCTTTCCTCCTATATCAGAGTCGCTATGACTGGAGATGAAAGTGTCAAAGACCTGGAAGGGGAATTTGAATGGATCCCAAACATAGTGTGATTATTTGGCGTTTAAATTCCAGGTTTCATCTATTGGTAAAGCCACTTCTGGCAAGAGGACTATTTTGTCCCCCATTATGGGATGCTGGGATACTTACAATTTTGTAAATAACATAACTGACTATTGAGAGAGTGCTGAGTGAAGCTGCTTTGAATGGATCAGAGGAGAATGTGATGGGAGAATCTCTTGTCCTGATTCTAACTAATCAGATGTAACCTGCTCTGGAATTTCTCTTGATACTTTCATTGCCATGTATTCTGTCTCTCTGTGATGTGGGTTTCTCTCTTTCCTGAAGGCTGTTTGCTCACCCAATTGGATATTAGTTCAGTTCGATAGGACGTAGCTCAGATTTCTTGGAGAATTGAAGACAAATGACCGATTTCCTAAAGTCCTCATTTGTCACTTCAGCTTTGCTTTTTCCCCACCCCTCCATGATGACACGGAGAAAGTTCAAGTGCAGTTCTGTCAACAGTGGAGAACTCTCCAATTTACTGCACATGCTAACAAAGAAACAGCAGTGATTTAAAATCTCTATTCGGAAATGGTGAACAACAGCAGAAGCCCAACTAACTGAAGGAAGTGCATATGATCACAGTGTAGTTCAATTATTTGTCAGTATTTTCTCGGATGATTTGGGGAGAGAATTCCACATTAAGTGATTTTTAACTTGGCAAAATGCCCATGTATTTGATTCCCAAAGCATTTTTGTAACCCATGCCCCACAGAAGATCTTTCCTATTCGGAATGCTCCCTTTCATGATGCAGATGTTGAGGAAAGAGAAGTGGTATTTTTGTTCAATTTATCCTTAATAGATGCTCAAAATGTGTATAAAATGAAATCAATGTTGGAAATCTAATAGCAGCAGAAAAATATCTCTTTTTAAATAGGAATTCTTGCTCTGGTAACGAAGATTCTGATCCAGGCCTGTATCCAGTCCCTTGCCTGGACCTGTGTCACCAAATTAAAGAAAAGCTGGGCACGTTTCCGGAAGCCATTGCTTACGACACTGCTGAGATTTTGAGTGGTTTTGTAAAGGATTCTACTTCTGAGAAGTGTAAATTTACCCTAAAAAGGGCAAGGAAACAAAGGGCATGAGGAATGTATGTTTTTTCGGATGAGGCAAGAAAAGGGAGTAGCATTATCCCTCTTGGGTAGCCCCTGTTCAATTCCAGGTCAGAAAGCAAAACTCTTCTGCAAGAATATCCAAAAAATATTGTGTTTCACTTCACTTCATAAGTACAGTTGTGTGGCAATTAAATGATGACCCTAAAATTTCATAAAAGCAAAGAACGCTGAACAAAAAAGTGTGGGAAATACGGATGTATCTGAGAAAATGGCTTGGAATGAAGGAAGACAAAAATTGATCGGTCGAGAGAAAAGGCCCTGTTTCCCCCTAGTTTGGAACTTCTCTCACAACTACTGGAATAGAAAAGCTAAACAAATGGTGTCCTATTGTTGCAAAGGAGATTGAAGTGAGGCCATTTTCTCCAGATAAAAGAAAATGGTCATGTCAGGAGTGGGATTTGAAACCACGTCTCTATGCAGAAACCAGAACACCCAAGAGAGAGGAAAAAAGAGCCTTAAAATTGGCACTTTGGACCAGTCCACAATCCTAACGCTACAAAGAATGTGACTTATCAACCCTAGTTTTCATTAATATTTGATGACACTCTTTAGGGAGGCCAAGATGGCACATCTCTTTCAACTCCTAGAGACCTTCTCCAGCACAACTGATTTTTAGGCACACTCACCCAGACCTAAAGTTACACGTTTCCTGGAGTTCCATGAGTTCTGTGGTGTTGGAATCTCCCTGCTCACGTTTTAAGCGAACAAAAGATGGGTGCTGGCATTCTGAGACCCTCAAAATCCTGCCCTGGGGGCCAGACAGTTAAGCAACCAGCATCCACAACCTCTGTCTGCTGGATAATTAATTTGTTGGGTGTAAAGCAATTCAGGTCGTGGGGTATAACTGGTTAGATAATCATGTTACAATATGTTAGGATTGGTTAGTTACATTTCAGTAAAATGATTGGTTAAGGTATAGCTAAGCAGAACTCCAGTTTTACTATATAGTCTGCAGTCAATCAGGAAGTAAGGGGGGGAATGGGATTGGGGGTAGGGGAATTGGAGTTATGTTTTGCTAAGGGGGGGAATAGGAAGAGGGAATGGGAACAGGGACACAGACAAGCCTCTGTGGTGTCAGAGCTGGGAAGGGCGATACCAAGGAAGGAAATTGGAATCATTGCTTGCTGGAAGTTTACCCCAATAAACATTGAATTGTTTGCACCTCTTGAACTGCGGGTATTGCTGCTCTCAGGTCATGCGAGAAGGACCAGGGAATGGGGGCGTGATGGGATAAACCTCTAAGAAGTACGTCTTTCAGGGTGTGAAAACCCTGGAATCAGTATAATTAAGCTGATCTAAGCCGTGGTTAAATAGTGCTAAATGAAAGGAAAGATTGTTCTGTCAATGTAGCTATTACAGGGATGGAAAACCCCTCCACTCACTGTAGCAACTGTCTACTCCACAGTGCTGTAGCACTGTCACAGCAGCATTTTAAGTGTAGACAGCCTCAGAGTGAGACCAGGTCTGGCTCTGTGGATGCTCAGGCACTACAACAAGAGCAGTGACAATACACTAATGCTTCCGTAGTTGGCAGGATTCAAACTTGCCTGGGAGACCCCAATGGATTTTGAGTCCATCGCCTTAACCACTCGGCCACAACTACTTGGTGTATAGGTGCTCCACTACACAATGATTCTGTTCTCATTGAATTGTCACTTCACATTGCTCTGACGAGCTCCCCCAGCACACTCCTGGCTGTGCATTAGTGTAAGTGTGTCCATGGCTGAACAACAAGGGTTTCTGCCCATTTCCCTTCCAGCTGGAGCATGATTAGAGTGTGTTTGTGGATAACGACATTGCTATAGATTGTTGTTCATTCCCCACACTGACAATTCAGACCGTCCTGCTCCTATTCGAATCTCCACCAGATCATGCCAATAGCCGGAGTCAGGATTCCTCTAGGGCACTGAAATGTTTCAGGGGGTTGGTGCATGAACTCAGCCTTGCATCCATCCCTGATGTTTCATGGACTAACAACAGCAGCGTAAAGAAAGAGCTGATCCAATATCTCACTGTCAGAGGTGAAGGTGGCCTCATCCTGTCTGCATGACCATTGCCATTGCAGGAGAGAAGGTGTCAATGGAATCGAATGCCCTGGCTCAGACAAGAGACACAGGGAGGTTTTGCTGTTCATGGATCTGTGCAAGGGAAATTGTGTCTCTGTGTGAAATTGAGGAGGGAAATGAAACGTCCACATGGTGGCCCAATGCCCTAAGGAATGTGGGCGATGGACTCTGGCTGGGAAATGATTTCACAGGATCAGTGTATTGCCCTGATTAAAAGCTATGGCTAAAAGGCAGCCACTGTTGTTAGTACCTGAACTTGGGTAGGGACGCCCGAGTGCGTATCAAGTCCATTGCCGTAACCAGGGGTAGTCGATTATTTTATCAAGATTCAAATTTCTTGGTCAAAGTATAGTCAATGTATAGACGCCAGAGAAAATAATACACTGATAAGAAGAAGAATATAGAAATATTTTGCAGTCACTATGGGTATAACTATGATAATTGTTTTGTGTTTCACTCTTTATTATGGCACCACCTTCCTTGCCTTTAGACTTCTAGTTTACCAAGGGTAAAACTAAACATCTCTTCAGGTACCAGGGAGTGTTTGTGTTCATTCCTGCTAGCTACACAGGTATTTGATGTAGCTGCTTTCAATCCTCCGGCTCTGCCGGGATAAGTAACATTTCAGGCTGTCACTGAACTGAAGGAGGGAGATCATTTTTTGACAGGTTACGCCTCCTCTTAAAGGTGTTTATCTGGCAGCCTTGGTTCCCAGGTCTCTCCTGAGGGAAGAAAGTTTCTGTGCAAAATACTAAACCTTTTAACAGAGCGGAGGGAAAGGGAACGGCCACATGATGAGGCCAATATGTACCACAACATGATTCTTTTATGTGGGATGACTCTGAACACTGACTGATCTGCACTCTCTTGTGTTTGAAGAGATGTTTAGTTTTGCACTTGGGAACCTATAAGGCTGAAGCAATGTTATGGATAGTGACACTGCGATTGAAGGGTGATTTAAGGTTGTAAAATTGTTAAAAACACTGAGCTTAAACTTGAACTGCCTGTTATTAAAGGCTGGTTTCCCACGTCAGGTCCATAAGCTCTGCTAGAAAGGCCCTGGGTTCTCTCCTGCCTCGGTGGGAACTCGAGGGAATCGTCCCCTGCTGCCCTTAGCTCCAGGCTGATTTTTCTGTGGAGGGGGCGTGGAATTGAGTTGTTTGCTGTTGAGAAGGGAGCCAGGCCAGTTCTCAGGGAACGAGAACTTCCAGCATCTGCCCAGCACAGCCCAGGCTGCTGCCCTGTCCCAGCCTCTGTTCCCCTGGGGGCCCTGCATGTTTGACTCTAGAGCAGGCCGAGCAGCAGCTGAGGCAGAGGACACCTGGGCTGGGCAGATAGGAGGGAGGTTAGCAAGTGGAAATGGTAAAACCGCAGTGAAGTATTACCTTGGACTCGACGGCATTTCTCCATTGGTCTGTCTGCTTTGGGGCTGGGACAATGACATGTCCTGCTGCATTTGTCATTTCAAAGGGTGGTTTAGGATTTTCATTCTCAGACACGGTGCACAGAGCAGGACTCAACCCAGGGTGCAAATGAAATGAGCCACTCAGGTTCTTGCGGCCCCAATGAGCATTTGGTGAGAGAGCTCAGACCTGCCCCTGTCCCAGAGGGAGGGGGGGTGTCTACAAGGGGCTTGGACCACTGATCTATCAGCGCCTAACTCCCAAACTTTCAGTAACTCTATTATCAGTGCCCGTGAGTGTAATTTAAACCATGAGAAAAACCACACTGGGCTAGACCAAAGGCCCATCTAGCTCTGAATCTTGTCCTCTGACAGTAGCCAATAGCAGGTGCCCCAACAGCCACCACTGGGAGTTGAACCCATGATCACCTATTTACAAAGCAGGGGCTTTAGTCAGCTAAGCCATGCTGCCTGCCTGGGTGTAAGACATAGTGTCTGCCCACACCTGACTCCCTGCCATCTCCACCAGGCCCTGACAAGCTTTCCTTGTGTTTGGATTCTGCAAAGCAGAGGAGCAGGTGACATTTTCCTTGCAAGCTGTGTGTGTTGAGTGAATCTTTGGCCAGGTCTGCACTACAAAGTTGTTTCAGCAGAAATATATTGCTCGGGTGTGTGAAGAACACACAACGCTCCCTTGGTCGGCAAGTTGGTGTGGCTGGTGTACACACTGCAATGCCACGTCTGGCAACAAAACTGCCCTGTTTTGGTGACAAAATAAAACCACTTCGATGAGAGGCCTAGAGCTTTTTGCAGCAAACTTACAGTGACAGAGTGCCAGTGTAAATGCTGCTGGTCATTAAATCACCATAACTGGCCTCCGCCAGTATCCCACAATGCCTGCCGTGAACTCACCTGCCCTGCATTCCTGCTAAAGAGGCTGGGCCCCTCCCCTTTCCTAGCTCCAGGAAGTTCTGGCAGCTGAGCCTGCTGCTCTGCTCTGGCAGCCAGGAACAAATCACTGCCATGGAATGCTGCTCTCCGGCCCTGCGAACACAGAGCAGGGGGCGGGAACTTCCATACATGGGGGGGGGGGGCACCGGCATCCAAACTGTGACACCCCATGACACCCCTTCCCTCGAGGAGGCTCTTAACGTTCTAAATAGGGATGGCTGTTTTCTAGTAAAATCACTAAAAGGAAAGGAGAAAACTTGAAAGAGGTTCCTCCTGGCGCTCACGTCCGTGAACCTGAATACTCTCTCAGTCCTCAAAGAGAGACCTGGAGAAGGAGACTTGCTGAAGCAAAGCCACAGGGGTCTCTGAGGTTTCCCTGGCCCCTCGCCCCTGTCCTGCCTGCCTGATGTCAGCATCTCTCTGTGAGGTCACCACCTCCGACCAATAGGCTGAGGTCCTGCCAAAGGCCTTTGTGATATCACTGCCGCACCCCTCCCTTGCTGTGCCAATGTCCTGCCCCGGCCAGGCACTTTGGAGGTTTGAGCTACTCCCTGTGGATCACCCCACTCAAGGAGCGTTCGTTCTAGGCAGCAAGCCGGCTAGACAGGGAAACATCAGACGTTGCTCCTAATGCTACACTCAGTTTTTCAGAAATTAGTCGACTTTATGGCCAGAAGAGACCATTAGAGCATCTAATCTGACCCCCTGCATATCACAGGCCTCCTGTATGACACAATAGCTACTTTGGGGGCAAACACATTCCAGAAAGGCATCTTGTCTTCATTAAATGACCTCAGGAGATGGAGAATCCACCACTTTCCTTGGTAGCTTGTTCCTGTGGTGAATCATCCTCGCTGTTGAATTTTTGTGCCTTAGTTGTAATATGAATTTGTCCCTTTTCACCTTCCAGCCATTTGGTCTTGTTATGCCTTTCTCTGCTCAATTAAAGAGCCCTTTAATACCCAATCTTTTCTCTGCATGAAGGCACTTCAACACTTCAGTGAAATCACCTTTCAATCTTTTGATAAGTTAAACAGGTTGAGCTCTTTCAATAGCTCCCTAGAAGGCATTTTTCTCCAGCCCTCAGAACATTAGGTGGCTCTTTGCTGCCCCAGCTCCAATTTCACAACATCTTTTTCAAATGAGGACACCAAAACTGGAGGCAGTTTTCCAATATCAGTCTCACTGATGCCGTGTCAGCTCCTGTGATGTTATTGACATGATTTGTAACTGTATAGATCACCATTGCAACCACTGTTCTATATTTGCAGCCAATATTGTAGAAAGGTTGTCGTGTAAGGGGTCCATGGAGAGGTTCTGACTGGCTGATTATAATGATGCTATCTCTAGTTGTGTATCATTTTGTAGTTGACGTTATTAATATTGGCTCTATGCTGTCGATATTTCAAACTTGTGATATGCTTCTGGGGAACACCCCGACAAGTTGGTGTCAGTTCTGCCTAGCCTGCTTGATGGCCCATTAAGGACTATCAGCTACACAATCGACCCACTGAGAGAAGGCAGATACACCTTGTGACACAGCAAGGTCTGCAGGGACCTGCCTATGGAGAGAACTCTAAGGTTTTTCTGTGCCACGTGCTGGATAGAGTGTCCTTGTGACAAAGAAAGCAAAGACCACATGGCAAGAAACTATAAAAGGCTGATGCCTCGTCTCCAATCCTGCTTTTTACCTCTGGAGGGACTTTGCTACAAACTGAAGCTCTGTACAAAGGACTGACTGACCCATCCCAGCTGTGGATGGACTCCCGAGACTTGATTTGAACCTGCAGTTTATTCCATCACTGCTACAAGCCTGAACCAAGAATTTTGCTATTACTGTATGTGAAGGGTTAAAATCCATGTGCATTTTATATAACAACCTGGTCTATGGCTTGTGCCAGCTCTTTCCAGACCCAAAATCCAGAGTATGGTCAGGGACGAGAGGCCTAGCAAATAGTGATCAGCTAAGAGAAAGCTGGGTAAACAGAAAGCCTTGCTTGCTAAGATAGGCCTGGTCAGCAAATTGGCAGGTGTTGGAGCTAAGAACTAAATAATTGTGTCTTATTCAGAGTTGCAGATTGAGCAAAGAATCCCTGTTCCTATTGTGTTAGTCTCTTCTGTAGGGAGACGTTTTTCCCACAGAGCCAACCTTGAGTTTATGAAAAGTTGGCACGTCAGTATAAGATATGGCATCCTTCCACCTCCCTTCCGAGGGACCAATGCCTGCCTTAAGACACACAGAAAACAATCTTTATTGCCATATACTTTCACTCTTTCTTTGCTTTAACCCCTAGGAATGTACCTGTTGGACAATCAAAGGAGTTGCTCCATTCCTATGGACCTCAAATCAGAATTCAACATATATATTTTATACTAATAACATATTATCAAAGTATTAATGAAATGTTAACTTGGTAACTTGAGACCATGGGTGGAGACATTATGTGACCTGTTAACCATTGGCTACTGTGCTATCTTGTCTTGCTGCAAAACCTATCCTAGGTTTTGGAACTGCCTTCGCCGTCACTTTCCCCCACCCATGGAAAATCTATATATTCTATTGTAATTAATTAATTAACAGTGTCTCTGAGCCTAATAAGCCCACTCCGCCAGCGCTGTGTGTAATAAACTCCTATTCTTTTCCTCTACACAGTGGAGATTTGTGTCCTTCAGAGACACCTGCTGAAGAAAGAGGAGATTCAGCATCCAGCTTGGCTGAATGTGTCTCCTCTCCCCACAGCTTGGTGATTTTTGAGGAAATGGAGAAGACTGCCTTTGCTTAGCTGTACATTGCTTGCAAAAGAAACAGGTCTTTTTGGTGACAAGAGTTGAAAGGAGCCATTAGACAAATGTGGAGATAGGAAAAATGTCCCCTAACTGAACTGGCATCTCTGGATGCTGAAGCCACAACACAAAGTGCTAAACAGTATATGAGAATGGCTGGTGTCAGAAGAGTCTCTACCAAAGCCTTTCCCACCAGCGGGGGCCTCTCTGTGCACAGAACTCCTGGTAGCGTGATGGCTGCAGGCAGTGGAGAACTCCATTTTGGCATCTCTTTGTCAGTGAACATCTGCAGTGGCTGTTTAAAGGTCTCTAGATAGTGATCTTTGGGAAGAGCTGGCTGAAGTGACTTCCTAGTAACCAGGAGATCCTGGCTTGGCCTGCCAGTTCTTCCTTGCAAGTCTTGAGGGAAATGGGGAACGTCTGTAGTTTGGAATTTGCAGGTGTTGTCCTGGACCATCAAATGGAACAGTTGCAAGTATGTTCTTGAGGCAGGCACCATGGCTTAGCTGGCTAAAGTACCTGTCTAGTAAACAGGAGATCCTGGGGTTAACTCCCAGTGGTGCCTTGTTCTATGACTTTTGTCTCCTCTGCTCACATTTTCCTGTCTCTTTCCAGGAAACAGAAGAGACCTCCCTTGGTATCCAAGTAATTGCTTGCTAAGGAAAAGGTTTCTTTGGAGAGAAACATTGGAAAGAATCAGATCACAAGCTTGGAGCTGATGAAAAGGCTGCTGTGACTGGCATTAGCATGGTGGTTGCTTCAACTACAATTGCTGCAACACAAGAGCCTGCGCCACACGTCCTTGTGATTCGCTGAGGATATCTGCACACAGATGTCATGTCATCTTCCTTTTGATTGTCACTGATGAAAAATGGAGCCGCTGGGAGAAAAGTCACAGAGGCACCTGCCAGATAAAGTGGAGGTTAGAGATGCAGCACCCAGTAGTGCCTTGCCAAATGTGTCCACTCCTCCCACCTTTTGGTCAATCTTTTGAGGAAACAGAGAGGACTGCCTCTGCCTTGCAATGCAAATGCTTCCAAAAGAAACCGGTCATTTTTTCTGACAAGTGTTGGAAGGAGGCACCTAAGAAATGTGGAGACAAGGAAAAGGTCGCCATAACTCAACTTGCATCCATGGCTCTTGAGGCCACAACGCAGAGCACTAAGCACTGTATGACCACAGCTGGGGACAGAAGGGTCTTTTCCAAAGGCATTTTCCACTTGCAGGGTCCTCTCTGTGCGCAGAATTCCTGATAGTTTGATGTCTGCAGGCACTGGAGATCACTATTTTGCCATCTCTCTCACTGTTTCAGTGAACATCTGCTGTGGTTGTTGAAAGTCTGTGATGGGATCTATGGGATGCAACCTGAACAGTGGGACCCCTGAGCTCCCTCTCACACTATGATGCTGTGAGGAGCTGTGAATCTCTGGCAGATATTGCACTTACACAGACATCCACAGGTAGGGACACATCCAGCTGAGTTGCATGAATGCTTCTCCCAGCCACTCATAACACTAATGGTAGATAGAGAGCCTCCCGCCAATTTCCCCCTTCTCTGCAGCCTTGCGCCCCTGGATCATACCATCTTGCCTTAATCAGAAGCCTGATCAGTGTGAGTTTATTACGCAGGGTCCACCCCTCCCTCACTGTGAATCGTACATGAACCAGCCTTGTAACGGAGCTGCGATTTCCCAAGAACTTCAAGCAAAATACACCAGTTTAAGTACAGCATAAAACAGATTTATTAACTACAGAAAGATGGAGTTTTAAGGATTATAAGTGGTAGGCATAAAAGAGCAAAGTAAGTTACCATGGAAATTAAAGATAAATTCACAATCTAAACTTTACACCTTATTACACTAGGCCGTAGTTAGGTTATGCACGCAGGAAGGCTTAATGCTCGAGCTGCAGTGCATGCTGGGCAGGCTTAAGGCCGGGCTCCCCATGGCAGGAGAGAAGAAGATGACTCGGCCCCTGGAGGGGCAGGCTGGGGCTTCCTGGATCCCATTTGCTCACAGCCAGCGCCCTGCCCCCACTCCCATGTCATCAATGGCGCCCCCAGGTCAGCCAGAATGGAGCAGCGGTTTTCACTGCACCAAGTCCACTTATGGCTTACAGGCAACTCCCAGACCCACCATGTCAGCCAGAAAGGAGCCCACTCAGCCTCGCCATTGCTGCTTTTCCTTCCCCCCAGAACCCCGCTTCTCCTGGGCTGCAAGGAGCCATCCCTGGGAAGCCAAGAGGCAGGCACAGGATTCTGCCTCCCAGCAGCCAACCGCACCTCCCTCGGCTTTGCAGAACGAATGGTGACGCTCTACTAACCCCACTTAGCCGCACTGAGGTGCTTCGCTTCTGCCCTGCCTTCCTCAGCTCGACTTTCCTCTTTTCCCCCATTCCTGCCTCACTTCCTCCTTTGGCAAGTCACGCAGAGGAGGCCAGCAGGAAGAGCCGGCCTCCACCGGCCAACCTCCAACAGCAGAGGAGGCCAAGCCACAAGCCTCCAAAAGGTGACACGCCGCAGACCTCTAGGTTCTCCAGCCTGACGCCAAGGTGCTTTCTCCACTGCTGTCAGCACCCTCTGTCATGCGGGGGTTGGAGTTATCCCACGGACAGGCCAATAGGAGAAGGAGGAGGCCTTCCTGAACAGCAAGGGGATCTGGGAAAAAGAAGGCAGCATGTTTCTGCCTGGTTTTGAACCAGGGACCTTTTGCGTGTTAGGCAAACATGATAACCACTACACTACAGAAACTCCATCTGCTTGGCTTTTGCTCACCCTGGCACAGACCGATGGACAAACCTGGAGAAAGTGGTGACAGCCCTTCGATGGGTCAGCTGGCAGAGCAGAGCACTGGAGCCGGCACTCAGGAAGTCGTCCTTACGTTGCCCTTGTGACTCCAGCTTGAGGGAGAGCTTCTTTTTCTTCCCCTTGCTGACAAAGAGCAAGAGAAGAATGAAAGGTCAGGTGGGCCAACTCGGTGCAGAAGCCCATGCTGCCTTTTCCTGCTGCATAGCCTGAAATGAGGGACTCGTGGCAGTTAAAGGCACTGCTGCACTTTCAGAAAACATCCCACCCGTGCACACAGGGGGACAGAAGAGCCTGTTAGTCTAGCACGCTCCCAACTGAACTACTTCAGCAGCTGCTTGGTTTCTTTTTGGCCTCCTGCTTTTCTGTCTGGGATGTTGTTGTCAGCTGTGGCACAGAGAAAGGACGTCATTGCGAGCGGCCCATGAAGACAAGATTCACTTTTGCCTTCCTTGCTCAGCTTTACTTGCTTCCTCGCTCTATTCCTGCCTCAGTTCCTGGGTTACCTGAAGGTGACGGGGGGCCAGCAGTACCAGGAGGAAGTTGGGCAGCTAGACCCTGGTGGCAAAAGTCCTGCCGCCACTTGCAACCCCACTCTCTTCTCCCAGCGTCACATATTGGCCACCAGGGACTTGGGGCCCAGCAGCGCAACAGAAGGCAGTGGACAGAGCCACCCTCGCCTTGAAGCTCTGGCTCATTAAACCACATCTTCAGGCGCTGATGGCTAATGAGAGACAGACATCGCTTTGCTATTTTAGCACTTGGAAATGCCATTGGTCAGTCATTGGATCTCTGTAATGCTGTTACAGAACAAATGAACATAGAATCTCAGTGTGACATTCTATACCTTTGGGGGAGCGGCTGTAACCCCCATAATCCTCATTTTCATATCATCGTGATCTTACATATAGAGCATGACTTGTAAGGTATCAGGGAAAGTATATGATCTGCTGAAAGTCACTTCTCTACCCATAGATGTAGACCACTCATGCATATGAAGTTATGAGAATTGTGCAGTGTGGTTGTCACTGTGCTGCAAGGTGGGGGAGTCAGCCAAATATTAGCTCCCCAGTGGCAACAGCAAGGAAAATAACCAGCACCCGGACAGGGTGTCAAACAACCCATCGACAGCCATTGTCCAGCAAGGGAGCTACAATGCAATGACTCACCTGCATGAGGACACCCCAGGGGAATTGCTCAGACTTGCTTGGAGAGACGCAGTGATGCTCACCTGACTCTGAAGGGGGAAGGGGGGCAAAGCCATGAGGGAAGAAAGGACATGATAAAAGGAGAGACATTTGCCAGGCTTTATCTCTCTCTGCCACCTGCATCTACAGACACCCCCACACCAAGCAACTGAAGCGCTGATGAAAGGGGAGAGCCTGGCTGAAAAGCCACCAGCCAGCCTGTGGTGAGAAGCATCTGAGTTTATAAGGGTACGGAAAGGGTTAAGATCAGCTTAGAATTAAAAGCAATGAGGAGTCCGGTGGCACCTTAAGGACTAACAGATTTATTTGGGCATAAGCGTTCGTGGGTAAAAAGCCCACTTCTTCAGATGCATGGAGTGAAAATTGCAGATAGAGGCATAAATATAGATTGGAACATGAAGCGACGGGAGTTACCGTACAAGGGGAGAACCAGTGTTGAAGGCTAATTCAGTCAGGGTGGATGTGGTCCTCTCCCCATAATTGATGGGGAGGTGTCAATACCAAGAGAGGGAAAAATGGCTTTTGTTGTGAGCCAGCTACTCCCAGTCCTTATTCAAGCTCAAATTAATGGTGTTAAGTTTGCAAATCAATTGTAACTCTGCAATTTCTCTTTTAAAGGTTTTTATTGTTTCTCTTTTGAAGGTTTTTTGAATGGCTACTTTGAATTATTAGGTGTGAATGTGTAAATGTGCTATTGATTATACAAGTCCCATATGGTCTTGTGATTTGGATTCCTGGTTTTCACCCAGGTGGCCTGGGTTTAATGCCCAGTGTGGGAACAATGCACAGCTTTTGCTCAGAGGGGAGGCAGGAAATGAAAGGAATGGGAAGGGATCCTGCCAGCAGGGGCGTTGGACAGTGTTGGAAGGGGACCCCAGAAGTGGGGGTGGGGCAGTGGTCTGGGGGGAGATGAGGGAAGGATCCCAGCTCTGTGGGAAGTTGACATTCTGGAGAGCACAGGCCTGGAATGTGGGGTGGGAAGAGTGAGTGTGTCCCTCTAAACTCACCACCAGCAGACTAGGCAGGCTTGGAAGAATTACGTATTTGTTGGTAAATGTCAATTTCTGTGTAAACACACGACCCAATGGCAAAATCTTTCCATCGATAATCATCAAAACTAACAGATGGGCAAAGTAAGAAACATGTTGCTTGAGAACTTATCCTGTTCTAATCCTCTAGGGTTCCCTTTTGCCTTAGGCACCACCACGTGGGCATTTCATATCCCTCCTCATTTTCACACAGACACACAATTTCCTTTGCACAGATCCATTAACAGCAAAACCTCCCTGTGTCTATTGTCTGAGCCAGGGCATGCGATTCCACTGAAACCTTCTCTTCCACAATGGCAATGGTCAGACAGAGGGAATGCATCCACCTTCCCCCTGGCAGTGAGATATTCACTCTCCTCTTCATGCTGCTGTTGTTATTCCATGAGTCATCAAGGATGGAATAAAAAGCTGAGTTTCTCCAGGGTGAGGAAAGAAAGGAGCCACCAACGCCCTCAAAAATCTCAGTGCCCAGAGAAAACCTGCCTCTGTTATTGGACTCCCAGAGGTGCTGGCAATACAACGGGAAAAGGGACTGTCTGAATTGCCAAGGCAGGGAATGGACAATCTACAGCAACATCATTAACCACAAACACACTCTAATCATGCTCCAGCCAGTAGGGAAATGGGCAGGAACTCTGGCTGTTCAGCCATGGCCACACGTACAGAGCTGCACAGCAGTGAGTGTGCTGGGGAAGCTGGTCTGAGCAAACAATTGGAAATGACCCTTCAGTGAGAACAGAACCAGAGTGTAGAAAGGCCCCTGTGTTAAGTGGTTTTGGCTAAGGCCTTAGTTAGCTGGGCTAGAAAACCATGGGTGTCTTTTTGTGAAGGTTTGATCCTTGCCAACTAGGCAAGGTTGGTGTGTGGTGTCTCCATGGCTGTACTGTCAGGGTCTGCTCACAACAGTGCCACAGGGAGCCAAGCCTAGACATATTCAGAGGCTAAGGCCAGGTCAATGTTTCAAACAGTGAGTCTAGGCTGCTGCAGCTCAGTAATGGAGATGCTCTGTGCCAGGGTTTCTCAAACGTCCTTTCACTGCAACCTCCTTCTGCCAAAATAACTTAATACGTAGCCCTGGAAAGAGGGACCAAGCCCCTCCACTCGGGGGGAGGGAGTGCCAAAGACTGAGCCGCAGTGGGGGGAGGGCAAAACCAAAGCCTGAGGGATTCAGCCCTGGGTGGGGGTCTCAGACTTTTGGCTTCAGCCCCAGGACCCAACAAGTCTAATGCCAGCCCTGGTGACCCCATTAAAACAGGGTCACGACCCACTTTGCGGTCCTGACCCACAGCTTGAGAACCACTGCTCCATGCTGAGGGGAGAGAGTTCGCCTGTTGGTGTAGTCAATCCACTTCCCCAGGAGGTGGCAGCTCTGTCATGGGGAGAAGCTATATCAGTGGGTGTGCAAGCTGTGGTGTTTACCACATTCAAGAAGTTTAATCAAACCCCATTTTTAAAACCACCTGTGGTCTGGGAATGGCAAAGGAGCTCGATGATGCAGGGTCTGTCCTTCAAAGTCCTGGAGACCACGATTCCATACTCCTGTTGTAATGGGGGTATAGCTCAGTGGCAGAGTGTTTGATTGCAAATCAAGTGATCCTTGGTTCAAATGCAGGTGCCCTCTTAAAGAAAAGAAAAAAGAATTCATTTCCATTCTCCATTATGTTCAGGAGCTCCACCATACAAGGATGCTTGAAATGAATGTGAACACTCAACATTTTGCTGTCCAAATGCATAAAAACCTAGCAAACCTGTCCATCAGCTGAAATCAGTTCCAATCCTCTAAGTGTCTAGTTTATGTTTTCATCAATTAAACAAAGGTATCATTCCCTGAAGCAGAGCACAAGTTTGAAATACAGGCAGCATAGAGCCAATATTCATGTCAACTACAAAAAATGATACACATCTAGAGATAGCATCATGATAATCAGCCAATCAGAACCTCTCCATAGACCCCTTACACAACCACTTCTCTGAAATATTGGCTGCAAATATAGAACAGTGGTTGCAATGGTGATCTATACAGTTACAGATGATGTCAATAATGTCACAGGAGGTGACACAGCATCAGTGAGACTGATACTGGAATACTGCCTCCAGTTTTGGTGTCCTCATTTGAAAAAGATGTTGTGAAATTGGAGCTCGGGCAGCAAAGACGTTCTGAAGGCTGGAAAAAATGCCTTCTAGTGAGCTATTGAAAGAGCTCAACCTGATTAGCTGATCAAAAGAAGATTGAAAGGTGACTTCATTGAAGTGCCTTAACGGAGAGAAAAGATTGGCTATTTAAGGGTCTTTAATCTAGCAGAGAAAGGCATAAGAAGACCCAGTGGCTGGAAGGTGAAAAGAGACATTCATATTACAACTAAGGCACAAAAATTCAACAGCGAGGATGATTCACCACAGGAACAAGCTACCAAGGAAAGTGGTGGATTCTTCATCTCCTGATGTCATTTAATGAGGACTAGATGCCTTTCTGGAATGTGTTTGCCTCAAAAGTAGCTATTGTGTCATACAGGAGGCCTGTGATATTCAGGAGGTCAGATTAGATGCTCTAATGGTCTCTTCTGGCCATAAAGTCGAGTAATTTCTGAAAAACTGAGTGTAGCATTGGGAGCAGCGTCTGATGTTTCCCTGTCTAGCCGGCTTGCTGCCTAGAACGAACGCTCCTTGAGTGGGGTGATCCACAGGGAGTAGCTCAAACCTCCAAAGTGCCTGGCAAGGGGCAGGACATTAGCCCAGCGAGGGAGGGGTGTGGCAGTGACATCACAAAGGCCTTTTGCAGGACCTCAGACTATTGGTCCAAGGTGGTGGGGAGGTGGTGACCTCACAGAGAGATGCTGACATCAGCCAGGCAGGACAGGGGCGAGGGGCCAGGGAAACCTCAGAGACCCCTGTGGCTTTGCTTCAGCAAGTCTCCTTCTCCAGGTCTCTCTCTGAGGACTGAGAGAGTATTCGGGTTCACGGACGTGAGTGCCAGGAGGAACCTCTTTCAAGTTTTCTCCTTCCCTTTCAGTGATTTTACTAGAAAACAGCCGTCCCTGTTTAGAAGGTAAGAGCCTCCTCGAGGTTTGAAACCTGTTCAGTCTGATCCATCTGTTGACAGTTGAATTCTAGGCATGGAAAACATGAGCTTAAGGAGGCAGAATTTTATTCCACACCTGGGATTTTGTCCCTTAGAATCACTGGGGACATTGGGGTTTGTCCTTTTTGTTTGACCTTTTCCTCCATCCCTCCTTCCTTTCTCTTTATCTCTTGCTTCTTTTGTCCTTTCTCCTGTTCCCCTCCCAACACCAGGAGAGGTGGTGTGTGTGTGTGTGTGTGTGTGTGTGTGTGTGTGTGTGTGTGTGTGTGTGTGTGTGTGTGTGTGTGTGTGTGTGTGTGTGTGTGTGTGTGTGTGTGTGTGTGTGTGTGTGTGTGTGTTGCGGGGGAGTGCTCGGCAGCTCTCACTGTGGGAGGTCCACACAAAAATGTGGGGCTGAAATAGTGCTCGGGCAGTGATCCCCATCAGTGACCTGGGCCATCCTTTGGGCTCTCTGGTGAGAACCCTCAGCCTCCCGCCCTCAGTCTCTACCCTGATTGGCTGAGCAGGGGGTTATTGACAGGGAGGAGACTCAGGTCCTTGTTGTTCTCTTTTAAGACCAAGGAAATAAGTCAGAACCAGTTCTATGTTTGATGGATTTTGCTGCTTCTCTGCATTAATGGTCTCTGAGCAGTTCATGATTCTCTCTAACATTGCAGTTCTCCTCAAATACTTGCTGAATAATTCCTGTGCACTGTTGTTGGTCTGGAGCTCATCACAGAGCTCTTTATTCAGGTCATTCAATGTCTGAAATTCAAGATCCGATGGTTAGTTAGAAAATCAGGGCTCTTGGGTTCTATTCCCAACTCTGCCACTGACTGGCTGTGTGACCTCAGACAAGTCAATTCTCCTTCCTCAGCCTTAGCTTCTCCCTCTTTCATGTAGGGATAATAATGATCTGCTCCTACCTAGCTCAACACACTCACTCTTCCCCAGCACACGCACTGTCTCTCCCCACACACACACAGTCTCCACACTGCAGTTGAAAAGCAGCTGGCAATCTAGTAGGATGCCCAGGGAACAATGGTGGAGAGAAACCTGCATCACTGAAAGTGCAGCCATGGAGACACCACAGCAGCCTTGCCTAGCAGGGGCAGGGGGGCGAGAAGGGACGTCATCCGACCTCCCTGCATCCAGGTCACTCCCCTCACAGCCCAGCCCAGGTGGGGAAAGTGACCAGGACGCATGGAGCACATAGTGTTGCTCCTTGCTCCCCACAGCCTCTGTGGGGCCATGGAGGAGCATTGGGGCAGGGGAGAGCAGTGAGCACCTTTGCACGGCCACACGGTGCCCTTTGACCCCCTGGAGCCCTGGGCGGCTGCCGGGGGCCCCACCCCTAAGGCCGGCCAGGCTCCCCAGCACGAACAGCAGAGACACAGGGAGACTGGCCACCCACTGAGCAGAGGTAGCCTGGGCGGCTCGTAATGGAGGCTCGGGGGGGCTCAGCCTCCCCAAACCTTGCGTCGCCAAGGGGGCAGTGGGGCCCATGACTAGGGGCCGGGGTAAAGGAGTGACCGGGTGGGGCCAGTGGGGGAAGGGGTGGAACAGAGGTGACAGTGGGTGGGGCCGTGGGTGGAAGGGGTGGAAGGGGGCGGAGCCACACACAGCCGTGGGGGGGGGTCATGGTTCCGGTGCTGGGGCCCCCGCACTTGTTCTCCCTTTCCCTGGGCTTTGGCATCACTAGCCCCTGCTTAGCGAGTAGGGGTCAGTGGTCCCCAAAATGTGGGGCGTGACTCCTAGGGGGACACAGAGGAAGATTGATGGGGGCACCTCAGGGCCTGAGCCAGCCCCCATGGAGGGCAGGGAGGGAGCCCCACTCAGCCCCACTCTGTCCCAGCTCTTCCCCAACCCCCCCCTCAGCCTGGGCCCCTGGCTCCCAGCCCGGCCTCGACCCCCTTACCCCTGTCCGCACCCCTCTCCCCAGCAAGCACCGGCCCCACTCCCAGCCCCGGTTCTCGACCGCGGCTTCCGAGGGGCCACAGCCATGGATACGAGGGTGCAGTGTGAAATGTTTGGGGACCACTGGGTTAGGGTGACGTCCTCAATCACTTCTCTGCAGTCCAATGAAAGCGATTCCTGCCTCACCCACCCCTCCGTCAGGACGGCCTAGGTACGTTCCGCTGCCCTTCACTCATACAGGGAGGAGAATAACATTTCATTCCACTCAATCCTAAAGTGATTTGCAACCCACCATCCTCCCAAACTGGTCATTTTGAGGAAGCGGCCCCATCATGCTGCATAGCTAGGCAGAGTAGGGGTGTCTGTGCAAACACGGCCTGTTTCTGAAGTCTTCCCCCAGCTCCTCACTAGATGTGAGGGGGGAGCTCATTCAGCCCCTGATTATGCTTAGTATTTAAAAACTCCTTAGTGTCCCTATCTCTGCCGGCCTTAGATTTCTCCTCCTGTCCCTGTCTTAGCAGCTGAGATGAGGTGACCGAGTGGTTAAGGTACTGGACTGCTAATCCATTGTGCTCTGCACGCATGGGTTCAAATCCCATCCTCATGGGCTGCATTTAGTCTTCGTTCTCCTTTACAGACAACCATCTCCCCCTTGGTACAATGACAGATCAAACAATGTTGCTTCTTGCAAACAAAAACCTCAGAATCTCAGCTGCCCCTCCCCCCTTGCTTCAAATAAAATATCTAAATCCCAGATTTCTAAAAAAATTCTCTAGTCCTGCATTTCTTAGTTTTTATCTCAAAAGGGAACAGCCTCATAATCTCCCCCAAACACCCTGGGACCTCCCCAGATAATTAAAATACCCCCAACCTGAGCAAGGCCACAACAGTGAACCAGACCTAGTGGCTAGGCCAAGCTGTTCTGAAGGAGACAACTCAACCATTTTCTCCCTGCTTCCCTTGGCAAAGTCTGACTGAGAAAACAAAATTCCCCAAACTGAAAATTTTCTGCTGAAAAACCACTACTAGTCTGTTTGGGGACTTTGGTTTGAATGTACTATTATTATTCTCTTCTGATTTCTGAATCAGTTTTGTCGTCCAGGTGTGTTTCCAGCTGTTGAGTTGTGGGGGAGAGAGGCCAACTCATGATGTCTCTACCCCCCCTTTCATAGTTTCTTCCAACTGGCTAGGAAGTACCTTTGCTAGGATGTGAGCCAAGCAGTGTCCACTGTCGCTGTGCTATCTCGGAGAAGTCTGCATTGTACACGGTTCCTGGGATAGTCCTTGGCAGTGTGGAGCCCAGCAGCGGGTCTGGCTCCTCCCTTGTCACACCTGTGGAAGCAGGGAATGCTTCAATAAGGATTTGAAGGGGATTTTAATGCGTGTCAGTCAGTTAGCAAGAGTCAGGCCATACTGTAACCCTAATGACGTGAGACTTGTAGGAGCAAAGATAGTGCGAGGCGAGAGGACAGGAACTGTGTACAAAGTTATTACAACCTTGCAATCACTAACCAAAATGCAGGCTTGTTTTTCTTAGGAGTGAGACAATAAGATAAGCCTTTCTGCTATGTATAAACAAAATGTATTTGTTGCTTTTTACTGTCTCCATGATTGCTAGAAATTGTCTGTAACAAAGGTATAAAGGCTTGATGTAATTGTTTACCAGTTGAGAGACCTGTCTGGGACTGAGGCGACCCTGTGTCCTATGGCACTCTCTCCCTCCATTGTAATTACTGGAGAAATAATAAAGTATTTGATTTTGCTGCACCCAAACAAAAAGCGAGAACTGAGTTTTTCTCCGACAATTTGGGGGCTCGTCCGGGATGGCAACGCCCACGGACCCACAGACGGCTACTACGGATCATTCCCCTTCGAACCCCATGGCGCCACATGAGAGGTATGAGACGTACCCTGAGAGTCCATCTCTCCTGGGATAAAGAGGGCAGCAGGGCTGGCCTGGACCAGCTGACCTCATGAAGCTAAAGCTGAGAGGCTAAAAACTGTGGTGCAGATATTTGTGTTCACACTGAAGCCTGGGTTCGGAAACCCTCACCCGTCGTGGGGTCTCAGAGGTTGGGCTCAAGACCATCTGTCTGCACTGTAATTTTATACTCTTGCAGCCCAAGCCCCATAACCCTGAGTCAGCTGACCCGGGCTTTGCGACAGGTGCCCTGGGTGTTTTAATCGCAGTGCAGACATAACATTAGGCTACGTCTCCAGTGCAATGAAACACCCACGACTGGCCTGTGTCACATTAATCTGGTCATGCGGCTTGGGCTGTAAAGTTGCAGTGTCCGTGTCTCGGCTCAGGCTCCGTCCCCTGCTCCAGGAGCCCAGACGGTTGGGAGGGGGTTTAGCAAGTGGAAATGGTAAAACCGCAGGGGAGTATTACCCTGGACTCATGGCATTTCTCCATTGGTCTGCCTGCTTTGGGGCAGGGACAGAAACACGTCCTGCTGCTTTTGTTATTTCAAAGGGCGGTTTAGGATTTTCATTCTCAGACACGGTGCACAAAACAGGACTCCACCCTCGGCATAAACTAAACGAGCTGCCCACAGATTCTGACAGCCACAATGAGCATTTGGTGTGATTGCTCAGACCTGCCCCTGTCCCAGAGGGACGGGGTTGTCTGAGAGGGGACTGGACCACTGACCTATCAGCTCCTAACTCCCAAACTTTCAGTAACTCTATCCTCAGTGTCTGTGAGTGTAATTTAAACCATAAGAAAAACCACACTAGGCTAGACCGACGGTCCATCTAGCTCTGAATCTTGTCTTCTGACAGTAGCCAGTACCAGGTGCCCCAAAAGCAACTCAATAAGGTACCACTGGAACTTGAACCCAGGATCTCCTGTATACAAAACAGTGGTTTTAGCCAGCTAAGCCATGGTGCCTAGAGTTGCTGAAGGGATCATGTCTGCACACACCTGACTCTCTGCCAACCTCCATCTGGGCCTGACAAGCTTTGCTGGTGTTTGAATTCAGTAAAGCAGAGGAGCAGGGGAAGTTTTACTCCCAAGGTTCTTTGGACAGGTCTACACTACAAAATTAGATCGGTGTAACTACATTACTCAGGGGTGTAAAAAATTTACCTCCCTAAGCAATGCAGTTATATCAGCCTAACCCCGGTGCAGATAGCGCTGTGCCAACAGGAGGGCTTCTCCCAACAGCATAGCTTGGGGAGGGGCTTGGTTAGTGAAGATGAAGAGAATAGGTGGCCCATGGCTCTTGCATTTGGGGAGGCTGGGTGTGAGCTCTGGAAGCTCCCTAGAAGTGGGGGGCCCATTGGTGCCAACCATGGCACTGCCCCCACCACCCTTCTCCTCTCTCTGAGGCCCCACCTGTGCTCCCCCCTTGCTCCTGTTTGGCCACTTCCCACCCCCGCTCTTCCTCTTTGGCTGAGGACGGCTGAGCCACCTCTCGCTCGCTCCTCTCCTCCCCCAAGGCCTTCCTGCCTCCTGCTCGTGCCTCTCCACCCCCTACCACAAGGTCTGCCCACCAGCCGCCACCTCCCTGACCCATCCCTGCAACCCACCCTGCCCACCACCCACACCTCTCTGCCTCTCCCTTGAGACCTGCCCTGCCCACTACCCCCACCTCTCTGCCCCTCCCCTGAGACCTGCCCTGCCCACTGCCCGCACCTCCGAGACCTGCTCTGCCCACCGCTCGAACCTCTCTGCCCCTCCCCTGAGACCCACCCTGTCCACGTCTTTCTTCGGTCGTCTGTTGCTATTCCATGAAACATCAAGGATGGAATAAAAAGCTGAGTTTACTCCAGGGTGAGGAAAGAAAGGAGCCACCAACCCCCCGGCATTGCTGCTTTAGTTAAAGTGTTTTAACTAAACAGCTATTGAACGTCCTCCCTATGCCCCTTGTGTCACCAGAGCACATCCATGCTAGCAGTTCTTGGATGGCAACAGAGAGCAGTGCACTGTGGGTAACTATCCCACTGTGCAACTGGCTGCAGGGTGTTTTGGGAAGGGTTTGCAATGCCTCACGGACTGGTACAGCATCACATGATGCAGGTTTCTCTATCCCACCATTCCATGGGCATCTTACTAGATTACCAGCTGCTTTTCAACTGCAGCGTGCGTGGCGGGATAGAGACTGTTTGTATGTGGGGAGAGACAGTGTGTGTGTCTTGGGGAAGAGTGAGTGTGTTGAGCTAGGTAGGAGCAGATCATTATTATCCCTACTTAAAAGAGGGAGAAGCTGAGGCTGAGAAAGGAGAATTGAGTTGTCTGAGGTCACAAAGCCAATCAGTGGCAGAGTTGGGAATAGGACCCAAAAGCCCTGATTTTCAAACTAACCATCGGATCTTGAATTTCAGACACTGAATAACCTGAAAAAAGTGCTCTCAGATGAGCTCCAGACCAACAACAGTGCACAGGAATTATTCAGCAAGTATTTGAGGAGAACTGCAATGTTAGAGAGAATCATGAACTGCTCAGAGACCATTAATGCAGAGAAGCAGCAAAATTCATCAAACACAGAACTGGTTCTGACTTATTTCCTTGGTCTTAAAAGAGACCAACAAGGACCTGAGTCTCCTCCCTGTCAATAACCCCCTGCTCAGCCAATCAGGGTAGAGACTGAGGACGGGAGGCTGAGGGTTCTCACCAGAGAGCCCAAAGGATGGCCCAGGTCACTGGTGGGGATCACTGCCCGAGCACTATTTCAGCCCCACATTTTTGGGTGGAGCTCCCACAGTGGGAGCTGCAGAGCACTCCCCCGCAACACACACACACACACACACACACTCCTACCTCCTGGTGTTGGGAGGAGAAAAGGAAAAAGGACAAAAGAAGCAAGACACAAAGAGAAGGGAGGGAGGGAGGGAGGGAGGAAAAGGGGAAACAAAAAGGACAAACCCTAATGTCCCCAGTGATTCTAAGGGACAAAATCTCAGGTGCAGAATAACATTCTGCCTCCTTAAGCTCATGTTTTCCATGCCTAGAATTCAACTGTCACCAGATGGATCAGACTGAACAGGTTTCACACCTCCAGGAGGCTCTTACCTTCTAAACAGGGACGGCTGTTTTCTAGTAAAATCACTGAAAGGGAAGGAGAAAACTCGAAAGAGGTTCCTCCTGGCGCTCACGTCCGTGAACCCGAATACTCTCTCAGTCCTCAAAGAGAGACCTGGAGAAGGAGACTTGCTGCAGCAAAGCCACAGGGGTCTCTGAGGTTTCCCTGGCCCCTCGCCCCTGTCCTGCCTGGCTGATGTCAGCATCTCTCTGTGAGGTCACCACCTCCCCACCAACTTGGACCAATAGTCTGAGGTCCTGCAAAAGACCTTTGTGATGTCACTGCTGCACCCCTCCCTTGCTGTGCTAATGTCCTGCCCCTGCCCAGGCACTTTGGAGGTTTGAGCTACTCCCTGGGGATCACCCCACTCAAGGAGCGTTCGTTCTAGGCAGCAAGCCGGCTAGACTGAAAACATCAGACGCTGCTCCCAATGCTGCACTCAGTTTTTCAGAAATTAGTCGACTTCATGGCCAGAAGAGACCATTAGAGCATCTAGTCTGACCTCCTGCATATGACAGGCCTCCTGTATGACACAAGAGCTACTTTTGGGGCAAACACATTCCAGAAAGGCATCTAGTCTTCATGAAATGACATCAAGAGATGGCGAATCCACCACTTTCCTTGGTAGCTTGTTCCTGTGGTGAATCATCCTCGCTGTTGAATATTTGTGCCTTAGTTGTAATATGAATTTGTCTCTTTTCATCTTCCAGCCATTGGGTCTTGTTAGGCCTTTCTCTGCTCAATTAAAGAGCCCTTTAATACCCAATCTTTTCTCTCCATTAAGGCACTTCAACACTTCAATGAAGTCACCTTTCAATCTTCTTTTGATCAGCTAAACAGCTTGAGCTCTTTCAATAGCTCCCTGGAAGGCATTTTTCTCCAGCCCTCAGAACATTTGGTGGCTCTTTGCTGCCCCAGCTCCAATTTCACAACATCTTTTTCACATGAGGACACCAAAACTGGAGGCAGTATTCCAGTGTCAGTCTCACTGATGCCGTGTCACTTCTTGTAATGTTATTGACATAATCTGTAACTGTATAGATCACTGCTGTGACCACGGTTCTATATTTGCAGCCAATATTGTCGAAAGGTTGTCGTGTAAGGGGGTCTATGGAGAGGTTCTGATTGGCTGATTATAATGATGCTATCTCTAGATGTGTATCATTTTTGTAGTTGACGTTATGAATATTGGCTCTATGCTGCCCGTATTTCAAACTTGTGCTCTGCTTCCAGGGAACACCCCAGCCAGACAAGTTGGTGTCAGTTCTGCCTAGAACGAACGCTCCTTGAGTGGGGTGATCCACCTGGAGTAGCTCAAACCTCCAAAGTGCCTGGCCAGGGGCAGGACATTGGCACAGCAAGGGAGGGGTGTGGCAGTGACATCACAAAGGTCTTTTGCAGGACCTCAGACTATTGGTCCAAGGTGGTGGGGAGGTGGTGACCTCACAGAGAGATGCTGACATCAGCCAGGCAGGACAAGGGCGAGGGGCCGGGGAAACCTCAGAGACCCCTGTGGCTTTGCTTCAGCAAGTCTCCTTCTCCAGGTCTCTCTTTGAGGACTGAGAGAGTATTCGGGTTCACGGACGTGAGCGCCACGAGGAACCTCTTTCGAGTTTTCTCCTTCCCTTTTAGGGATTTTACTAGAAAACAGCTGTCCCTGTTTAGAAGGTAAGAGCCTCCTGGAGGTTTGAAACCTGTTCAGTCTGATCCATCTGGTGAGAGTTGAATTCTAGGCATGGAAAACACAAGCTTAAGGAGGCCGAATTTTATTCTGAATTGTATTTGATCCCCACCAGTGAGCTGGGCCATCCTTTGGGCTCTCTGGTGAGAACCCTCAGCCTCCCTTCCTCAGTCTCTACCCTGATTGGCTGAGCAGGGGGTTATCGACTGGGAGGAGACTCAGGTCCTTGTTGGTCTCTTTTAAGACCAAGGAAATAAGTCAGAACCAGTTCTATGTTTGATGAATTTTGCTGCTTCTCTATATTAATGGTCTCTGAGCAGTTCATGATTCTCTCTAACATTGCAGTTCTCCTCAAATACTTGCTGAATAATTCCTGTGCACTTTTGTTGGTCTGGAGCTCATCTGAGAGCACTTTATTCAGGTCATTCAATGTCTGAAATTCAAGATCCGATGGTTAGTTTGAAAATCAGAGCTCTTGGGTCCTATTCCCAACTGTGCCACTGACTGGCTGTGTGACCTCAGACAAGTCAATTCTTCTTTCTCACATAAAGTTTCTCCCTCTTTCAAGGAGGGATAATAATGATCCGCTCCTACCTACCTCACGGTAGGTGGAGGATGGGGATCCATTGGAGAGTGTCACTAGGAGTAGTGCATAATATGAGGTGTCCTATCACATTTACTCAGAGCAGATTATGACATAATAGAATAGCTGAAATACTCTATTTGATTTGGTTTTTTTTAATTTTGAAATTGTTAAGAGCAGCAACGACTTAGCTCAGACTGAAGCATCTTATCTAATGTTTGAGATCGAAGTGTCTCCTCTTTGTGTGTGACGAGAATTTAATGCACTGTGACAAACAGGAGATGCTTTTGTTTTGCAACAAAATATTTTTGCAAAGAACTTTCATCCCACTTGTTATGATTTCGAGAAACAAACTGGTTTAGTCTGAATGGGATTTTCTGACAAACAGTTTCAATGAAATTTCCCCACCATCTCGATTCCTGGGCTCCATCCCTGCCTCTGGGGGTTTGCTGTTTGTTAGAACAGGAGTAAGGACTGGTGGCTTCTCTTTCTGGCTCTGCCACTGCCTTGCTGGCCCTTGGGTAGGTCACTTTCCTTCTCTGTGCCTCAGGCTCCTCCCCATCTGTCCAATGCGAACAGGGACAATTCTCAAGCTCTGGGCAGTCGTGAGCCTGAGTGAGATAAGGGGCGATAAAGCCCTCTGTGAAGGAGAAAGGGGAGTTTCTTGGTGTTTGCACCAAGGAATTCTAAAGTTTGCTAAAA
This sequence comes from Mauremys reevesii, assembly GCF_016161935.1. Lineage (NCBI taxonomy): Eukaryota > Metazoa > Chordata > Testudines > Geoemydidae > Mauremys > Mauremys reevesii. The sequence continues at coordinate 34,313,981 of NC_052636.1, read as the reverse complement.
TGTCTAGTCTGTGGAAACAAGAAATGGTTGGGGCCAAACTTTTTAACCACTGCTTTTTTTTTAAAGTCCATTCAGGGATGTGAGTCCCTGTCTTTTAGGTACCTGGGGTTCTTTGCCAGCAGGAGAGAAGAGGTTCCTGCCTCCATTTTTGTGGCCTTAACAAACCATGTGTTGTGCCCCAGTTCTTGTCTGAGATCCCTGAAAAAGAACATCTTCCCATCCATGAACAAGACAGGACCTATCTTTCAAAGGGGAACAAAGAGACCCCTGGGACTTACAGACTAGCTAGCCTCACTTCTATAGCTAGAGAGATACTGGAATATATTCTTAAACAATCAGTTTTCCAGCAGCACCTACAGGATAATTTGGTTCTTAGGACGAGGGAGCATGGATTTGTCAAGAACAAATCATCCCAAACCCATCCTCTTTCCTTCTTTGGCAGGGTTCTGGGCCTAGTGGAGGTGGGTAAACAGTAGATGGGATCTATCTCGGGGTTACTAAGGCTTTTGACACAGTCCCGCAGGACATTCTCACAAGCAAACCAGGGAAATGCGGTCCAGCTGCAATCAGTGTCATGTGGGTGCAGAGCTGGTTGAAAGCCCAGACTCCAAGGGCCCTTCTCCATGTTTGGCTGCCCAACGGAGAGGGGGCACCTCGTGGGTCCGGCAGGGATCAGTCCGGGGTCCGGTACTATTCAATAGTTTCATGAATGATTTGGAAAATGGAGTGGAGATCATGCTTCTAAAATGTGCAACTGACACCAAGCACTTTGGAGCTCAGGACGGGAATTCAAAACGCCCTTAACGAATTGGAGACTTAGTCTTCTTGAGCCAAACCCCATGGCTGGGCCCCTCTCTCTAGACTGGGCTGAAGTGAAACCCCAGAGCCAGACACTCCTCCTCCTGGGCAGTGCGCTCTGACCTTGAATGGTCAGATGCTGCTTAGCTCTGTCAGAGCAGCTTTGGCTGGGGGATTCTTCCAGCACTTTCCAATAGCGGGAAGGTACGAAATCCCCATTTGCCTGCTGGGGACGGAGCCCTAGAGGGGGGAGCAACTTGCCCAAAGTCCCACCGGAAAAGGAAAACAACCAGCAGTGGAACCAATAGGGGTGTCAGGATCTTGGAGGCGCTGTCACCCCCACACTAGGGCGGTGTTATGCACCCCCTGCGGCTGGCTGAGTTTCTCCGTGCCTTGGCAATAAGACAGCCTAGAACCCCATCCAGGATTATTCTATCTGCTACCCAAGATCCATAAACCTGGAAATCCTGGATGCCCCATCATCTCAGGCATTGGCACCCTGACAGCAGGATTGTCTGGCTATGTAGACGCTCCATCATCATTCCACACAAAGATGGACTACAAGCCGTCAGGAACAGTATCCCCGATAATGTCATAGCTGAACTTTGTGACTTTGTCCTCACCCATAACTATTTCACATTTGGGGACAATGTGTACCTTCAAGTCAGCGGCACTGCTATGGGTACTCACATGGCCCCACAGTATGCCAACATTTTTATGGCTGACTTAGAACAACGCTTCCTCAGCTCTCGTCCCCTAATGCCCCTACTCTACTTGTGCTACACTGATGACATCTTCATCATCTGGTCCCATGGAAAAGAAAACCCTTGAGGAATTCCACCATGATTTCAACAATTTCCATCCCACCTACAACCTCTGCCTGGACCAATCCACACAAGAGATCCACTTCCTGGACACTACTGTGCTAATCGATGGTCACATAAACACCACCCTATACCGGAAACATACTGAACGCTATACTTACCTACATGTCTCCAGCTTTCACCCAGACCACATCACACAATCCATTGTCTACAGCCAAGCTCTAAGATACAACCGCATTTGCTCCAACCCCTCAGACAGAGACAAACACCTACAAGATCTCTATCGAGCGTTCTTACAACTACAGTACCCACCTGCTGAAGTGAAGAAGCAGATTGACAGAGCCAGAAGAGTACCCAGAAGTCACCTACTACAGGACAGGCTCAACAAAGAAAGTAACAGGACCCCACTAGCCGTCACCTTCAGCCCCCAACTAAAACCTCTCCAGTGCATCATCAAGGATCTACAACCCATCCTGAAGGACAATCCCTCACGCTCACAGATCTTGGGAGCCAGGTCAGTCCTTGCTTACTGACAGCCACCGAACCTGAAGCAAATACTTACCAGCAACCACACAACAAAAACACTAACCCAGGAACCTATCCTTGCAACAAAGCCCATTGCCAACTCTATCCCCATATCTGTTCGGGGGACACCATCATAGGACCTAATCACATCAGCCATGCCATCAGGGGCTCATTCACCTGCATATCTACCAATGTGATATGTGCCATCATGTGCCAGCAATGCCCCTCTGCTATGTACATTGGCCAAACCAGAGAGTCTCTACATAAAAGAATAAATGGACACAAATCAGACATCAAGAATTATAACATTCAAACACAGCCAGAGAACACTTCAATCTCCCTGGTCACTGATTACAGACCTAAAAGTCGCAATATTACAACAAAAAACCTTCAACAACAGACTCCCACGAGAGATGCTGAATTGGAATTAATTTGCAAACTGGACACCATTAAATTAGGCTTGAATAAAGACTGGGAGTGGGTGGGTCATTACACAAAGTAAAACTATTTCCCCATGTTTATTTGTCCCCCTACTGTTACTCACACCTTCTTGTCAACTGTTGGAAATGGGCCATCCTGATTATCACTACAAGTTTTTTTCTCCTGCTGATAATAGCTCACCTTAACTGCTCACTCTCATTATAGTGTGGATGGCAACACCCATTTTTTTCATGTTCTCTGTGTATATATATATCTTCCTGCTGTATTTTCCACTGTATGCATCTGATTAAGTGGATTTTAGCCCATGAAAGCTTATGCTCAAATAAGTTTGTTAGTCTCTAAGGTGCCACAAGTACTCCTCTTATTTTTGCAGATAAATTAATGGAGGTGAAGTCCATTAATGACTATTAGGCAGCCTGGGTAAGGAATGGTATCCCAAGCCTCTGTTTGTCAGAGGGTGGAGATGGATGGCAGGAGAGAGATCACTTGATCATTACCTGTTAGGTTCAGTCCCTCTGGGGCACCTGGCATTGGCCACTGTTGACTGATAGGTTATGAGGTTGGATGGACCTTTGGTCTGACCCAGTCTGGCCATTCTTCTGTTCTTATGAAGGGAAGGGCAGAGCCTTGTAACAGAGTTTCTGTAGTGTAGTGGTTATCACATTTGCCTAACACGCGAAAGGTCCCTGGTTCAAAACCAGGCAGAAACATGGTAGATAATTTTTCCCAGCTCCTAGTGGCCTGTCCCTGCTGTTGTAGGAGCAGCAGTGATTTCTATGCTCAATAGGTCTGTTATACTTCCCCCATTCCCATTTTTGTCTCCTCTGCCTCTCTGAATGCCTGTGAAGTGGCTTTCTCCCTCCCCCTCCCACTCCCTCCTGCCATGCTTGTGGGATGAAGGGGCTGGTTGAACAGCTGGAAGATCAGAAGAGCTGCTAGATAGACAAGGTGTCTGGGACTCTCATTAGGCAGCGATCACACACCCAGAGCATGGACACTGGCTGAGGTGGAGTGTGACCCACCAGATGCAGCCAAGTCATCTCCAGTCGCAGGCCATGAGGAGCAGGTCCTTAAAACGGGAAGGGGCCCTGTGCTCAGGAGTCACTCACAAGCTTGTACCTCCAGTGAACGCCCTTCGCCCCGACCGTCTGGCCAGTGGTTCGCTGCGTTGCAGTTCATTGTGCCTCAGGAAGACTTACCTTCATCGCACCGTCCATCGCGGTGCTGGGAGACACTTACCTGGCAGAATCCTGTGCCTGCCTCTTGTCTTCCTAGGGGTGGCTACTTGCAGCCCAGGAGAAGAAGGATGGTTCTGGTGAAAGGACGACAAGCAAAGCACTGGGAGGAAATTTGGGTGTGGGCTCTGCGCTGGGGTGGGGGGGGGGCGCAGCTCCCAAAGTGACCGGTACACACAACCCTCTGGCAGCAGCTCCTAGATGAGTGGGGCCAGGGGATCTCCATGTGCTGCTGTCTGCAGGCTGCCCCAGAGCTCCCATTGGCTACAGTTCCTGGCCAATGGGAGCTGCAAAGTTGGTGCTCGGGGCAGGGGCAGCACGTGGAGACACTCCCACCCCAGGGGATGCTGGGACATGCCAGCCACTTCTGGGAGCGGCACGGAGGGCGGATGTAGAGTGGGCAGGAGCCACCTTAGTGCTGCTGGCACATCTCTGCACACCCGTTGTGGGGAGGGGAGCAGAGGGCCTCCATGTGCTGCCTGGGGTAGGGGCAGTGCACAGAGCTGCCTCCTCCCGGGTCTATTCCAGGAGTGGGTGGGTGGGGTCTTTTGGCCTGCAAGGTGCAGCAGGTCAGACTAGATGATCACACTGGTCCCTTCTGACCTTAAAGGCTCTGAGTCTAAAAGGGAGAGGGAAGTAAAGGAATTTAAAAAAAAAAATAAACCAAGCATTGTAATACCAGGATGACTCCAACTGCTCATTATATAGTCCCACCCCTTTCTTCCTCCACTGGGTGTTTAATGACCTGTTGGGATTTGGGACACTGATTCTCTCATTCCATTGATAAACTGATACAACATGACTGAAATTAAACCAATTCCCAGTGGAGGAATCATCATATCATTGCATTAGCTGGGAATTGAACCCAGGTCAATTGCTTGGAAGGCAGCTATGCTCACCACTATACCACCAACGCATCTAGTGAAAGTCTCTGATTTTTCACACTTTGTGATTGGTCACCTTACTTCTCAGCATGAGGCGAATGTCTCTGTGGTCTCTGCCATTCATCGTGGGGAGTTTCCCCACTGATAACAGTTCTTGCTGGGTTGGGGATGGGAGACAGAAGAGGCGTTTATTCTGTTTCATTCCTCTCCATTTTCTGTTCCTCCCCTTCCCTTCCAGGGTCCTCCCTTCCATTTTAGACTGTGCAGTGACACCCTCCTGGCACCCAGGACTCTCGAGCCTCTGGAGCAGCACGATCCCATGAGATCCTCAGTGACCAAGGGTCTTTTCCAACTTCCAGGAGACCCAGCTTGAATCTAAAGGAAGCTCTGTTCCTTCCTGGGGATCCTCTCTCCCTTCATGGAGATCAAGAGCATGAAGCCTCTCTGCCTTGCCTCCTGGGTCTGAATTAATGTCCCATTTCCCACTATGTGCTCGAAAGAAACAAATGTTTCTAACCCAGGTGAGTGGAGTTAATTCAGCTGGAATCCTTCACCCACATTCCTTAGGAGATACAGACTCTCTGTGACACAGACTGACTGGGGTTCATCTCTGTATGTCCCCAATGGGGAAGGAAAGACACTGAGGGCGAAGGAAGAAGATGGACAGAAGGAGTCAAATGGGGCTAGACCAGAATAGGACATTTTCTGCCTGTTAAAATGTACTAGACTCTAATTGCTTAAAACAAAACAAAACCCCACCAGCTTCTGTTTGAACCATCAGCTTTTTACAGAGCAGCCAAAGTGGTGAACCATAGACACACGTAACCACCTCCAGCCCAATTTTGTCTAAGAAGCACCTACAGTGGCTCATGCAGGAGGAAATACAGCTGTGGGTGTGAGTTCAGGCCTCACCCAGAGCGTTGGTTTTCATTAGCCACGGAGCTTCCCCCACTTGCTTTGCCCAATTCACATGGAAAGTGCCATAGGAGGGTGATGAGAGTAAATTCTAAACTCTGAAATGCGGAGGCTGGCCCAGAGATTGGGATAAGGGGTTTGAAGAGAAAAAGCTCTAAGAGTATAAAACCATACAGTCTCCAGGGGCAGGTCCGGTACAACGCCTCAACAGGGAGCCATTCGGGGGAGGGGGGTTTCACTTCCTCTGTTCAATGTCCTGAGAGGTATTTGAAGATGAAGATAACGCCATGGCTAACAGGTGACTGGCATGTCCTGGGTTAAAGAAAGGGACCTTGGTTAATAGTCGGAAGATTTGCGTTACCGTCACTGTCTGACCCCCCTTCAGTGCGGAGCAGGTGTGTGCGTTGCTGGGTGGAACGCACAGACTCCTGCAGAGCAGGGGCAGCTGTTTCCATGGCAGAGAGCCTGGCACTTAGGAGACTTTCTACACTTGCTGTTTTGAAGCAATTCAGTAAAATAACAGTGGAGCTACAACGTCTGGTCCAAAATTTCAGCCCCCCTGGTGCAAAAACGCTATTTTAGGATCTACATCGGAGGCTCCCGGCACTAGGACACCTGGCCAGAGAGCTCAGTGGGGGCGTAACAGCTGCTGACTCTGAGGGTCCCGGGCTAAATCCACTTGCAGGGGGAAGTGTTTTGATTTAATTGATGGATAATGAGCACCAGCTACCAGGGGAGAAGCCCTGAGAGTCGCTGCCACTCCAGCTGCTGCTAGGGCAGGGGGGAGCCCCAGGGGGCCAGCTGCTGCTCTGGCCACCCCAGAAGTGCTGCCAGAGGCCACCAAGCTGTGGCTGCTCCTGCTGCCCTCGGGACCACTGGTAAAGTGGTCCCCAGGGCCAGCCGCATTGGCCGCTGCTTGGGCGGTCCCTGGAGCCAGTTGATTGAGTGGCCCAGGAGTCAGCCACTGTGCCCACTGCAGAAGTCACGGAGGTTGCAGGAAGTCACAGAATCCGTCACTTCCACCACCTCCGTGACAGACACGGAGACAAACCCCTCCCTGCTGTGACTGCAGTTCCTGGAAGGAAAGAGAAGAACAGAAAGTGAAGAGAGAAGGAAAAAGAGAGATTCCCTGTCAACTCTCTCCCTGCTGCCTCCCCCCTTGTATTCTGTAACCCCATTTCACTGGGTTCCCTGTGCTGGTGCCATGGGTGTGACACTAGAGTTCTGGGGATTTGGGAGGCTCTTCATTTCTCAACATTTCACACAAATTTGTCTTTTGGCTGAAATTTCTCCTGTGAGGCCTCTCAGTCAGAGCTGTACCCCACCCTGTTTGCGGGCGGGGGGAGAGGGGAGATGTAAATTGCAGAGCAGGCAGAGAAGTCGCCCATAAAGGGTCATATTGATCTGGTGATTGGTTCTGACCAGGGTCACACGTCCTCATGTGCAGAACATGGGAGCTCTGGCTTGTCCTAAATGCTGTAGACTGAGAGTTCCTGGAAAGGGCAGGGGAGAGGGAGCAAGAGGAGAAAGGCAGAGACATTGGAGACGAGGAATTGGGGGGCGAAGAAGGAGAGAACAGAGAGACAATAAATGATTGAAGCAGAACAGGTGTCCCAACTCCATCTTGCTCATCACAGGTGTTCAGAGAGACAGGTAGTTGCGGGTTTTCCAGTGTCAAGTCTGAACTTTGATTCTAACAATGTGTGTTGAACTATCAAGGGGATCTCCACATACCTGATCTCTTCCCCCCTCCCCTTTTTTAGTATTAATTTTTATTTTGACGTGTTTGGCTTAACCGTGATCGTCTCTTTCCCCACCTGTATTGCAACTTGGGGGTTATGTTTATTGTGCCTCCCTTTTGTTCATGTCATTATAATTGTAACAGCAAAGGAACCTGCAGGAGCAAAAACTGACTCAAAACTTCATTTCCCCACCATGCCGGAACATCCTACAAACAGCTCACGGAGCTGGAATCATAACACGCAAGGCCAGGGGATGGGAGATGCAGGTTTCCAAGGGTTCTGTCTTTCTCAGATGACACATTCCAGTCCCTTGTGTTCCTCCATCCTGAATGACCTGCTGGACTTAGACACATTTATTGTCTCATTCTATAGATAATGTGATTGTAACACAATGTGACTGAAATTAAACCACTTCCAGATGAGGAAACAACAGAAGAGAAAAGCCATTATTGCATTGGCTGGGAATCAAACCCAGATGAACTGCTTGGAAGACACCTACACACACCACTATACCACCAATGCATCTGGCAGAAGTAGCTTTCCTGCAGGCTGTGTGTGCTGGCAATGGGGTGACATATGACCATGAAGGTAGTGAGCAGGGTGGTTGGGCTGGAAGCTGCCTGACAGCTGGGAGCAGAGTTAGGATCCCAGAGTGACTGAAAGAGGACAAAGGTGAAAACAGATCTCACTGGGAGCTGGCCCCACACCTGCCCCGCCCATAGGAGAGGGGAACTGAAGCTCAACTTCAATCACAGAAAAATCTTCCCTGAGAAGGAAGGGGACAGCTTGTTTTAAAGACCAGGTTTGTGTTTGTTCCTGCTACATACGGAGGGGCTGGGTAGTGCTGATTCCAGCCCCCAGACTCTGGGAGGATAAGGAACAAATTCAGGCTGCCAGTGACCTGCAGGAGGGAGATGATCTTTTGACAGTGATGGACGCCTCGTCCTAAAGGCCTTTGTCTGCCCCCTTCCAGTGACTGTTTGGTACAGGAATGCAGCCCCCACTTCTGGGTCTCTCCTGGGGAAATAATGTTTCTGTGCAAAACACCAAAGTTTTTAACAGAAAGGAAGAAAAGGAAATGGCCACATGATGGGACTAGGACATAAGGAATGAAACACACATGGGCGGCGAGTTATATACCCACGTGGTGCCCGGGTACCAGCAATATTCAGAGCCCTGGGGCCCAGCTCCACCAAAGTTTGGGGCCGGGTCTCCCCTCAGGCCCCACCTGCCACCCCCCGTGCTTCCCCCGACTGTCCCCCGGACCCCCTTGCTGGCCCCATGCATGTCCCTGGGCCCCGGAGGGAGCAGAGCGTCCCTGCCTCTTCCACGCAGCTCCATGCTGCCTCCCTGCAGCAACTGCTGCCACAGGGTCCTAGTGCCCCCCCTTCCAAACTCACTGCCAGGGCAGACTGACTCTGAGCCTGCCCTTCCACCTCAGACCCTTCCCTTTTCCAGCGGGACCCTCCACCATCACAGCCCCCCCACCCCTGCAGTCACCACTCCTGCCCCATGCTGGGCAAGGAGACAGCCCCATCCCCCACCCCAGTGAGGCTATAGTCAGGGGCAACAGCAGGGGAGGAGGTGCATGCAGCACCCCCCGGCCCCCATCATGGGGGAGGCGAGGGAGATTCCTGGACCTGAGAAGGGCCCTAGGAGCACCTGCAGTGACAGTGGTGGGAGTGAGGGTGCTGCTGGGGGGGGGGAATGAGGGGTTCCTCCCCCAGAGCTTGCTGCTGCCAGCAGGGAAAGGGCTGGGGGGAGTCTACCTTTCTGGCCCTTGTCCCGGAGCAGCCTGCCTGCACCCCAAACTCATCCCCAGCCCTGCCCCACCCCAGAGCCCACACCCCCAGTCAGAGCTTTCACCCCCCCACCACATCCTCAACCCTCTGCCCGAGCCCTGAGCCCCTCCCACCCCCCCACCCTCCCCGCCCCAGGCCCAGCCAGAGCCTTCATTCCCCCCACCACCCCAACCCTCTGCCCCAGCCCTGAGCTCCTCCCACACCCCAACCCTCCCATCCCCAGGTCCAGCCAGAGTCCTCATCCCCCCGCACACCCCCACCTTCTCCCCCAGCCGTGAGCCCCCTCCACCACCACACACCCCTCATCTCCCGCCCCAGATAGAGCCCTCCCACACCCCAAACACCTTATCCCCATCCCAGACACAGCCCTCATCCCCCTGCACCCTAACCCTCTGCCCCAGCCCGGAGCCTCGCCAACACCCCAAACCCCCCAGCCACAGACAGAGCCCTCACCCCCCACACCCCTACCCTCTGCTCTAGCACTGAGCCTCTCCCACACCCCAAACCCATCATTCCCAGCCCCAGCCAGAGCCCTCATCCCCCTGCACCCTAACTGTCTGCCCCAACCCTGAGCCCCCTCCTGCATCATGAACCCCTCATTCCCAGCCCCACCACACAGCCATCACCCCACACCCCAACCCTCTGCTATAGCCCTGAGCACCCTCCCACACCCCAAACCTCTCATCCCCAGCCACACCCCAAACTCCCTCCCAGAACCTTGGGCAGGTGGGGGGCGGAGTTTGGGCAGATTCTGGGCACCACCAAAATTTCTACAAACCTACCGCCCATGGAAACACAAGATGCTTCTCCCATGTGCATTGACTTTTAACCTTGCTTGTGGTGGTGTTGTATCCATGTTGGTCCCAGGGGTCCCCTGGGGCGCCGGGCATTGGCCACTTTCGGGAGAGTGGGCTAGATGAACTGGTCTGACTCAGTGTGGCTGTTCTTATGTTCTAACTGCTGGTTATGGAAGAGACGACCTTCCAGGCTACACAGAACTGAAGAAGGGTGCTGGGTTAGCTCCACAGCTTGTCTCTTTCACCAACAGAGGTTGGTCCTCTGCAAGCTCTTACCCTCACCCGCCTTGTCTCTCTCGGACTCTGAAAAGTTTTTTCTCTCCACTCCCCTTGGAGAGACGTTAAGTTTCCCTTTGGGCAACTATCAGGCTGAAGCAATTGTATTGACTGTGACACTAGAATTGAAGATTTAATATTATAAATGAATGAGTCTAAACCTCAGGTTCTGGTTTTCACATTGGTTTTTCTAGCTCAGTTCCCAATGCTCTTCTAGAAAGGCCTCCAGGCTGCCTGCCCAGCCCAGCAAAAGTGGCCAGGAGAAAGCCCACACTGCTGCTCTTTCAGGTAGTTGAAGGCTGCAATCAAACCCCCCTCACTCCGTCAGTCCCCAGGCTGTGGCAGTGCATAGGATTCTTCCATCCTAAGTGCAGGACTCTGCACTTTTCCTTGTTGAACCTCCTCAGATTTCTTTTGGCCCAATCCTCCAATTTGTCTAGGTCACTCCGGACCCAAACCCTGTCCTCCAGCACTTGGATTCTTTACATGCTTTCACAGAGCACAGAGCACATGTTCCATGATTTCATAGGGCAGAGTTTTGTGCTATCGGGAGCTTTCCCTGTGTGGATTTGACAGGTGGATCAACATAGAGACACATTGTGACCCTTCTCAGGGTGCTGAGGACTGTGAGTCTCCTTGTTGCCACCTGCCACAAGGAAGAGGGAGTTTTCCATTTGGCAGCTGGATGTTAGTGACCAAACTCACCAGCCTGCTGGAACTCAAGGAGCCTCCTCTGAGTTACAGCAGCCACCTTAACCCTTGAGTTCCTTCAATGTGTCCCCCTCTGGGGTCCAGCCTGGATCAGCAGATACTCGGTGAAATCCCAGATCCTCTCTTCCCCACGTATCCCAGGATACTAGTTTTACTGTGGACCATTGCTACTGTATGTGACACAGCACCTGACTACAGTTATCGAACAAGCAAAAAATTTATTTCACAACGGATAGAGATTTAAACAAACAAACGTGAGTGATGGAAACCAACTGTTACCAACTAAACCAGGGTAAATTAAATCTAAGGTTTGAGCTGCTAGTGAAGCATTTTCCACACTCACGGCATTCCTAGGGGCTGTCTCCTCTGTGGATTGTTTGATGCCTAATAAGGTGCGAACTGCGATTGAAGGTTTTCCCGCACTCAGTGCATTCATAGGGCCTGTCCCCTGTGTGGATTCTCTGATGTACAGAAAGGGCTGAGCTGTGAGAGAAGGTTTTTCCACACTCCCTGAATGTATTTTTTCTCTTTCGCCTGAGGATATCCTGCTGTGTTGTGGTTTCCATGAGGATCTTCTGAGTTCCCCAACAGGAAATAAATTTATCCACTTTCTTCCCTGGCTGGTTTCCTTGATCTGTTTCTGGTCTGTGCTGAATCTCCCAGGATTTTCCCTGCTCATGACTCCTGGACACATTCCTTTTCGATCTTTGAGATAATGCTCTGTTTTTACCCACTGGCTCAACATTATCAGGCTGAGAATTCTGCTCCTCTTTCTCACATGCCATTGCATCACCTGCTGTGACAGAGACAGAAACCTCAAACAGGGATGGAAAGGGGAAGACCAAACAAAAACAAGTGCTGAAGGCAGGTCAAATAAAAATCAGGAGCTGAACCACCCCAAACTCTTCCCCCAAATAGGAGAGAGGAGGGGGATGAATTCAGCCTTCACATCCCATCCAAATACGCAGGGGGAAGGGAGGAAGCTACTGCCTGGTGTCTGCTAGGATCTATAGGAAGCCATGAACTATATTTACCCTGAGGTTATGACCCCTGCAAGGGACAATAATGAACTGAGAGACCTCCCCAAGGGCTTTGTTGGGCATCCCAGATGTTTCCTTCAGGCACTTACAGATTCTGAGGTTGTTTAATGTTTTCTCACCTGTGCAGGGAGATCTCAGGATCTCTCTTTCCTCTGAACCCTGGAGGTCTGGGACCCATGGCTCTTCCCCTTGTTCCAGCTGGGAGATCACATCACGCTGGAAAACGAGAAACCCTGCTCAGATGAAAGAAAACAAAGGAGTTCAGTTGATTTCATACGACTTGGTCATAAAAAAACATTCTATTCATTTAACTTCAGTGCTTAGTGTGACCTGGTGGGCCAGGGGCAGTTCTCACTGAAAATGCCAAAGTTAGGGCAGGCTGAAAAAGGGAGAGCAGATGCTCCCAAAACTGATGGTTAACACTGAAGTTAAACTCACTGACCAGTCACCAACTGTGCTTCTGATCCCCCACACGGGTTATCGAGAAGCTGAAAAAGAAATCACACAGCCCCATTATTGCATCCCTGTTCTCTGATTCCCAATCAGCAACTAGGTCCAGTACAGTGAGAGGTTATTTAAAAACTCTGCTCACATAAACAAAGTGTTCCTCTGACCCCAAAGGGTCACAGCCACATCACCAGGTCAGTATAGGTTTGGATATTACCCAAAATTCCATCCTTCCAGACAATCCTTTAGCATCTAAACTAAAGGTTTAGACGAAAGAAAGACAGAAAGAAGTTAAATGGGAAAGCAGTCAGATACATTCCAAAATGGATATATCAGGTTCTTAGCAGTATTGGTGAGTTGCTGGCTTGAAAGTCCGTCTGGAACACATCCATAGCTTGGATGGGTCATTCAGTCCTTTGTTCCAGGGTTCAGTTTGTAGAGAAGTTGCTCCAGAGGTAGGAAGGGGGATTGAAGACAAAATGGAGATGATGCAGCTGCCCTTTACATTCCTTTTGCCATGTGGCCTGTACTTCCTGTGTCCCAAACACAAGCTTCACAGCACGTGGCATGGAAAAGCCTTGAAGTTCTCAGTAGACAGGCATACCCCGGCATGTCTTGCTGACTCAATAGGTGTATCCCCTTGGTCCTTTCCATGGGCTCATTGTACAGCTGATGACCCTGAATGGGCCATCAAACAGGCTAAGCAGTGTTGATGCCAATATGTCTGGGGGTGTCACCCAGAAATACTGCACAAGTCTGGAAATACAGATATACCCTACATATCTATAACTCACAATACAAAGGTGATACAAACGTAGAAACAAAATTATCATACTTGGCAAATCATAACATTTTCACTGACACCTGGCATGGCATATCTAGCACAATTCATTGCAAATTTATCAGATTATATTATTATTTTTATTATTAATACCAAAGTGTCTCAATTCCATACAGCGTCACACTTGGTAAACCAGTGAATTCCCAGGACCATTTCCCCAGGTCCTTGAAGATGCCGAACACTGTGCTTATGAGGGATTGAAATACCCACATATCTGCTGGGAACACACACACAGACACTGTGTCAGTCTATACCCCTGTGTTCACTCTTCTAGAAAATTATAATCAATTTTGTACGCAGTATGGCTTGTGAGGTATCATTTGAAAATGCATAATCTACTGAATATTACCCTCCTGTTAAAATGTGTAGTAACACTGTATGTAAAGTTATGAGATTTTAGAGTATGATATTACTGAAAAAGTTACAATTCTGGGGAACACCCACGGAGCAGTTCCTCAGAGACAGCAAGGCAAACAGCTGGTCAAACAGCCATTCTCCTGCAGGGGGAAGGTGTGAAGAAGACATTTACATTCCATCACAGGGACCTCTTGAAGCTGTTGTGGAAAAAGACCACACGATTGATTTTGAATCAGCTCAGCCTGAGGTTCTTTTCTTGGTTAAAAGTGCGCAGGGGGCGACAGCTATTGGAATACTCTCCCCCTGAGCTAAAAATCACACAAGCCTTTTAAAGCTTAAAACCCCAAACAATGACACATACGTTGCACGTTAATTTCCTTATTTGGAATATATTGCAAAATATGATGCAGGTCAAAAGCAAGCTGAACAATCAGTTTTCCATATTCGGCCTTTCCTGTTATTGTTATTACACCTGGTGATATGGGAGCAAGACTCTGCATGTCTCAAGAAATGTCACTACCAACCTAGGCCATTTTCACATGCTGGGTGCAATCCAGAGCAGTGAGGAGTTGTGTCATCTGTAATCCTGGGTGAGATTCAGTGTTCTGCTGCTGGAGATCCCCTGTCTGGATACTCCCAGCCAGCATTCAAGGACGCGCCGAGTGTCTGTGTGATAAGTAACCCTGGACCGGCAGCTCTGACTCCAGCCTCCTGCTTGTTACACCCCAAGCACATTCTGGTTTGGGTAGAGAAGGCCGGGGGTAGGAAGCTTCTGTTGGTTATGCTGGACCTAACCCCCAGTTTTACTTGAGTAAAGAGGAGCTATTTGACACTGTGCAATACGGCTCCTGTGCTCTGTTCCCAAAGTGTTCTGCAGCATGGGAGGGTCTCTGGTAGTGTGTGTGTCACTGGCATATTGGGGTGATGCAGAAACAGGACAGAGTAGAGGTGGCATTGGGGGGCTGGCATGAACCTTAACTCTTCATTTCCCCTTCAAAGAACCGAGGGGACAGGAACCCTTACCCAGCGAGGTCACAGTCTCATAGTTCTGCTGCATGACATCCCAGTAGAGGGCTCTCTGAGCAGGGTCCAGCAGAGCCCACTCTTCCCTGGTGAAATGCACAGCCACCTCCTCGAAGGTCACCGGCCCCTGAAAGAGCAAGAGTCCAACACTCAGGATCTCTGCCCCTCTCACAGCCCCACTATTTGTGGCAGAGAGGAGCGAATCAAATGGAAGATCTGGGTGGATCCCACTCAACAGAGTCCAACCCCCACCCCCCTCAGCGTATCCAGCAAATACCAGGGTGAGGGGACGAAGAGAGAGCCCCTTGTCTCTCCCAGCAGATCCATCACACACCTACTGGCCACCGACTGATTCAGGAGTTGGAGCACCTAGTAGGGTCCAGGGAGAGCTCCCTGGTAGGAAGCCCAATAACCTCCTCATTGTGAGGAGCGGGATATGAAGGGAGAGGCAGCTCCAATAAGCCTGACTCATGGGTGCCCCCTTCATATCTCACAGCAGCCGCTGGTTAGTGAGCTCAGGCTCCAGCACTGGGAGTCTGGTCAGTTTGACTAGCTCCATGTAGGTGGGCTATTTTCTTTCTTCACAAATCAGGGCATTTCCACCTCCCAACCTCCTGGGTCTGTTCCTAGAATCTAGGCCACTTATTAAATAACTCCCAGCAGGTTTGCCACACCCTGGCCTCCTGCTTTCCCCACCCTGTGCATTTCCTGCCCCGCTCCAACCTCCAAACCAGACTGTGCAAACCTTCCCATCTCCGGTGTATTTGCTTTCCCTCTCCTCCAGCAGGAACCCACCAGCAACCCCCCGATAATCTCTACCTGAGTTGGCTCCACTGCAGCCATTTCTCTTCCCTGTCCCACGCCAGGCTGGGATGAGCTGGAGCAAAACATGGACGTCATTCTGCAGCCTGTCTGGGGGAGAAGGGCAGTTGTGGGCGTTTCAGAACCGGTTTTAGTTAACTTCACATCAGAATTCCCCCAGGCCCCTTCCCTGCAGACAGACACCCTAGATCCTGCCATGATGGGAAATGCTCAATCTGTTTATTACAATGTAGACCTGGCCCCTCCTGCCAGGCTAAGCCCAGACACATTTTTAACCTCCCTTCTCCCTCCCCTCACCCCTAACAAAGTCTCTGAACACAAGGCTAGAAACCAAAGGAGTCACTGTGGGGGATTCCCTCGGACACTGACCCCACGGCAGCCACACCCCAGCAGGGGGAATATGGAGTCAGGAACTGGCTTTTCCTCTGTCTGATCCTTGTTTTGTCCACTGGAAAGTGGTTCTGCCCAGGGATGCAGCAATACATGTGTCTGGGTGGACTAGAGAGCTGGAAATCTCTCCCCCCTCATTTCTCACACTGCCCCTTTCAGTCTCTCCTTCCCGTCCTCTCTCCCTGCCCCTCTGGCTGGGACAGTCCCATTCCTGGGGGCTTTGCTCTCCCATGGCTGGATTTTCTCCTGGCAATTGCTACTGGGAGGAGAAATGAGGAGGGGCTGTTTGTGCAGAGTCACTTTCTTGCCAGTCCCCAGCACTTTCCCTGAGGTCTGTCAGTTACCTGGAGACTCTGGCTCAGAATTTAGTATTAACAGGGCCCAGGGCTGCCTTAGGGGGCTAGGACCAGCAGGAGAAAGTCATCCCCTGGGCCGGGCAGAGAAGCAGCTTTAATTAAGGTCACTTCCCAGCACAGAACCCCGCTGGGGGAGCAGCAGCTGCTAAGCCTGGTCTCCCAGATCACAATGGAGGCTGCAGCGTCTGACCCAGGAAGCTGAACCCCAGTATCCTGAGCAGAGAGGGACAGAGCGTTTGAGCAGCTTCCCTCCTTTAGCTCTCTGGGGAGAGCAGCTAATGAGAGCCCCTCCTCAGAGGGAGAATTGCTAATCTCATTTGCCCCACTGTCCATCCGGAGTCACTCCTTGTCTTTCCATACAGTGACTCTGGATTAACAATGGTCTCAATGAAACCAGAGTTCAGAAAAAATGAGTCCAGAACGCTGTGGAAGAGACCATTGTGCGGCAGTGCTGACCCCCTTCCCACCTCCCTCACCCCCAGATCCAGGACAAGGACTGGACAATCTAGGAGAATGGAACTGGAAGTTCCTGCAGTTTTCAAGAGGGGAGAAAAGCAAAAATCTGTGATTTCACCTCACAGTGTTTGATAAGTGGCTAGAAAGTTATCACAGTGACTGGGCCTGGCCGGGGAATGTCGGGCAGTGCTGGGAGCCAGGATTCTGGCATAAGCTAATTAGGGAGAAGAAGCGAGGTCAGGAGCAGCCCCCAGAGCCCCAGCCAGCCCCCCACCCAGATACTCCCTGGGACCCAGCCCCCAGAGTCCCTGGCCAGGGAGCTCAGATACCCCTCAGAGCCCCACCGGCCAGAGAACCCCCACCAGACCGTCACTGCCAGGTTGGGAATCCCAAAGGGTTCCACCCACCAAGACACCGCAACAGCCAGAGACCCCCCAAAAGGGACCCCCACTGGGAACTCAGTCCCTCACTGCCTGCCTAGGATCCCCCCCCCGCCCTCCAGCAGGATCTGCCCTGCCCTTTGCCTGGCACCCCCTCCTCCCCCCTGCGGGATCCCCTGATGCTTTACAGGGGCACCCCCTGGCCTAGCACCGGGGATTCTCCCACACACACTCTGTGCACTGGGCAGGGCAGCGATCCCAGGAGTCTGCGGGGGAAGCCCAGACAGAGCCCCTGGCACAGCACCAGGCTCCCTCTAACCCCCTGTCCCGCCTCCCCAAGAGACGCCCACCCCGGCTGTTCTGCAGCCACCAGGCCCCCAGCGATACCCACCTCCAGGACCCACAGCCTCAGGGCTGGGCACATCACAACCACCCCCTGAAACCCCAAATCTCTAGAACCCACCAACCTCACTAGGGTACCCCCTGCCCAGCCACCCAGAGGCCTCCCCCACCACAATCCCCCTTCAGCTGCTATCTCCCCACAGCCCCACCCCACCCAGCAACACTGTTACCTCACAGAGCCTGAGAAGTGGATAGAAAGTGACCACCGCCCCTGCTGGCCAGTCACACAGGCAGAGGAGCCCTGGGGATGTCTCTGGAACTGGAGTATGGAAGGCCTGTAGGGACAAAATAGGTAAGAAATGTCCATGCCTGTCACTAGCAAATAATGGCCACCATGGATCCACCCCAGAGGTGGCTACATCTTAGCACTGTGGGAAGCAACCCCTCACAGAGGCCATTTGTCATGGGGTTTGGGATACTTCTGGACCCACACTGCACTCAGAGTGACCTCCTCATCCCCTGCCAGCTGAAGAAAAGAAAAGGGTCCAGCCAACTCTCCCATTAATAGCTGGGAAGCACTGATCCCTCAAACAGGGGGAGGCCTCTGGCTTTGATGGGTATTAAATATGTGGCTGGTCTCTTTCTTCGGCAAACATTTTAACAGAGGTAAAGGAGGGAACAAATGATTCATAAAGGAGACGGGAAAGATGATCTCTGGCAATTTAACCCCCTACAACATCCAGGATGGAGAAGAACTCAAGGCAACAGGTTCCCTCGAAGGAAGAAGTTGCTGGGATTTAGAAACATAGGGAACAGCCTCAAACCCCAGAGGATTTTTAACTGACATTTGATAATGACATAGAAAGAGGCAAAACCTGAGCTTTGAGAGCAATGTTCAGAAATGAAAGAGTTCCCAATCTGAGAGATTTTGGATCCACTTTGCAAATTATAGAGAGGAAAGTGGAAAATCAGAGGATTTTATATCAGTTGTTGATAGGAGGTAACATCTGAGTGTTTCACATGAATATCTGATAAATGAATAAAGAGGAAATGGGCACCATTTGCAAACATTTTATATCCAGGTTCAAGAATCTGAGCAAAGGTGTAAACCTGAGATTTTCTTGGTATTTTATAATTAGAGAGACAGGGGAAAATCTCAGGGCATATTCAATTAGAAATAGACAACTAGAGAGCAGTGGGACAAATGTTTAGGGTATTTTATATGAACCTTTGAGATTTGCACAGAAAATGTGTCACAAACTGCGTATTTGATAACATGAGAGAAAAACACCAAGATCTGAGGGGATTTTATATTGCTGTTAACGAACTAGTGGTAGAAGATGACAGAACAAGGAGTAATGGTCTCAAGTTGCAGAGGGGGAGGTTTAGGTTGGACATTAGGAAAAACTTTTTCACTAGTAGGGTGGTGAAGCACTGGAATGGGTTACCTAGGGAGGTGGTGGAATCTCCTTCCTTAGAGATTTTTAAGGTCAGGCTTGACAAAGCCCTGGCTGGGATGATTTAGTTGGGTTTGGTCCTGCTTTAGGCAGGGGGTTGGACTAGATGACATCCTGAGGTCCCTTCCAACCCTGAGATTCTATGATTCTATGATTTTATGAAAATGGGGACTGTTGGACTGGATTTTATACGACTGTCCAATACATAAACACAAAGTGATGGTTCCCCCACCCCCACCATTGCCATGGGCAGCAGGGAGCCCTTTGAGGAGCTGATTAAAAGGGCAAGGGAGGGGGAGCTGGAAGGTCCCTGGATAAAGGAAGGGGGCAGCAGTGGGGGACGGGTGGGTGACTGGCAACTGATGGTTGGGGGTTACTGTGTTGGTAGTTAGGGGGAAGCAACTGGGAGTGGGAAATGGGGGTCTGGGCAGTCCCCATGGGGGACACGTGCGCCTCCCTTCCCTGCCCTGGCAGAGACCCGGCATCTCCTAGAATATCAGGGTTGGAAGGGACCTCAGGAGGTGTCTAGTCCAACCCCCTGCTCAAAGCAGGACCAACCCCAACTAAATCCCCAAATGGCCCCCGCAAGGAGTCAGCTCCCAGCCCTGGGTTTAGCAGGCCAGTGCTCCAACCACTGAGCCATCCGACCCCCACTCCAGGGGCAGCCATGTGCTGGGGAATGACTCAGGGCAACAATTTCCCACCTAAACAAGGACAAATTGCTGCAGATCAAATGGGTGGGAAAATGCCCCTCACTAGAGAAGATTTTAAACTGATGTTTGAGACTCATGGGGAGAACGGGGGTAATCAGGGGGGATGGGAGAGCTGATCATTGGAGGGGAAAGGGGGAATCGCCCCAGATTTTATAGCCCCGTGTGAGACACTGAGCGAGAAAAGGGGCAGAACTGGAGAGAATTTGTATCGGGGATGAGAGGCAAGTGGCACAAACAGGGACAGGATCCAATTAACCCCCCTCCCCCCTTCGCCCACCCGCCACTCCCCGCCCCCGGGAATTTCCTGGCTGCCCAGAGACAGTTCAACCCCCTCCCGCGTCCACTGACCTTCCCCTACAACTCCAGCTTCTCCCCTCCTGCCAGACACCCCCATCTCCCCCACATCACAGGATCCCCGCCAGGCCCCAGTCTCTGCCCCCAAATCCCACTGGGGCTGAGGCAGCTCTGAGGCTTCTCCCAGGTTCCTGGGGCAGAGTCACTTTCCTGCCCAGCCCCAGTGCCCCCGGGGTCTCTCACTCCCGCGGGGCTCCGTGGGAGGCTGGACACCAGGGATGCAGGACGGCAGGAATGGGGGTGACAGGCCTCCTGTTCCTCAGTCTCACAGCGGGACCCAGGGGGCTCGTCGCTCTCCGGCTCGGGAGCACTGGGAAGACCCGACCGTGGACGGGCCGTCGCTGGGGGGGGGGCGGCCCCGCGCAGGCGCTGAGCACGTCCTTATATCACTTCTGTGGCGGGAAAAGTGCTGAGGAGATGGAACGCTGAGGGCTGGTTTTGGCGGGAAAAACCAGTTTGGACTGGTTTGAGCCTGTCCCCTGATGGTAAACAAGTCCCCTCTCAGAGATGGAGTCTAGGGGTCAATAGTTCATATGCTCCAGATTGGATCTTATTTTAAAGCCAGTGATTTACTTCATAAACATCTTATTAACCAACTAATGGAACATATTGAAGAGTTTATACTTCTCACACTTAACAATGAGATAAAAAAAACAACACAGACAAACCTTATCGGTAACAGCTAATGTCCTAACTGGGAAATCAGCAGCGGTTTGTAGCGGGGGGAGCGCACAGTCTGAATGTGTATGACCCGACCCCAGCCCCCAGCCCCACATAGCAATGGGGCTTGGCACTCTCTGTGCATTGGTGTGGTGGCTGAGTGGTTCACCAAGCAGTGACAATCCAAGGAGGTTCCCTGAGTCAGTCTCACTCCTGAGGAGATTCTGCACCAAAAAAATTCTGTGCACAATAATTTAAAATTCTGCAAATTTTATTTGTCAATAAATAAGTGTGGAGGCTCCAGCATTGCAGGGGGGAGCACAGGCTGCTGGATGCACAGAGGTGGGAGCAGCAAAGAATCCTGTGGCACCTTATAGACTAACTGACGTTTTGCAGCATGAGCTTTCGTGGGTGAATACCCACTTCGTCGGATGCAAGAGGTGGGAGATCACCCTGCAGCCCCCTCTCCCATCCAGTGAAACAGACTTGGTGGTGAGGCTGCACCTCTCTGCTGCCTACTTTAGGAGCCCCAAAAAGACTCCCCAGAACTGATCATGAGGGCACATGTGACTTCCCTTGCTTCCCCATCAGGAAGTCAGAAAGCCTGAGCAGCTGGCCCCGGGCGATTTGAAAGGGCCCGGGGGCTCCTGCCACCACTACCGGCAGCACAGCGGGATTAAAGTGGATTCCTGCCCACCCTGGCTCCGCATGGCGCACCACTCCCAGAAGCATCTGGCACATCCCTGCAGCCCCCGTGGGGTGTGTCTCTCGCACGCTGTCCCCACCCCAAGTGCCAACTCTGCCATTGGAACTGCGGCAATGGGAGCTGCAGGGGTGGTGCCAGCAGGCAGTGGTGCCAGGATACCCACGCCCCCCGGGCCTCCTCCATGTAGGAGTTGCTGCCAGATGGGGGTGTGGGTCACTTTCGGGAGCTGCCCAAGATAGGTGCCACACCCCAACCCTCTGCCACAGCCCAGATCCCACACCCCGCCCACACCCAAACTCCCTCCCAGAGCCCACCACTGCCCCCCAACTCCCTGCCCCAGCCCAGAGCCCACATCCAAACTCCCTCCCAGGGTCCACCCCCCGCCTCCCCTGCACCCCAACCCCCTCCCCTCCCAGAGCCTGCACCTCATGTACCCACACTCCCTCCCACAGCGCTTTGGGGGCAGAGGACAGGCAGGACTTGGACCAATTCTGGGCATCACCAAAGTTATATAAACCTGGTGACGCTGAGCTGGAGCCCTAGTCACTGCACATCTCTCTTACAGGGGGGACTCTGTGGGGCAGGGCGCTGCTGGGGGTTTATTCCTTCCTTTAATGGCTGTGGAAGGGGGAACAGGGAAAGAATTTGCTCCTCTGTTCTCTGCGGAACACGTGCAGGCAGCGGGATTATTTCCAGGGCTGTAACAAAACACAAGCTAGCAGAGGGGGGGGGGGAGGGATTTCCTGCAGGATCTATTCCCAGTGCAGCTCCCAAGCTGTGCCCTGGCAAGCTGTGCCCAGGGGATTTAGATGCTTTATGTAAGGGGACTGTTGCCCCCTTACTAACATTCAGTGGGGGTGTTTGGTTGCTAGCTCCCAGCACTAAAAAGGGAGGGGTCAATGGGAAATCAGGAGCCTGAGACTGACAGTCCCCAGGAACAATGTGGAGAGGCCAATGCTCCAGAGCAGCCTGATTGACAGGGCGGGCAGGCTATTCAAGGGGTCAGGAGGCCAGGGGGGTCCCGTCCTCCCTGTGAGCTGGAATTGTCTGAGTCACATGGAGTGGGGCCGAGCTAAGGAGAGAGCAGGGGACCCAAGCTGAGCTGATGGTAGCAGAGCTGCAGCCCCAAAGCCAGAGCACAGCCCAGAGAGAGCACCCCTGCCCTGGGAGCAGAGCTGTAACAACTGGAGCCAGAGAGGCCAGACAAGCAGCCCAGGGAGCTGAAGGCAGAGCAGTAGCAGCAGCCGTGCTGAGGCAGAGCGGAGCTGGAGCAGGCCGGAGCTGGGTGCGGTGAGCAGCTGGGGAGAGCGAGGGGGACCCTGGGCAGTGGGTCCAGCACAGGGAGATGCCTCAGCCAAGAGGCCCTGCAGGCCAGACTTGGAGGGGGATCGTAACCCTGACAGGGTGGGGGTGATGCTAGGCAGAAGGGTCCTGCCACCCAGAGCCTGAGAGTGTGTGGCCACCGCCAGAGCAAGTGTCCAACCTGCAGCCTCCCTGCAGCACAGCCAGGGCCTGAGGAGGCGGCCTGGGACCTACAAGGAACAGACTGTGAAGTGCCCTGATGTCCAGAGACACTTTTGTGATGGTCCCTGCCACAGAGCGGGGTGATGTGTTTTCCTTTAACCTTTCCCATTTTTCTTATTTTTAAATTTTATTGTTAATTAAATAATTTGTATTTGCTTTAAATTGAATGATTTGATCAGTGGGTCAGGGAGGTGCGCAGTGCAAAGAGAGGGACACCCTAGCCCCTGTCCTGGGTGATCACAGCAGGGTTGGGGGTCGAGTCCCCCAGGAATCCTGGGCCCAGCCTTGTTGGGGTTACGAGGACTCTGCCAGACAGGAGAGTGGAAGGGGAGTCCTCAAGGGCAGGGAGACCTCTGGGTAAAGGAAGTGGGAGCGAGGACTCAGATCCTTTGGCCAGCCCACTTCACCGGGGTAGTGCAGAAGCCAGGAAAGTTCCCCACAATAGCAGGACCATTCCCCCACTTACATCTAGATACAGTACCAGGCACGTAGGAGGATTTCCCCTTCTGAGTCATGGAAGCAGAAATTGACTTTTCCTTTCCAGATTTAGCTAATGTTCAGAAAGAGAATCTAGCACCTGCCTTCCAGATCTGAACACCTCAAAATTCAGGAATGCTCCAGCTCAATTTGGGCAGCTGTTACTTCATTTCTCCCAAATGAAATATACTGATCCACTGTCATTTGCTGTACAAAAAGTAGGATAAAATTGAGCAAGAAATGCTTCCCAGGAGTTATTAGGACTGGAATTGCTATTTTCAACAGCCATTGCCATTTTTTTCTAGTTTTGTTTGTTTGAAAGGAAGACAGTGATATTGCAGTGGCAAATTCCCCATAGAAACAAAGAATAATAAAGGCACCTCAACTTTTCCTCATTTATGGAGGACAATCGTATAATATGCATCCATGTATCCTCCAATCACACAAGCTGAAAATTGTTCCATTTTACTGCAGTTCTGTAACCATATGGGAACCAGTCCTGTCTGTGTTCTGTGCACATCCAAAATTCCTGCTGAATGATCCGTCCTGGGAGCGAGTTACCAGTGACCCAGGGCTGGGGTGGAAGGAGGGTGCAGGTGGGGGGGAGCACCCAGGCCTGGGGCGGCAGGGGCTGTGTGGGTTGGGGAGCATTGGTGGGGGGGAAGGGGAGAGCCCAGATCTGGGGCAGCATAGGATGTAGTGGGGGAGCCCAGGGCTGGAATGGCAGGGGGTGTGGGTTGCGGGGAAGAGCCCAGGGGTGGGGTGGCAGGGGATGCAGGTGGGGAGGCCCAGCGCTGCGGCGTCAGCGGGTGCAGGTTGGGGGGAGCCCAGGGCTCGGGCAGCAGGAGGGTGTGAGGGGGAGCCCAGGGCTGGGATAGGGGCAGCGAAAATATTTTTTGCTTGGAACGGCAAAAAACCTAGAGCCGGCCCTGCCTCCACGCACCGTGAGGTAGGTATGAGCGGATCATTATTATCCCTACTTGAAAGAGGGAGAAGCTGAGGCTGAGAAAGGAGAATTGACTTGTCTTAGGTCACACACCCAGCCAGTGGCAGAGTTGGGAATAGGACCCAAGAGCCCTGATTTTCAAACTAACCATCGGATCTTGAATTTCAGACACTGACTGACCTGAATAAAGTGCTCTCAGATGAGCTCCAGACCAACAACAGTGCACAGTAATTATTCAGCAAGTATTTGAGGAGAACTGCAATGTTAGAGAGAATCATGAACTGCTCAGAGACCATTAATGCAGAGAAGCAGCAAAATTCATCAAACATAGAACCGGTTCTGACTTATTTCCTTGGTCTTAAAAGAGAACAACAAGGACCTGAGTCTCCTCCCTGTCAATAACCCCCTGCTCAGCCAATCAGGGTAGAGACTGAGAACGGGAGGCTGAGGGTTCTCACCAGAGAGCCCAAAGGATGGCCCAGGTCATTGGTGGGGATCACTGCCTGAGCACTATTTCAGCCCCACATTTTTGGGTGGACCTCCCACAGTGAGAGCTGAAGAGCACTCCCCCGCAACACACACAAACACACACACACACACACACACCCCTCTCCTGCTGTTGGGAGGGGAGCAGGAGAAAGGACAAAAGAAGCAAAAGACAAAGAGAAAAGAGGGAGGGATGGAGGAAAAGATGAAACAAAAACGATAAACCCCAATGTCCCCAGTGATTCTAAGGGACAAAATCCCAGGTGCGCAATAAAATTCTGCCTCCTTAAGCTCGAGTTTTCCATGCTCAGAATTCAACTGTCACCAGATGGATCAGACTGAACAGGTTTCAAACCTCGAGGAGGCTCTTACCTTCTAAACAGGGACGGCTGTTTTCTAGTGAAATTACTACAAGGGAAGGAGAAAACTTGAAAGAGGTTCCTCCTGGCGCTCACGTCCGTGAACCCGAATACTCTCTCAGTCCTCAGAGAGAGACCTGGAGAAGGAGACTTGCTGGAGCAAAGCCACAGGGGTCTCTGAGGTTCCCCTGGCCCCTCGCTCCTGTCCTGCCTGGCTGATGTCAGCATCTCTCTGTGAGGTCACCACCTCCCCACCACCTCTGACCAATAGGCTGAGGTCCTGCCAAAGGCCTTTGTGATGTCACTGCCACACCCCTCCCTTGCTGTGCCAATGTCCTGCCCCTGGCCAGGCACTTTGGAGGTTTGAGTTACTCCCTGTGGATCACCCCACTCAAGGAGCGTTCGTTCTAGGCAGCAAGCCGGCTAGACAGGAAAACATCAGACGCTGCTCCCAATGCTACACTCGGTTTTTCAGAAATTAGTCGACTTTATGGCCAGAAGAGACCATTAGAGCATCTAATCTGACCCTCTGCATATCACAGGCCTCCTGTAGGACACAATAGCTACTTTTGAGGCAAACACATTCCAGAAAGGCATCTAGTCTTCATTAAATGACATCAGGAGATGGAGAATCCACCGCTTTCCTTGGTAGCTTGTTCTTGTGGTGAATCATCCTCGCTGTTTGAATTTTTGTGCCTTAGTTGTAATATGAATTTGTCTTTCTTCACCTTCCAGACATTGGGTCTTCTTATGCCTTTCTTTGCTAGATTAAAGAGCCCTTAAATACCCAATCTTTTCTCTCCATTAAGGCATTTCAATTAAGTCACCTTTCAATCTTCTTTTGATAAGCTAATCAGGTTGAGCTCTTTCAATAGCTCACTAGAAGGCATTTTTTCCAGTCCTCAGAACATTAGGTGGCTCTTTGCTGCCCCAGCTCCAATTTCACAACATCTTTTTCAAATGAGGACACCAAAACTGGAGGCAGTATTCCAGTATCAGTCTCACTGATGCCGTGTCACCTCCTGTGACGTTATTGACATAATCTGTAACTGTATAGATCACCGTTGTGACCACTGTTCTATATTTGCAGCCAATATTACAGAGAAATGGTAATGTAAGGGGTCTATGGAGAGGTTCTGACTGGCTGATTATAATGATGCTACCTCTAGATGTGTATCGTTTTTTTGTAGTTGACATTATGAATATTGGCTTTATGCTGCCTGTATTTCAAACTTGTGCTCTGCTTCAGGGAATGATACCTTTGTTTAATTGATGAAAACATAAACTAGACACTTAGAGGATTGGAACTGATTTCAGCTGATGGACAGGTTTGCTAGGTTTTTATGCATTTGGACAGCAGAATGTTGAGTGTTCACATTCATTTCAAACATCCTCGTATGGTGGAGCTCCTGAACATAATGGAGAATGGAAATGAATTTTTTTTCTTTTTTTTTAAGAGGGCACCTGGGTTTGAACAAAGGACCACTTGATCTGCAATCAAACACTCTATCACTGAGCTATACCCCCATGTTAACAAGAGCAGGGAATTGTGACCTCCAGGACTTTGAAGGACAGACCCTGCTTCATTGAGCTCCTTTGCCATTCCCAGACCACAGGTGGTTTTAAAAATGGGGTTTGATTAAACTTCTTAAATGTGGTAAACACCACAGCTTGCACACCCACCGATATAGCTTCTCCCCATGACAGAGCTGCCACCTCCTGGGGAAGTGGATTGACTACACCAACAGGAAAACTCTCCCCCCTCAGCATGGAGCAGTGGTTCTCAAGCTGTGGGTCAGGACCAAAAGTGGGTCGTGACCCTGTTTTAATGGGGTCACCAGGGCTGGTATTAGACTTGTTGGGTCCTGGGGCTGAAGCCAAAAGTCTGAGCCCCCCCACCCAGGGCTGAATCCCTCAGGCTTTGGTTTTGCCCTCCCCGCACTGGGGCTCAGTCTTTGGCACTCTCCCCTGCCCAAGTGGGGGGGCTTGGTGCTTGGTCCCTCTTTCCAGGGCTATGTATTAAGTTATTTTGGCAGAAGGAGGTTGCAGTGAAAGGACATTTGAGAAACCCTGGCATAGAGCATCTCCATTACTGAGCTGCAGCAGCATAGACTCACTGTTTTGTCAAAGAAAAACTAAGTTCTCGCTTTTTGTTTGGGTACAGCAAAATCAAATACTTTATTACTTTCTCTAGTGATCACAAGAGGGAGTGTCATAGGAAGCTGGGTTGCCCCTTGTCCCGGACGAATCTCTCTCAATTAGTAAACAATCATAACAATCATTTATACCTTTGTTACAGACAATGGCTAACAATCCTGGAGACATTGAAGGAAAACATTTGCATTTGTTTATACATAAGCCTATTCGCTATCTTATTTGTCTTCAATACTAGAACAGAAAACAAGACTGCATTTTACAAGGTCGTAATGACTTTTCACACAATTCACTCTGTACCACATTATCTTACAGCATATCACAGCCTAACTCCTGCTAAATTAGCTAACATACATTAAGATCCCTTCAAACCTTTATTAATTAATTCTTGGCCTCCACACTCCCCCCTTTTGTACTTATAGTACAACAAATACTTCAAATCTCAATTTGCATTAAACCATGGATTTCAGAGTCTACAGCAGACATGTCAACCTTAGGTGTGGTTATGGGATGTAATGACAATGCATGATTAGCATGAACATGAAAAGTATTATTACCATCATTACGTCTTTTACAACAACAACAACAACAGAATCCCACACCAACTAACAACACTACAAACAATAACATCCCCATAGGAATAAAATAATGGGGTTGTCGTACAGTTTTGGTAACAAAGCACAATACATCATACTTAGTACATAAAGTAGACACTCTATAAGCTGTATGAAAGGCATTCTTTTCAGCATGATATATATTCTGAAGCATGTGAATTTGTCCTTGCAAGTCAGAGATTCTGTGAACCTCTGGTAACAATGAAAGCAAATTCTGAAACCGATCAGGCACTACTTTAGTCCAATTAAAATATACCTGAAATCTAAGAGCTACATGCAACATTCTATCTGCAGGCCAGTAAATGATATGATTGCCTGCAGCAGTGGTAAGATTAATATGTATATCTTGTAATGTGGTGGTATTAACGTACACACAGCTATCATTAGCCTGAAAAAGTGGGTGTCCTGTAAGGGTAGTTCCTTGACCTCTACCCTCCCAGCAAATATTGTCATAAACAGTGACAACTTCCCCTGGCTTCAGCTTCCGTATACACTGAAGCTGTGGTGGTTCTAACAGCTAAAATGTCCATAGATTTCCCAACCCCATCCAAATATCAGCTGTAATCCCAGGAGCACTAACTAAAAATCGATTAGGAGAATCAGGCGGTCTCACTTCCCAGATATCTCGGTGAATCACCCAATCCCACATGCATCCTCCCCACAGACCCGGCAGGATTCGGTATGTGGGAGCCCACACCCCCTTAACCGGTCCATATGCTTGGAAGGAGCACTGTGAACGTCCACACTTCCATCCAGAAAGTCTCCAAGTATGTCTCCATGGCCACAGATCAGATGGTACTCCTGACGTGTCTGTAAGGGCAGTGGGCCAAGCTTGGTGCACTAGATCATTCCGAATGGCCATCAGCTGGTCATTCAGGAAATCCTGAATTTCCGAACATGCTAGATCCCACTGCAATGCCTTCCCAGCCTCAGTGATATGCAGTACCATCTCTCTCAATAAATTCTGGGTCATAGAACTAAGGGCGGAAATGACATGTAACTCACCCACTCCGGTTTGCACTTGGGTTAGCTGTGCCCCAGAAATTAGGCCAGTGGCCTTCTCTAATTGGCCCAATTTCTCATCATGTTCCTGGGTCTTAAAAATATTCCAAACAGCAGCTGCAGAATTGGCCCCATCCCACAAGGATCCAGCCAGATCCCTCTTCTTTCTAGAGGAAATAACCCAGGCCCTCTGTTGTGCTAATCTAATGGCAGCCCCTTGTGAACAATTTGGATATGTAGAGGTGATCTGAAAACTAGATAAAGGCAATGTAAACTTCACAGTCCCTAGTGTAGTGTTAAGTACAGTCCACCGATATTCTGCCACATTTCCCCTCAGCGTAGGTCTATACCACATCTGTTGGTTGTAGACCTCCATATATTTCCGAGAGGCATTAATATTAACAGCATAAGAGGGAGTGTATTGCAACAAAGTACAGGTCACATTATCAGTCACTGGAATGGTCTCAATACAGGTAAAATTTCCAGTAGCAGAACAAACTCTTTGGGTAGTCGTATGATTATTCACTAATTGGGTAACCAAATAACAACAAGGGCCTCTGTTAGGTAACATAGCACAAATTCCAGGAAGAACCATCATATCTACATCACTATGGAACCCATCAATTTCATTTACAAATTCTCGGGGCTGATTTGCAGTAATATTATGGATCTCTATTTTCACTGATCCATTTGTTTTCCACTCAATGGTTCTCTCATATGAATTCTGTTGAACTTTAAAAAATAGTTTTTCTTCGACAATTTGGAAGTTTGAAAACAGTTTGAAACATTGACCTGGCCTTAGCCTCTGAATATGTCTAGGCTTGGCTCCCTGTGGCACTGTTGTGATCAGACCCTGGAAGTGCAGCCATGGAGACACCACACACCAGCCTTGCCTAGCTGGCAAGGATCAAACCTTCACAGAAAGACCCCCATGGTTTTCTAGCCCAGCTACCTAAGGCCTCAGCCACAACCAGCTTAACAGAGGAGCCTTTCTGCACTCTGGTTCTGTTCTCACTGAAAGGTCATTACAAATTGTTTGTTCAGACCAGCTTCCCCAGCACACTCACTGATGTGCAGCTCTGTACGTGTGGCCATGGCTGAACAGCAAGAATTCCTGCCCATTTCCCCAGTGGCTGGAGCATGGCTAGAGTGTGTTTGTGGTTAATGATGTTGCTGTAGATTGTTCATTCCCTGCCTTGGCAATTCAGACAGTCCCTTTTCCCGTTGTATTGCCAGCACCTCTGGGAGTCCAATAACAGAGGCAGGTTTTCTCTGGGCACTGAGATTTTTGAGGGCGTTGGTGGCTCCTTCCTTTCCTCACCCTGGAGTAAACTCAGCTTTTTATTCCATCCCTGATGACTCATGGAATAACAACAGCAGCATGAAGAGGAGAGTGAATATCTCACTCCCGGGGGGAAGGTGGACGCATTCCCTCTGTCTGACCATTGCCATTGCAGGAGAGAAGGTTTCATTGGAATCGAATGCCCTGGCTCAGACAATAGACACAGGGAGGTTTTTCTGTTCATGGATCTGTGCAAAGGAAATTGTGTGTCTGTGTGAAAATGAGGAGGGATATGAAATGCCCACTTGGTGGTGCCTAAGGCAAAAGGGAACCCTAGAGGATTAGGACAGGATAAGTTCTCAAGCAACACGTTTCTTACTTTGCCCATGTGTTAGTTTTGATGATTATCGATGGAAAGATTTTGCCATTGGGTCGTGTGTTTACACAGAAATTGACATTTACCAACAAATACATAATTCTTCCAAGCCTGCCTAGTCTGCTGGTGGTGAGTTTAGAGGGATACACTCACTCTTCCCACCCCACATGCCAGGCCTGTTATCCAGAATGTCAACTTCCCACAGATTTGGGATCCTTCCCTCATCTCTCCCCAGACCACTGCCCCACCCCCACTTCTGGGGTCCCCTTCCAACACTGTCCAACTCCCCTGCTGGCAGGATCCCTTCCCATTCCTTTCATTTCCTGCCTCCCCTCTGAGCAAAAGCTCTACATTGTTTCCACAATGGGAATTGAACCCAGGCCACCTGGGTGAAAACCACGAATCCAAATCATGAGACCATATGGGACTTATATAGTCAATAACACATTTACACATTCACACCCAAGAATTCAAAGTAGCCATTCAAAAAAACTTCAAAAACAGACTTCAAAGAGAAATTGCAGAGTTGCAATTGATTTGCAAACTTAACACCATTAATTTGAGCTTGAATAAGGACTGGGAGTAGCTGGCTCACGACAAAAGCAATTTTCCCTCTCTTGGTATTGACACCTCCCCATCAATTATGGGGAGAGGACCACATCCACCCTGACTGAATTAGCCTTCAACACTGGTTCTCCTCTTGTATGGTAACTCCCGTCACTTCATGTTCCAATCTATATTTATGCCTCTCTCTGCAATTTTCACTCCATGCATCTGAAGAAGTGGGCTTTTTACCCACGAAGGCTTATGCCCAAATAAATCTGTTAGTCCTTAAGATGCCACCGGACTCCTTATTGCTTTTAATTCTAAGCTGATCTTAACCCTTTCAGTACCCTTACAAACGTAGATGCTTCTCACCACAGGCTGGCTGGTGGCTTTTCAGCCAGGCTCTCCCCTTTCATCAGCGCTTCAGTTGCTTGGTGTGGGGGTGTCTGTAGATGTAGTTGACAGAGAGAGATAAAGCATGGCAAATGTCTCTCCTTTTATCATGTCCTTTCCTCCCTCATGGCTTTGCTCCCCCCCCCCTTCAGAGTCAGGTGAGCATCACTGCATCTCTCCAAGCAAGTCTGAGCAATTCCTCATGCAGTGTCCTCATGCAGGTGAGTTGTTGCATTGTAGCTCCCTTGCTGGACAATGGCTGTCGATGGGTTGTTTGACACCCTGTCCGGGTGTTGGTTACTTTCCTTGCTGTTGCCACTGGGGAGCTAATATTTGGCTGACTCCCCCACCTTACAGCACAGTGACAACCACACTGCACAATTCTCATAACTTCATATGCATGAATGGTATACATCTATGGGTAGAGAAATGACTTTCAGCAGATCATATCCTTTCCCTGATATCTTACAAGTCATGCTCTATATGTAAGATCACAATGATATGAAAATGAGGATTATGGGGGTTACAGCCGCTCCCCCAAAGGTATAGAATGTCACACTGTGATTCTATGTTCATTTGTTCTGTAACAGCATTACAGAGATCCAATGACTGACCAATGGCATTTCCAAGTGCTAAAATAGCAAGCAATGTCGGTCTCTCATTGGCCATCAGCGACTGAAGATGTGGTTTAATGAGCTGGAGCTTCAAGGCAAGGGTGGCTCTGTCCACTGCCTTCCGTTGCGCTGCTGGGTCCCGAGTCCCTGGTGGCCAATATGTGATGCTGGGAGAAGACAGTGTGGTGGCAAGTGGCGGCAGGACTTTTGCCACCAGGGTCTAGCTGCCCAACTTCCTCCTGGTACTGCTGGCCCCTCGTCGCCTTCAGGTAATCCAGGAACTGAGGCAGGAATAGGGCGAGGAAGCGAGTAAAGACGAGGAAGGAAGGCAAAAGTGAATCTTGTCTTCATGGGCCGCTCGCAATGACGTCCTTTTTCTGTGCCACAGGTGACAACAACATCCCAGACAGAAAAGCAGGAAGCCAAAAAGAAACCGAGCAGCTGCTGAAGTAGTTCAGTTGGGAGCGTGCTAGACTAACAGGCTCTTCTATCCCCCTTTGTGCCGGGTGGGATGTTTTCTGAAAGTGCAGCAGTTCCTTCAACTGCCACGAGTCCCTCATTTCAGGCTATGCAGCAGGAAAAGGCAGCATGGGCTTCTGCACCGAGCTGGCCCACCTGACCTTTCATTCTTCTCTTGCTCTTTGTCAGCAAGGGGAAGAAAAAGAAGCTCTCCCTCAAGCTGGGGTCACAAGGGCGACGTAAGGACAACTTCCTGAGTGCCCGCTCCACTCCTCTGCTCTGCCAGCTGACCCATCGAAGGGCTGTCACCACTTTCTCCAGGTTTGTCCATCGGTCTGTGCCAGGGTGAGCAACAGCCAAGCAGATGGAGTTTCTGTAGTGTAGTGGTTATCGCATTTGCCTAACACGCAAAAGGTCCCTGGTGCAGAAACATGCTGGCTTCCTTTTCCCACATCCCCTTGCTGTTCAGGAAGGCCTCCTCCTTCTCCTATTGGCCTGTCCCTGGGATAACTCCAACCCCTGCCTGACAGAGGGTGCTGACAGCAGTGGAGAAAGCACCTTGGTGTCAGGCTGGAGAACCTAGAGGAGTGCGGCGTGTTACCTTTTGGAGGCTTGTGGCTTGGCCGCCTCTGCCCTGGGAGGTTGGCCGGTGGAGGCCGGCTCTTCCTGCTGGCCTCCTCTGCGTGACTTGCCAAAGGAGGAAGTGAGGCAGGAATGGGGCAAAAGAGGAAAGTCGAGCTGAGGAAGGCAGGACAGAAGCTAAGTGCCTTAGTGCGGCTAAGTGGGGTTAGTAGAGCGTCACCATTCGTTCTGCAAACCCATGGAGGTGCGGTTGGCTGCTGGGAGGCAGAATCCTGTGCCTGCCTGTTGGCATCCCAGGGATGGCTCCTTGCAGCCCAGGAGAAGCGGGGTTCTGGGGGGAAGGAAAAGCAGCAATGGCGAGGCTGAGTGGGCTCCTTTCTGGCCGAGATGGTGGGTCTGGGAGTTGCCTGTAAGCCATAAGTGGACTTGGTGGAGTGAAAACCGCTGCTCCATTCTGCCTGACCTGGGGGCGCCATTGATGACATGGGAGTTGGGGCAGGGCGCTGGCTGTGAGCAAATGGGATCCAGGGAGCCCCAGCCTGCCCCTCCAGGGGCCCAGTCTTCTTCTTCTCTCCTGCCATAGGGAGCCTGGCCTAGAGCCTGCCCAGCATGTGCTGC
This sequence comes from Mauremys reevesii, assembly GCF_016161935.1. Taxonomy (NCBI): domain Eukaryota; kingdom Metazoa; phylum Chordata; order Testudines; family Geoemydidae; genus Mauremys; species Mauremys reevesii. The sequence continues at coordinate 34,280,255 of NC_052636.1, read as the reverse complement.
AGCTCGAGCATTAAGCCTTCCTGTGTGGCCTGTGCTGGAGCTGACCCTGGACCCCTGTGGGGCACTGTTGGGGGAAATCTCGACTGCAAATAATTCTGGCCACAAGATCAACCCATTGGGTCGAATGGGGCAAGCTGGAGACCTGGTGCCTTAGTCTGTGGGGCCAGCAGGTCAAGCCATTTTCCTGCATGTGGGGGAGGCAGCCGCTGTGGTTCGCCCTTCCTGCTCCCTGCACTGCTGCACCCTAAAATCCCTGTCGTCCGGCAAGATGGGCTGGGAGCCTGGAGAGAGGAGGCAAAGGGGTGACCCGAGCCCCCTCGGCCACTGCTCCTGCCCCAGGCAGCCCACAGAGACCTGATACCTCCCCAAGTGACACACGGAGATGTGCCAGCAGCGCTAAGGCGGCTCCCTGCCCACTCTGCCCCCTCCCTCCCTGCCACACTGCTCCTGGAAGTGGCCGGCATATCCCTGCAGCCCTGAGTGCAAACGCCACAGCTGACCCGCCCCCGTATCCCACTGCCTAGGAGCCACTGCCGGAGGGGAGTGTGTGCCAGTCACTTTGGGAGCTGTGCTGCCCGAGGTAAGCACCTCCACCCCCGACCACCTCCTGCACCCCTACCCCTGCCCCAGCACAGAGGCTCTCTGTGTCTTGAACAAGCACTTTCAAGGATTGGCCAAGAACTTCTGCTCTGTTTCTGTGAAAGAGACACAAAAAAGGGAGCCCAACGGACAAGTTTAGTTTGCAAGCACAAACTGGCAGGGCCAAGCCTGGATCTCTCAGTTACTCAGAAGGCTCTTCAGCCAGCTCTTCCCAAAGGCCAGTCTCTAGCAGCTTTTGTGACATGATGTACTTCAAAATAGCTCCCTGTAGCTCACGTAGTCATCATTCATATATGGCTGTGATATGTCCTACCAACCATTCCATGCAAGTTATCATATGAAAAGTCATGATCCGCTGAAATCGGTTATTCTGTCCAAATATGTATAGCATGAGGGTGTGTGAAGTTATGCATTTTGCTGTCTGGTTGTTACTGAAATAGGCTAAAATTTTGCTAGTGACCCCTGCCGAGGAGGGTGTTCAACAGCCATGAATCAGCAGAGGAATTGTAATTAAGGGATTTCCAATTCAGTGACAGATGCCCAAACACAACACTGTGGGGACCGCTCAAGTCTATAACTCAGTTGCACAAGACCACACCAGGAGGATTCCCCAACCTAGTGACTCAGCAGAGCCCACCCGGACACGTCTGGGCAAGTGTCTTCTAGACACTTGAACGAAGGATATAAAATAGGAGACTGTGGCATCATGTTTTTGCCTTTCTCCTCCCCCACCTATGCTGGAAGCAGCAGGAATCCTGAGAAAATGAAGCTCATCTGAGGACAGTAATCCAGGTTTTAGGGGGAATTCTATGTATTAAGGAGGGTAACATCCAGTAGGATGAGAAAATTGCTTGACCTAACTACTGCCTAGTGTAATAAGGTGTAAAGTTTAGATTTTGCTGTGGTCGTACAGTGCTTAGTGCTCTGCGTTCTGGCCTCAAGAGCCATGGATGCAAGTGGAGTTACGATGACCTTTTCCTTGTCTCCACATTTCTTATGTGCCTCCTTCTGACACTTGTCAGAAAAAACAACTGGTTTCTTTTGCAAGCATTTGCATTGCAAGGCAGAGGCAGTCTTCTCTGTTTCCGCAAAAGATTCACCAAAAGGTGGGAAGAGCAGACACATTTGTTAAGGCACCACTGGGAGCTGCATCCCTAACTCCACTTTCCCTGGCAGGTGAGTCACCCAGCTTAGCCACGGTGCGACTCTCTGGGACTTTTCTCCCAACCGCTCCATTTTTCATCAATGACAATCAAAAGGAAGGTGACATGACATCTGTGTGTGAACATCTCCAGGGAATCACAAGGATGTGTGGCGCAGGCTCTCGTGTTGCAGCAATTGCAGTTGAAGCAACCGCCATGCCAATGCCAGTCATAGCAGCGTTTTCATCAACTCCAGGTTTATGATTTGATTGTTTCCAATGCTTTTCTCCAAATAAGCCTTTTCCTTAGCAAGCAATGACTTGGATACCAAGGGAGGCCTCTTCTGTTTCCTAGGAAGACACAGGAAAATGTGAGCAGAGGAGACAAAAGCCATACACCAAGACACCACTGGGAGTTGAACCCAGGATCTCCTCTTTACTAGACAGGTGCTTTAGCCAGCTAAGCCATGGTGCCTGCCTGAAGAAAGTATTTGCAACTGTTTCATTTGATGGTTCAAGTCAACACCCGCAAATTCTAAAGTACAGACGTTCCCCATTTCCCTCAAGACTTGCAGACCTTGAGGTGTCTGGCTCTCTGTGCACAGAAAGCCACAGCTGAGTAGACAGAGGGTTTCTAACATGTGCCTCTTCCACCAGTCACTGTGATCATATAATGGTTAGTGATCTGTGTTTCAGTCGCAGCAACCTCGGCTCAGTTCTGAGTCATGGTAACCTTTTCTTCAGCTCCAGACTTCTCATTTGCCACTTTCCATGTGTGGTGGGCTGTCTGCCCCAAACAAGCAGGAGAAAGATTAAGGCAGCCTTGAAGAGGCTGTGCAGAACCCAGCCTATCAAGAAAGGGCTTATTGGGAGAGCCAATCAGGAGAAGGCTTGCTGGAGCAGCCCATATATAAAGAGCTGCTCAGCACAGCAAGAGTTAGTCACTCCTTGGAGTTTGAGGAGGGAGGATTGGCTGCCGTGAAGGAAGGAAGGAAGGAAGGAGCAGGGAGGGCACCATGATCAGAGTAGTGCTGGGGTAAGGGGTGCATGAGTGACCTCCTGGCTGACTACTGCCAGACTAAGGCCCTGATACAAAGGTGGAGGAAGGTTCTAGGTCTGTTGGGAAATGGTCCAGGGAAACAGATGGCAGGGTTGGAGGTTCACACCTTTTGCCTCAGTAGCCACTGGCACAGGTGGCTACACCCTGGACTGCAGCCGGCCACTGAGGCAAGTGTCTGGGTAGAGGACACCCCCCCCCAGCAGGGGGGAGAGAACTGAGTGGGGCACAGCCAGAGGGCTGTGTCCATAAGAGGACACTGAAGTCCTGAGAGCAACATGGATCCTAATGATAGAATAGATGGTGGCCAGACGCTACTAGATGAAGGCGCACCGGTGAACCAGAGCTAATTGCTAGGATGGTCAGCAGGAGGTGCTGCAGTGAGGCATGCACCAAGACTTAGCCGCAAGGAAGGCTCTCTCTGTCTTGAACAAGCACTTAGAAGGATTCTGCTGACAGATCTTTTCTTTTTCTGAAAAGAGATAAAAAAAAGGAGCCAACAGACACACTAGGTTCGGCAAGGAAGAACTGTCGGGCCAAGCCAGGCTCTCCTGGTTAGTAGGAAGGTTCTTCAGCCAGCTCTTCACAAAGATCACTGTCTAGAGACCTTTTAATAGCCACTGCAGATGTTCACCACAAAAGAGATGCCAAAATGGAGTTCTCCACTGCCTGCAGCCATCACGCTACCAGGAGTTCTGTGCACAGAGAGGCCCCTGCTGGTGGCAAAAGGCTTTGGTAGAGACTCTTCTGACACCAGCCATTCTCATATAGTGTTTAGTGCTCTGTGGTGTGGCTTCAGCATCCACAGATGCCAGTTCAATTGGGGGGCATTTTTCCTGTCTCCACATTTGTCTAATGGCTCCTTTCAACACTTGTCACCAAAAAGTCCTGTTTCTTTTGCAAGCGATGTACAGCTAGGCAAAGGCAGTCTTCTCCATTTCCTCAAAAGATCACCAAGCTGTGGGGAGAGGAGACACATTCAGTCAAGCTGGATGCTGAATCTCCTCTTTATTCAGCAGGTGTCTGTGAAGGACACAAATCTACACCGTGTAGAGGTCAAGAATAGGACTTTATTACACACAGTGCTGGCGGAGTGGGCTTATTAGGCTCAGAGACTCTTTAATTAATTAATTATAATAGAATATGTAGATTTTCCATGGGCGGGGGAAAGTGACGGGGTAGGCAGTTCCACACCCCAGGACAGGTTTTGCAGCAAGACAAGATAGCACATTAGCCAATGATTAACAGATTAGATAATGTCTCCACCCATGGTCTCAAGTTAGCAAGTTAACATTTCATTAATAGAATCATAGAATCATAGAATTCAAGATCAGAAGGGACCATTATGATCATCTAGTCTGACCTCCTGCAAGATGCAGGCCACATAAGCCGATCCACCCACTCCTTAGCAAGCGACCCCTGCCCCATGCTTCAGAGAAAGGCGAAAAACCTCCAGGGCCATTGCCAATCTTCCCTGGAGGAAAATTCCTTCCCGACCCCAAATATGGCGGTCAGCTGAACCCCGAGCATGCGGGCAAGACTCTCCAGCCAAACCCTCTGGAAAAGGTTATATCATACCATTGACCCATTGTACTATTTACCAGTGTGGCACTTAATTGACCTATTGACTAAGCCTGTTATCCTATCATACCATCTCCTCCATAAACTTATCTAGCTTAATCTTAAAGTCATGGAGGTCCTTCGCCCCCACTGTTTCCTCGGTAGGCTGTTCCAGTATTGCACTCCCTGATGGTTAGAAACCTTCGTCTAATTTCAAGCCTGAATTTCCTGACTGACAATTTATATCCATTTGTCCTCGTGTCCACATTAGCACTGAGCTGAAATAATTCCTCTCCTTCCCTGGTATTTATCCCTCTGATATATTTAAAGAGTGTAATCATATCTCCTCTTATCCTTCTTTTGGTTAAGGAAAACAAACCGAGCTCCTCAAGTTTCCTTTCATACGAAAGGCCTTCCATTCCTCGGATCATTCTAGTGGCCCTTCTTTGTACCCGTTCTAGTTTGAATTCATCCTTCTTAAACATGGGAGACCAAAACTGCACACAATACTCCAAATGAGGTCTCACCAACGCCTTATATAACGGGACTAGCACCTCCTTATCCCTACTAGAAATACCTCGCCTAATGCAACCCAAGACCGCATTAGCTTTTAACGCCACATCACATTGCCTACTCATAGTCATCCTACGATCAACCAGGACTCCTAGGTCCTTCTCCTCCTCCGTTACTTCCAACTGGTGCGTCCCCAGCTTATAACTAAAGTTCTTGTTAGACATCCCTAAATGCATAACCTTACACTTCTCACTATTGAATTTCATCCTGTTACTAATACTCCAGTTTACAAGGTCATCTAAATCTCCCTGGAGAATATCCCGATCCTCTTCCGAATTGGCAATACCCCCCAACTTGGTGTCATCCATGAAACTTTATCAGCCCACTCCTACTCTTGGTTCCCAGGTCAGCAATAAATAGATTGAATAAAATCGGACCCAAAACCGAGCCTTGAGGAACTCCACTGGTAACCCCCCTCCAACCGGACAGTTCCCCCTTCAATACTACCCTCTGCAGTCTCCCCTTTAACCAGCTCCTTATCCACCTCTGGATTTTCATTTCGATCCCCATCTTTTCCAATTTAACCAGTAATTCTTCATGCGGTACCGTATCAAACGCCTTACTGAAATCAAGATATATTAGATCCACCGCATTTCCCTTGTCTAAAAAATCTGTTACTTTCTCAAAGAAGGAGATCAGGTTGGTTTGGCACGATCTACCTTTCGTAAATCCATGCTGTAATCTATCCCAGTTGCCATCGGCCTCATGCTCCGGAACCACTCTCTCTTTTAAGATTTTTTCCATGACTTTGCATACTACAGATGTTAGACTAACAGGCCTATAGTTCCCCGGGTCACTTTTTTTCCCCTTCTTGAATATAGGAACTACATTAGCTAATCTCCAGTCAGTCGGTACAATCCCCGAATTTAGGGATTTATTAAAGATTATCGCTAACAGGCTAGCAATATCCCTCACCAATTCCCTTAATATTCTAGGATGAAGATTATCCGGGCCCCCCGATTTACTTCCGTTAAGCTGTTCAAGTTTGGCTTCTACCTCAGATACCGTAATGTCTACCCCCATATCTTCATTCCCATCGGTCCCTCTATCACTATTCCTTAGCCCTTCATTAGCCTCATTAAAGACTGAGGCAAAGTATTCGTTCAGATATTGTGCCATTCCAAGATTATCCCTAATCTCCACTCCGTTTAAAGTTTTAAGTGGTCCCACTTCTTCTTTCTTGGTTTTCTTCCTATTTATATGGCTAAAAAACCGTTTGCTATTGGTTTTAATCCCTGTCGCTAGGTCCATCTCCACTCGTCGCTTTGCCTTTCTCACAGCTTCCCTGCACCCTCTGACCTCAATAAGGTAGGTTTCCTTGCTGATCCCTCCCATTTTCCACTCCTGGTACGCTTTCTGTTTTTTCTTAATGACCCCTCTAAGACGCTTGCTCATCCAGCTCGGTCTAAAACTGCTACCTATGAGCCGTTTCCCCCTTCTCGGGATACATGCCTCTGACAACTCCTGCAACTTCAACCTGAAGTAACCCCAGGCGTCATCTGCCCTTAGATCCCTAAATATGTTAGTCCAGTCCACTTCCCTAACTAGTCGCCTTAATTTAGTAAAGTTAGCCCTTTTGAAATCGTACACCCTAGTCTCAGATGCACTATTGATTATCCTCCCATTTATTTGGAAACGAATTAGCTCATGATCACTCGAGCCAAGGTTGTCCCCTACAACAATTTCCTCAACAAGGTCCTCGTTACTCACCAAAATCAAATCTAAAATGGCATCCCCCCTCGTCGGTTCAGCAACCACTTGATGAAGGAATTCATTAGCTATCACGTCTAGGAAAAGCTGAGCCCTATTATTATTACTAGCATTTGTTTCCCAATCTATATCCGGGATAATACTTTGATAAAATGTTATTAGTATAAAATATATATGTTGAATTCTGATTTGGGATCCATAGGAATGGAGCAACTCCTTTGATTGTCCAACAGGTACATTCCTAGGGGTTAAAGCAAAGAAAGAGTGAAAGTATATGGCAATAAAGATTGTTTTCTGTGTGTCTTAAGGCAGGCATTGGTCCCGTGGAAGGGAGGTGGAAGGATGCCATATCTTATACTGACGTGCCAACTTTTCATAAACTCAAGGTTGGATCTGTGGGGAGAAGGTCTCCCTAGAGAAGAAACAAACACAATAGGAATAGGGATTCTTTGTTCAGTCTGCAATTCTGAATAAGACACAATCATTTAGTTCTTAGCTCCAACACCTGGCAATTTGCTGACCGGGCCTATCTTAGCAAGCAAGGCTTTCTGTTTACCCCAGCTTTCTCTTAGCTGATCACGATTTCCTAGGCCTCTGGTCCTTGACCATACTCTGGACTTTGGGTCTGGAAAAGAGCTGGCACAATCCATAGACCAGGTTGTTATATAAAATGCACGTGGATTTGAACCCTTCACATACAGTAATGGCAAAGTTCTTGGTTCAGGCTTGTAACAGTGATGGAATAAACTGCAGGTTCAAATCAAGTCTCTGGAGTCTATTCAAAGCTGGGATGGGTCATTCAGTCCTTTGTACAGAGCTTCAGTTGGAGCAAAGTCCCTCCAGAGGTATGAAGCAGGATTGAAGACAAGATGGAGACGAGGCATCAGCCTTTTATAGTCTCTTGCCATATGGTCTTTGCTTTCTTTGTCCCAAGGACACTCTATCCAGCACGTGGCACAGAAAAACCTTAGAGTTCTCTCCATAGGCAGGTCCCTGCTACCTTGCTGAGTCACAAGGCGTATCTGCCTTCTCTCAATGGGGCGATTGTATAGCTGATGGTCCTTAATGGGCCATCAAGCAGGCTAGACAGAACTGACACCGGAAGCAGAGCACAAGATTGAAATACGGGCAGCATAGAGCTAATATTCATAACGTCAACTACAATAATGATACACATCTAGAGATAGCATCATTATAATCAACCAATCAGAACCTCTCCATAGACCCCTTGCACGACACCTTTCTACAATATTGGCTGCAAATATAGAACAGCGGTCACAACAGTGATCTATACAGTTACAGATTATGTCAATAATGTCACAGGAGGTGACATGGCATCAGTGAGACTGATACTGGAATACTGCCTTCAGCTTTGGTGTCCTCATTTGAAAAAGATGTTGTGAAATTGGAGCTGGGGCAGAAAGAGCCAACAAATGTTGTGAGGTCTGGAGGAAAATGCCTTCTAGTGAGCTATTGAAAGAGCTCAACCTGTTTAGCTGATCAAAAGAAGATTGAAAGGTGACTTCACTGAAGTGTTGAACTGCCTTAATGGAGAGAAAAGATTGGATATTAAAGGACTCTTTAAAATAGCAGAGAAAGGCATAAGAAGACCCAGTGGCTGGAAGGTGAAAAGAGACAAATTCATATTACAACTAAGGCACAAATATTCAGCACCGAGGATGATTCACCACAGGAACAAGTTACCAAGGAAAGTGATGGATTCTCCATCTCTTGATGTCATTTCATGAAGACTAGATGCCTTTCTGGAATGTGTTTGCCCCAAAAATAGCTATGGTGTCCTACAGGAGGCCTGTGATATGCAGGGGGTCAGATTAGATGCTCTAATGGTCTCTTCTGGCCATAAAGTCGACTCATTTCTGAAAAACTGAGTGTAGCTTTGGGAGCAGCATCTGTTTCCCTGTCTAGCCGGCTTGCTGCCTAGAACGAACGCTCCTTGAGTGGGGTGATCCACAGGGAGTAGCTCAAACCTCCAAAGTGCCTGGCCGGGGCAGGACATTAGCACAGCAAGGGAGGGGTGTGGCAGTGACATCACAAAGGCCTTTTGCAGGACCTCAGCCTATTGGTCCAAGGTGGTGGGGAGGTGGTGACCTCACAGAGAGATGCTGACATCAGCCAGGCAGGACAGGGGCGAGGGGCCAGGGAAACCTCAGAGACCCCTGTGGCTTTGCTCCAGCAAGTCTCCTTCTCCAGGTCTCTCTTTGAGGATTGAGGGAGTATTCAGGTTCACGGACGTGAGCGCCAGGAGGAACCTCTTTCGAGTTTTCTCCTTCCCTTTCAGTGATTTTACTGGAAAACAGCCGTCCCTGTTTAGAAGGTAAGAGCCTCCTGGAGGTTTGAAACCTGTTCAGTCTGATCCATCTGGTGAGAGTTGAAGTCTAGGCATGGAAAACATGAGCTTAAGGAGGCAGAATTTTATTGCACACCTGGATTTTGTCCCTTAGAATCACTGGGGACATTGGGGGTTGTCCTTTTTGTTTCACCTCTTGCTCCATCCACTGTCTGATCCGTCTTTTCTCTTCGTCTCTTGCTTCCTTTGTCCTTTCTCCTGTTCCCCTCCCAACACCAGGTTTTTTTCTCCTGCTGATAACCGCTCACGTTAACTGATCACTCTTGTTATAGTGTGTATGGCAACACCCATTTTTTTCATGTTCTCTGTGTGTATATATATTTCCTACTGTATTTTTAACTGCATGCATCCGATGAAGTGGGTTTTAGCCCACAAAAGCTTATGCTCAAATACATTTGTTAGTCTTTATGGTGCCACATGTTCTCCTTGTTCTTTTTGCAGATAAATTAATGGAGGTTAAGTGCATTAATGGCTATTAGCCAGGATGGGTAAGGAATGGTGTCCCTAGCCTCTGTTTGTCAGAGGGTAGAGATGGATGGCAGGGGAGAGATCACTTGATCATTACCTGTTAGGTTCAGTCCCTCTGGGGTACCTGGCATTGGCCACTATTGGCAGATAGGATATGGGGATGGATGGACCTTTGGTCTCACCCAATATGGCCGTTCTTATGTTCTTATGAAGGGAGGGGCAGAGCCTTGCAACAGAGTTTCTGTAGTGTAGTGGTTATCACGTTTGCCTAACACGCAAAAGGTCCCTGGTTCAAAACCAGGCAGAAACATGAGGGCTTAATTTTTCCCAGCTCCTAGTGGCCTGTCCCTGCTGTTGTAGGAGCAGCAGTGATTTCTATGCTCAATAGGTCTGTTATACTTCCCCCATTCCCATTTTTGTCTCCTCTCCCTCTCTGAATGCCTGTGAAGTGGCTTTCCCCCTCCCCCTCCCGCTCCCTCCTGCAATGCTTGTGGGATGAAGGGGCTGGTTGAACAGTTGAAAGAGCAGAAGAGCTCCTAGATAGAGAAGGTGTCTGGGACTTTCATTAGGCAGCACTCACACACCCAGAGCAGGGACACTGCATGGACACTGCCCAAGGTGGAGTGTGACCCACCAGATGCAGCCAAGTCATCTCCAGTCGCAGGCCATGAGGAGCAGGTCCTTAAAAGGGGAAGGGGCCCTGTGCTCAGGAGTCACTCACAAGCTTGTACCTCCAGTGAATGCCCTTCGCCCTGACCGCCTGGCCAGTGGTTCGCTGCATTGCAGTTCATTCTGCCTCGGGAAGACTTACCTTCATCGCACTGTCCATTGCGGTGCTGTGGGACACTTACTTGGCAGAATCCTGTGCCTGCCTCTTGGCTTCCCAGGGATGGCTACTTGCAGCCCAGGAGAAGAAGGATGGTTCTGGTGAAAGAAAGACAAGCAAAGCACTGGGAGGAAATTTGGGTGTGGGCTCTGCGCTGGGGGTGGGTGCAGGAGGGGTGGTGCAGCTCCCAAAGTGACCGGTACACACAACCCTCCGGCAGCAGCTCCTAGATGAGTTGGGCCAGGGGATCTCCATGTGCTGCTGTCTGCAGGCGCTGCCCCCAGAGCTGCCATTGGCTACAGTTCCTGGCCAATGGGAGCTGCAGAGTTGGTGCTCGGGGCAGGGGCAGCACGTGGAGACACTCCCCCCACCTCGGGATGCTGGGACATGCCAGCCACTTCTGGGAGCGGCACGGAGGGACGGATGTAGAGTGGGCAGGGAGCCACCTTAGTGCTGCTGGCACATCTCTGCACACCCGTTGGGGGAGGGGAGCAGAGGGCCTCCATGTGCTGCCTGGGGTAGGGGCAGTGCACAGAGCTGCCTCCCCTCCCGGGTCTATTACAGGAGTGGGTGGGTGGGGTCTTTTGGCCTGCAGGGTGCAGCAGGTCAGACTAGATGATCACACTGGTCCCTTCTGATCTTAAAGGCTCTGAGTCTAAAAGGGAGAGGGAAGTAAAGGAAATTAAAAAAATAAAATAAACCAAGCACTGTAATACCAGGATGACTCCAACTGCTCATTATATAGTCCCACCACTTTCTTCCTCCACTGGGTGTTTTATGACCTGTTGGGATTTGGGACACTGATTCTCTCATTCCATTGATAAACTGATACAACATGACTGAAATTAAACCAATTCCTAGTGTAGGAATCATCACATCAGCTGGGAATCAAACCCAGGTCAACTGCATGGAAGGCAGCTATGCTCACCACTATACCACCAATGCATCTGGTGAAAGTCTTTGATTTTTCACACTTGGTGATTGGTCACCTTACTTCTCAGCATGAGGCAAATGTCTCTGTGGTCTCTGCCATTCATCGTGGGGAGTTTCCCCACTGATAACAGTTCTTGCTGGGTTGGGGAGGGGAGAGAGAAGAGGCGTTTATTTTGTTTCATTCCTCTCCATTTTCTGTTCCTCCCCGTCCCTTCCAGGGTCCTCCCTTCCATTTCAGACTGTGCAGTGACACCCTCCCCGCACCCAGGACTCTCGAGCCTCTGGAGCAGCACGATCCCATGAGATCCTCAGTGACCAAGGGTCTTTTCCAACTTCCAGGAGACCCAGCTTGAGTCTAAAGGAAGCTCTGTTCCTTCCTGGGGATCCTCTCTCCCTTCCTGGAGATCAGGATCATGAAGCCTCTGCCTTGCCTCCTGGGTCTGAATTAATGTCCCATTTCCCACTATCTGCTCTAAAGAAACAAATGTTTCTAACCCAGGTGAGTGGAGTTAATTCAGCTGGAATCCTTCACCCACATTCCTTAGGAGATACAGACTCTCTGTGACACAGACTGACTGGGGTTCATCTCTGCATGTCCCCAATGGGGAAGGAAAGACACTGAGGGCGAAGGAAGAAGATGGACAGAAGGAGTCAAATGGGGCTAGACCAGAATAGGACATTTTCTGCCTGTTAAAATGTACTAGACTCTAATTGCTTAAAACAAAACAAAAACCCACCAGCTTCTGTTTGAACCATAAGCTTTTCACAGAGCAGCCAAAGTGGCAAAGCACAGACACACATAACCACCTACAGCCCAAGTTTGTCTAAGAAGCACCTATAGTGGCTCATGCAGGGGGAAATACAGCTGTGGGTGTGAGTTCAGGCCTCACCCAGAGCGTTGGTTTTCATTAGCCACAGAGCTTCCCCCACTTGCTTTGCCCAATTCACATGGAAAGTGCCATAGGAGGGTGATGAGAGTAAATTCTAAACTCTGAAATGCGGAGGTTGGCCCAGAGATTGGGATAAGGGGTTTGAAGAGAAAAAGCTCTAAGAGTATAAAACCAGACAGTCTCCAGGGGCAGGTCCGGTACAACGCCTCAACAGGGAGCCATTCGGGGGAGGGGGTTTCACTCCCTCTGTTAAATGTCCTGAGAGGTATTTGAAGATGAAGATAACGCCATGGCTAACAGGTGACTGGCATGTCCTGGGTTAAAGAAAGGGACCTGGGTTAATAGTCTGAAGATTTGCGTTACCGTCACTGTCTGACCGCCCTTCAGTGCGGAGCAGGTGTGTACGTTGCTGGGTGGAACGCACAGACTCCTGGAGAGCAGGGGCAGCTGTTTCCATGGCAGAGAGCCTGGCACTTAGGAGAGTTTCTACACTTGCTGTTTTGAAGCAATTCAGTAAAATAACAGAGGGGCTACAATGTCTGGTCCAAAATTTCAGCTGCCCCTGGTGCAAAAACGCTATTTTAGGAGCTACATCGGAGGCTCCTGGCACTAGGACACCTGACCAGAGATCTCAGTGGGGGCGTAACAGCTGCTGACTCTGAGGGTGCCGGGCTAAATCCACTTGCAGGGGGAAGTGTTTTGATTTATTTGATGGATAATGAGCACCAGCTACCAGGGGAGAAGCCCTGAGAGTCGCTGCCACTCCAGCTGCTGCTAGGGCAGGGGGGAGCCCCAGGGGGCCAGCTGCTGCTCTGGCCACCCCAGAAGTGCTGCCAGAGGCCACCAAGCTGTGGCTGCTCCTGCTGCCCCCGGGACCACTGGTCAAGTGGTCCCCAGGGCCAGCCGCATTGGCCGCTGCTTGGGCGGTCCCTGGAGCCAGTTGATTGAGTGGCCCTGGAGTCAGCCACTGTGGCCACTGCAGAAGTCACGGAGGTTGCAGGAAATCACAGAATCCGTCACTTCCACCACCTCCGTGATAGACACGGAGACAAACCCCTCCCTGCTGTGACTGCAGTTCCTGGAAGGAAAGAGAAGAACAGAAAGTGACGAGAGAAGAAAAAAGAGAGATTCCCTGTCACCTCTCTCCCTGCTGCCTCCCCCCTTGTATTCTGTAACCCCATCTCACTGGGTTCCCTGTGCTGGTGCCATGGGGGTGACACTAGAGTTCTGGGGATTTGGGGGGAGGGGAAGGGGGCTCTTCACTTCTCAGCATTTCACACAAATTTGTCTTTGGGCTGAAATTTCTCCTGTTAGGCCTCTGTCAGAGCTGTACCCCACCCTGTTTGCGGGGGGGGGGGGAGAGGGGAGATGTAAATTGCAGAGCAGGCAGAGAAGTCGCCCATAAAGGGTCATATTGATCTGGTGACTGGTTCTGACCGGGGTCACACGTCCTCTGACACAGGCTCATGTGCAGAACATGGGAGCTCTGGCTTGTCCTAAATGCTGTAGAGTGTGAGTTCCTGGGAAAGGGCAGGGGAGAGGGAGCAAGAGGAGAAAGGCAGAGACATTGGAGACGAGGAATTGGGGGGAGAAGAAGGAGAGAACAGAGAGACAATAAATGATTGAAGCAGAACAGGTGTCCCAACTCCATCTTGCTCATCATAGGTGTTCAGCGAGACAGGTAGTTGCGGGTTTTCCAGTGTCAAGTATGAACTTTGATTCTAACAACGTGCATTGAAATATCAAGGGGATCGCCCCATACCTGATCTCTTCCCTCTCCCCTTTTTTAGTATTAATTTTTATTTTGATGTGTTTGGCTTAACCGTGATCGTCTCTTTCCCCACCTGTATTGCAATTTGGGGTTTATGTTTATTTTGCCTCCCTGTTGTTCATGTCATAATTATAACAGCAAAGGAATCTGCAGGAGCAAAAACTGACTCAAAACTTCATTTCCCCATCATGCCGGAACATCCTACAAACAGCTCACACAGCTGGAATCATAACACGCAAAGCCAGGGGATGGGAGATGCAGGTTTCCAAGGGTTCTGTCTTTCTCAGATTACATATTCCAGCCCCTTGTGTGCCTCCATCCTGTATGACCTGCTGGACTTTGACACATTTATTGTCTCATTCTATAGATAATGTGATTGTAACACAATGTGACTGAAATTAAACCACTTCCAGATGAGGAAACAACAGAAGAGAAAAGCCATTATTGCATTGGCTGGGAATCAAACCCAGATCAACTGCTTGGAAAGCACCTATGCACACCACTATACCACCAATGCATCTGGCAGGAGTAGCTTTCCTGCAGGCTCTGTGTGCTGGCAATGGGGTGACACATGACCATGGAAGTAGTGAGCAGGGTGGATGGGCTGGAAGCTGCCTGACAGCTGGGAGCAGAGTTAGGATCCCAGAGTGACTGAAAGGGGACAAAGGTGAAAACAGATCTCACTGGAGCTGGCCCCACACCTGCCCCGCCCCTAGGAGAGGGGAACTGAAGCTCAACTTCAATCACAGAAAAATCTTCCCTGAGAAGGAAGGGGACAGCTTGTTTTAAAGTCCAGGTTTGTGTTTGTTCCTGCTATGTACGGAGGGGCTGGGTAGTGCTGATTCCAGCCCCCAGACTCTGGGAGGATAAGGAACAAATTCAGGCTGCCAGTGACTTGCAGGGGGGAGATGATCTTTTGACAGTGACGGACGCCTCATCCTAAAGGCCTTTGTCTGCCCCCTTCCAGTGACTGTTTGGTACTGGAATGCAGCCCCCCACTCCTGGGTCTCTCCTGGGGAAATAATGTTTCTGTGCAAAACACCAAAGCTTTTAACAGAAAGGAAGAAAAGGAAATGGCCACACGATGGGACTAGCACATAAGGAATGAAACACAAGATGCTTCTCCCATGTGCATTGACTTTTAACCTTGTTTGTGGTGGTGGTGTATCCATGCTGGTCCCAGGGGTCCTCTGGGGCGCTGGGCATTGGCCACTTTTGGGAGAGTGGGCTAGATGAACTGGTCTGACTCAGTGTGGCTGTTCTTATGTTCTAACTGCTGGTTATGGAAGAGACGAACTTCCAGGCTACACAGAACTGAAGAAGTGTGTGGGGTTAGCTCCACAGCTTGTCTCTTTCACCAACAGAGGTTGGTCCTCTGCAAGCTCTTACCCTCACCCGCCTTGTCTCTCTTGGACTGTGAAAAGTGCTTTCTCCCCACTCCCCTTGAGAGACGTTAAGTTTCTCTTTGGGCAACTATCAGGCTGAAGAAATTGTATTGACTGTGACACTAGAACTGAAAATTTAATATTATAAATAAATGAGTCTAAACCTGAGGTTCTGGTTTTCACATTGGTTTTTCTAACTCAGTTCCCAATTCTCTTCTAGAAAGGCCTCCAGGACGCCTGCCCAGCCCAGCAAAAGTGGCCAGGAGAAAGCCCACACTGCTGCTCTTTCAGCTACTTGAAGGCTGCTATCAAATCCCCCCTCACTCCCTCAGTCCCCAGTCTGTGGCAGTGTCTGGGATTCTTCCGTCCTAAGTGCAGGACTCTGCACTTCTCCTTGTTGAACCTCCTCAGATTCCTTTTGGCCCAATCCTCCAATTTGTCTAGGGCACTCTGGACCCAAACCCTGTCTTCCAGCGCTTGGATTCTTTACATGCTTTCACAGAGCAAAGAGCACATGTTCCATGATTTCATAGGGCAGAGTTTTGTGCTATCGGGAGCTTTCCCTGTGTGAATTTGACAGGTGGATCAACATAGAGACACACTGTGACCCTTCTCAGGGTGCTGAGGACTGTGAGTCTCCTTGTTGCCACCTGCCACAAGGAAGAGGGAGTTTTGCATTTGGCAGCTGGATGTTAGTGACCAAACTCACCAGCCTGCTGGAACTCAAGGACCCGCCTCTGAGCTACAGCAGCCACCTTAACCCTTGAGTTCCTTCAATGTGTCCCGCTCTGGGGTCCAGCCCGGATCACCAGATACCCGGTGAAATCCCAGATCCTCTCTTCCCCAAGTATCCCAGGTTACTAGTTTTACTGTGGACCATTGCTACTGTATCTCACACACCACCTGAGTACAGTTATCAAACAAGCAAAAAATTTATTTAACAATGGATAGAGATTTAAACAAACAAACGTGAGTGATGGAAACCAACTGTTACCAACTAAACAAAGGCAGAAAATGATAGAATAGAAGGCCAGCACAAAAAACAGAGAGAGGAACAATACGATACTAAAAGGACAATGGTTGGAACTCTCCATTTCTCTCAGTCTTTGGATTGATGGGTACTAGAGCTGTAGCAACAGTTGAGGAACCAAGGTAAATTAAATCTAAGGTTTGAGCTGCTAGTGAAGCATTTCCCACACTCACTGCATTCATAGGGCCTCTCTCCTCGTGGATTGTTTGATGCCTAATAAGGTGCGAACTGCGATTGAAGGTTTTCCCGCACTCAGTGCATTCAAAGGGCCTCTCCCCCGTGTGGATTCTCTGATGTTGAGAAAGGTTTGAGCTGCTAGTGAAGCATTTCCCACACTCACGGCATTCAAAGGTCCTCTCCCCTGTGTGGATTCTCTGATGTTGAGAAAGGTCTGAGCTGCTAGTGAAGCTTTTCCCACACTCACTGCAGTCAAAGGGCCTCTCCCCTGTGTGGATTCTCTGATGCTGAGAAAGGTTTGAGCTGCTAGTGAAGCGTTTCCCGCACTCACGGCATTCAAAGGGCCTCTCCCCTGTGTGGATTCTCTGATGAACAGAAAGGGCCGAGCTGCTAGTGAAGCATTTCCGACACTCACGGCATTCATAGGGCCTCTCTCCTCTGTGGATTGTTTGATGCCTAATAAGGTGTGAAATGCGATTGAAGGTTTTCCTACACTCACGGCATTCATAGGGCCTTACCCCTGTGTGGATTCTCTGATGTTTAGAAAGGTCTGAGCTGCTAGTGAAGCTTTTCCCACACTCACTGCATTCAAAGGGCCTCTCCCCTGTGTGGATTCTCTGATGTTGAGAAAGGTTTGAGCTGCTAGTGAAGCATTTCCCACACTCACGGCATTCAAAGGGCCTCTCCCCTGTGTGGATTCTCTGATGTTGAGAAAGGTTTGAGCTGCTAGTGAAGCATTTCCCACACTCATGGCATTCATAGGGCCTCTCTCCTCTGTGGATTGTTTGATGACTAATAAGGTGCGAACTGCGATTGAAGGTTTTCCCA
This sequence comes from Mauremys reevesii, assembly GCF_016161935.1. Taxonomy (NCBI): domain Eukaryota; kingdom Metazoa; phylum Chordata; order Testudines; family Geoemydidae; genus Mauremys; species Mauremys reevesii. The sequence continues at coordinate 34,262,938 of NC_052636.1, read as the reverse complement.
CACTCAGTGCATTCATAGGGCCTGTCCCCTGTGTGGATTCTCTGATGTACAGAAAGGGCTGAGCTGTGAGAGAAGGTTTTTCCACACTCCCTGCATGTATTTTTTCTCTTTCGCCTGAGGATATCCTGCTGTGTTGTGATTTCCATGAGGACCTTCTGAGTTCCCCAACAGGAAATAAATTTATCCACTTTCTTCCCTGGCTGGTTTCCTTCATCTGTTTTTGGTCTGTGCTGAATCTCCCAGGATTTTCCCTGCTCATGACTCCTGGACACATTCCTTTTCGATCTTTGAGATAATGCTCTGTTTTTACCCACTGGCTCAACATTATCAGGCTGAAAATTCTGCTCCTCTTTCTCACATGCCATTGCATCACCTGCTGTGACAGAGACAGAAACCTCAAACAGGGATGGAAAGGAGAAGACCAAACAAAAACAAGTGCTGAGGACAGGTCAAATAAAAATCAGGAGCTGAACTCCCCCAAACTCTTCCCCCAAATAGGTGAGAGGAGGGAGATGAATTCAGCCTTCACATCCCATCCAAATACGCAGGGGGAAGGGAGGAAGCTACTGCCTGGTGTCTGCTAGGATCTATAGGAAGCCATGAACTATATTTACCCTGAGGATACGACTCCTGCTACGGACAATAATGAACTGAGAGACCTCCCGAAGGGCTTTGTTGGGCATTCCAGATGTTTCCTTCAGGCACTTACAGATTCTGAGGTTGTTTAATGTTTCCTCACCTGTGCAGGAAGATCTCAGGATCTCTCTTTCCTCTGAACCCTGGAGGTCTGGGACCCATGGCTCTTCCCCTTGTTCCAGCTGGGAGATCACATCAAGTTGGAAAACTAGAAACCCTGCTCAGATGAAAGAAAACAAAGGAGTTCAGTTGATTTCATAAAACTTGGTCATAAAATAACATTCTATTAATTTAACTTCAGTGCTTAGTGTGACCTGGTGGGCCAGGGGCAGTTCTCACTGAAAATGCCAAGATCAGGGCAGGCTGAAAAAGGGAGAGCAGATGCTCCCAAAACTGCTGGTTAACACTGAAGTTAAACTCACCGACCAGTCACCAACTGTGCTTCTGATCCCCCACACGGGTTATCGAGAAGCTGAAAAAAGAAATCACACGGCCCCCTTTATTGCATCCCAGTTCTCTGACTCCCAATCAGCAACTAGGTCCAGTACAGTGAGAGGTTATTTAAAAACTCTGCTCACATAAACAAAGTGTTCCTCTGACCCCAAAGGCTCAGCCACATCACCAGGTCAGTATAGGTTTGGATATTACCCAAAATTCCATCCTTCCAGCCAATCCTTTAGCATCTAAACTAAAGGTTTAAATGAAAGAAAGACAGAAAGAAGTTAAATGGGAACGCAGTCAGATACATTCCAAAATGGATATATCAGGTTCTTAGCAGTATTGGTGAGTTGCTGGCTTGAAAGTACGTCTGGAACACATCCATAGCTTGGATGGGTCATTCAGTCCTTTGTTCCAGGGTTCAGTTTGTAGAGAAGTTGCTCCAGAGGTAGGAAGGGGGATTGAAGACAAAATGGAGATGATGCAGCTGCCCTTTACATTCCTTTTGCCATGTGGTCTGTACTTCCTGTGTCCCAAACACAAGCTTCACAGCACATGGCATGGAAAAGCCTTGGAGTTCTCATTACACAGGCATACCCCGGCATGTCTTGCTGACTCAATAGGTGTATCCCCTTGGTCCTTTCCATGGGCTCATTGTACAGATGATGACCCTGAATGGGCCATCAAACAGGCTAGGTGGTGTTGATGCCAATATGTCTGGGGGTGTCACCCAGAAACACTGCACAAGTCTGGAAATACAGATATACCCTACATATCTATAACTCACAATACAAAGGTGATACAAACATAGAAACAAAATTATCATACTTGGCAAATCATAACATTTTCACTGACACCTTACATGGCATATCTAGCACGATTCATTGCAATTTTATCAGATTATATTATTATTTTATTATTAATACCAAAGTGTCTCACAATTCCATACAGCGGCACACTTGGTAAACCAGTGAATTCCCAGGACCAGTTCCCCAGGTCCTTGAAGATGCCGAACACTGTGCTTATGAGGGACTGAAATACCCACATATCTTCTGGGAACACACACACAGACACTGTGTCAGTCTGTAGAGCAGTTTTTAAACTAGGAGATGGGGGAAAGCCGACTGCTGCAGAGGAGCGTGTGGATCGGACACAGACTTCTCTTAGGGGAGAGTCTGATGATAGAGAATCTCCAGGTTATAGTCAGGAGCAGAGGAATGAGAAGTATAATGTAAGGGCCTGATCAGATGATAAACAGTCACATAAAAATGAATCTGGCACATCAGAAAAAGGCAGGCTAATAAACAGGGACAAATTTTTAAAGTGCTTGTACACAAATGCCAGAAGTCTAAATAATAAGATGGGTGAACTAGAGTGCCTTGTGATAAAGGAGGATATAGATATAATAGGCATCACAGAAACCTGGTGGACTGAGAGCAATCAATGGGACACAATCATTCCGGGGTACAAAATATATCGGAAGGACAGAACAGGCCGTGCAGGGGGAGGAGTGGCACTATATGTTAAAGAAAGTGTAGATTCAAATGAAGTAAAAATCTTAAGCGAATCCACAGGTTCCATAGAGTCTCTATGGATAGAAATTTCATGCTCTAGTAAAAATATAACAGTAGGGATCTATTATCGACCACCTGACCAGGACAGTAATAGTGATGATGAAATGCTAAGGGAAATTAGAGAGGCTATCAAAATTAAGAACCCAATAATAGTGGGGGATTTCAATTATCCCCATATTGACTGGGAACATTTCACTTCAGGACGAAATGCAGAGATAAAATTTCTCGATACTTTAAATGACTGCTTCATGGAGCAGCTGGTACGGGAACCCACAAGGGGAGAGGCGACTCTAGATTTAATCCTGAGTGGAGCGCAGGAGCTGGTCCAAGAGGTAACTATAGCAGGACCGCTTGGAAATAGTGACCATAATACAATAGCATTCAACATCCCTGTGGTGGGAAGAACATCTCAACTGCCCAACACTGTGGCCTTTAATTTCAAAAGGGGGAACTATACAAAAATGAGGGGGTTAGTTAGACAAAAGTTAAAAGGTACAGTGACTAAAGTGAAATCCCTGCAAGTTGCGTGGGCCCTTTTTAAAGACACCATAATAGAGGCCCAACTTCAATGTATACCCCAAATTAAGAAAAACAGTAAAAGAACTAAAAAAGAGCCACCGTGGCTTAACAACCATGTAAAAGAAGCAGTGAGAGATAAAAAGACTTCCTTTAAAAAGTGGAAGTCAAATCCTAGTGAGGCAAATAGAAAGGAGCACAAACACTGCCAACTTAAGTGCAAGAGTGTAATAAGAAAAGCCAAAGAGGAGTTTGAAGAACGGCTAGCCAAAAACTCCAAAGGTAATAACAAAAAGTTTTTTAAGTACATCAGAAGCAGGAAGCCTGCTAAACAACCAGTGGGGCCCCTGGACGATGAAAATACAAAAGGAGCGCTTAAAGATGATAAAGTCATTGCGGAGAAACTAAATGGATTCTTTGCTTCAGTCTTCACGGCTGAGGATGTTAGGGAGATTCCCAAACCTGAGCTGGTTTTTGTAGGTGACAAATCTGAGGAACTGTCACAGATTGAAGTATCACTAGAGGAGGTTTTGGAATTAATTGATAAACTCAACATTAACAAGTCACCGGGACCAGATGGCATTCACCCAAGAGTTCTGAAAGAACTCAAATGTGAAGTTGGAACTATTAACTAAGGTTTGTAACCTGTCCTTTAAATCGGCTTCGGTACCCAATGACTGGAAGTTAGCTAATGTAACGCCAATATTTTAAAAGGGCTCTAGGGGTGATCCCGGCAATTACAGACTGGTAAGTCTAACGTCGGTACCGGGCAAATTAGTTGAAACAATAGTAAAGAATAAAATTGTCAGACACATAGAAAAACAAACTCTTGAGCAATAGTCAACATGGTTTCTGTAAAGGGAAATTGTGTCTTACTAATCTATTAGAGTTCTTTGAAGGGGTCAACAAACATGTGGACAAGGGGATCCGGTGGACATAGTGTACTTAGATTTCCAGAAAGCCTTTGACAAGGTCCCTCACCAAAGGCTCTTACGTAAATTAAGCTGTCATGGGATTAAAAGGAAAGGTCCTTTCATGGACTGAGAACTGGTTAAAAGGACAGGGAACAACGGGTAGGAATTAATGGTAAATTCTCAGAATGGAGAGGGGTAACTAGTGGTGTTCCCCAAGGGTCAGTCCTGGGGCCAATCCTATTCAATTTATTCATAAATGATCTGGAGAAAGGGGTAAACAGTGAGGAGGCAAAGTTTGCAGATGATACTAAACTACTCAAGATAGTTAAGACCAAAGCAGATTGTGAAGAACTTCAAAAAGATCTCACAAAACTAAGTGATTGGGCAACAAAATGGCAAATGAAATTTAATGTGGATAAATGTAAAGTAATGCACATTGGAAAAAATAACCCCAACTATACATACAACATGATGGGGGCTAATTTAGCTACAACTAGTCAGGAAAAAGATCTTGGAGTTATCGTGGATAGTTCTCTGAAGATGTCCACGCAGTGTGCAGAGGCGGTCAAAAAAGCAAACAGGATGTTGGATAGAGAATAAGACAGAGAATATATTATTGCCCTTATATAAATCCATGGTACACCCACATCTCGAATACTGTGTACAGATGTGGTCTCCTCACCTCAAAAAAGATATTCTAGCACTAGAAAAGGTTCAGAAAAGGGCAACTAAAATGATTAGGGGTTTAGAGAGGGTCCCATATGAGGAAAGATTAAAGAGGCTAGGACTCTTCAGTTTGGAAAGAGAAGACTAAGGGGGACATGATAGAGGTCTATAAAATCATGAGTGATGTTGAGAAAGTGGATAAGGAAAAGTTATTTACTTATTCCCATAATACAAGAACTAGGGGTCACCAAATGAAATTAATAGGCAGCAGGTTTAAAACAAATAAAAGGAAGTTCTTCTTCACGCAGCGCACAGTCAACTTGTGGAACTCCTTACCTGAGGAGGTTGTGAAGGCTAGGACTATAACAATGTTTAAAAGGGGACTGGATAAATTCATGGTGGCTAAGTCCATAAATGGCTATTAGCCAGGATGGGTAAGAATGGTGTCCCTAGCCTCTGTTTGTCAGAGGATGGAGATGGATGGCAGGAGAGAGATCACTTGATCATTGCCTGTTAGGTTCACTCCCTCAGGGGCACCTGGCATTGGCCACTGTCGGTAGACAGATACTGGGCTAGATGGACCTTTGGTCTGACCCGGTACGGCCGTTCTTATGTTCTTATACCCCTGTGTTCACTCATCTAGAAAATTATGATCAATTTTGTACGCAGTATGGATTGTGAGGTATCATTTGAAAACGCATAAGCTACTGAATATTATCCTCCTGTTAAAACGTGTAGTAACACTGTATGTAAAGTTATGAGATTTTACTATATGATATTACTGAAAAAGTTACAATTCTGGGGAACACCCACAGACCAGTTCCTCAGAGACAGCAAGGCAAACAGCTGGTCAAACAGTCATTCTCCTGCAGGGGGAAGGTGTGAAGAAGACATTTACATTCCATCACAGGGACCACTTGAACTTGTTGTGGAAAACAACCACACGACTGATTTTGAATCAGCTCAGCCTGAGGCTCTTTTCTTGGTTAAAAGTGCACAGGGGGCGACAGCTATTGGAATACTGTCCCCCTGAGCTAAAAATCACACACGCCTTTTAAAGCTTAAAACCCCAAACAATGACACATATGTTGCACGTTAATTTCCTTATTTGGAATATATTGCAAAATATGATGCAGGTCAAAAGCAAGCTGAACAATCAGTTTTCCATATTCAGCCTTTCCTGTTATTGTTATTACACCTGGTGACATGAGAGCAAGACTCTGCATGTCTCAAGAAATGTCACTACCAACCTAGGCCATTTTCACATGCTGGGGTGCAATCCCGAGCAGTGAAGAGTTGTGTCATCTGTAATCCTGGGTGAGATTCAGTGTTCTGCTGCTGGAGCTCCCCTGTCTGGATACCCCCAGCCAGCATTCAAGGACGCACCGAGTGTCTGTGTGATAAATAACCCTGGACCGGCAGCTCTGACTCCAGTCGCCTGCTTGTTACACCCCAAGCACATTCTGGTTTGGGTAGAGAAGGCTCAGGGTTTGAGAGAAGGCCGGGGGTAGGAAGCTTCTGTTCGTTATGCTGGACCTAACCCCCAGTTTTACTTGAGTAAAGAGGAGCTATTTGACACTGCGATACGGCTCCTGTGCTCTGTTCCCAAACTGTTCTGCAGCAGGGGAGGGTCTCTGGTAGTGTGTGTGTTACTGGCATATTGGGGTGATGCTGCCAGGGCCGGCTCTAACAGTTTTGCCGCCCCAAGCCAAAAAAAAGACTCCAGAGAGAGGGCAAGTCTCCCTGGCACTGCTTCTTGCTGACAGAGAGGTTCAGAGACAGTGAGAGAGTCCTGGGGAAGCTGGGAACAGAAAGCATGGGCTGGTGGGGTTCAGTGGAGAAAGGGAACAGGAAGGGCAGGGATATCACTGAATGCAGGATCTCAGCAGTACTGGATGACAGGATAGCACATAGTGCAGCCCATTGGAAAACATAATCCCAACTATACATACAGAATGATGGGGTCTAAATTAGCTGTTTCCACTCAAGAGATGGATCTTGGAGTCAATGTGGATTGTTCTCTGAAAACATCCACTCAGTGTGCAGCAGCAGTGAAAAAAAGCGAGCAATGTTGGAAATAATTAAGAAAGGGATAGATACGACAGAATATATCATATATCATATTTGTAAAAACAGCAAATGAATCCATGATAGACCCACATCTTGAATACTGCATGCAGATGTTGTTGCCCCATCTCAAAAAAAGATATATTGGAATTGGAAAAGGTTGAGAAAAGGGCAACAAAAATGATTAGGGGTATGGAACAGTTATGCCAGACCTAACCCCCAGTTTCACTTGAGCAAACAGGAGCTATTTGACACTGTGCGATACGGCTCCTGTGCTCTGTTCCCAAAGTGTTCTGCAGCAGGGGAGGGTCTCTGGTAGTGTGTGTGTGTCACTGGCATATTGGGGAGATGCTGAAACAGGACAGAGTAGAGGTGGCATTGTGGGGCTGGCGTGAACTTTATCTCTTCATTTCCCCTTCCAAGAACCAAGGGGACAGGAACCCTTACCCAGCGAGGTCACAGTCTCATAGTTCTCCTGCATGACATCCCAGTAGAGGGCTCTCTGAGCGGGGTCCAGCAAAGCCCACTCTTCCCTGGTGAAATGCACAGCCACCTCCTCGAAGGTCACCGGCCCCTGAAAGAGCAAGAATCCAACACTCAGGACCTCTTTCCCCACTCACAGCCCCACTATTTGTGGCAGAGAGGAGCCAATCAAATGGAAGCTCTGGGTGGATCCCACTCAACAGAGTCCCACCCTGACCCTGCTCAGAGTATCCAGCAAATACCAGGGTGAGGGGACGAAGAGAGAGCCCCTTGTCTCTCCCAGCAGATCCATCACACCCCTACTGGCCACCGACCGATACAGGAGATGGAGCCCCTAGCAGGGTCCAGGGAGAGCTCCCTGGTAGGAAGCCCAATAACCTCCTCCTTGTGAGGAGCGGGATATGAAGGGAGAGGCAGCTCCAATAAGCCTGACTCATGGGTGCCCCCTTCATATCTCACAGCAGCCGCTGGTCAGTGAGCTCAGGCTCCAGCACTGGGAGTCTGGTCAGTTTGACTAGCTCCATGTAGGTGGGCTATTTTCTTTCTTCACAAATTAGGGCATTTCCGCCTCCCAACCTCCTGGGTCTGTTCCTAGAATCTAGGCCACTTATTAAATAACTCCCAGCAGGTTTGCCACACCCTGGCCTCCTCCTTTCCCCACGCTGTGAATTTTCTGCCCCGCTCCAACCTCCAGACCAGACTGTGCAAACCTTCCCATCTCCGGTGTATTTGCTGTCCCTCTCCTCCAGCAGGAACCCACCAGCAACCCCCCGATAATCTCTACCTGAACTGACTCCACTGCAGCCATTTCTCTTCCCTTTCCCACGCCAGGCTGGGATGACCTGGAGCAAAACATGGACGTCATTCTGCAGCCTGTCTGGGGGAGAAGGGCAGTTGTGGGCATTTCAAAACCGGTTTTAGTTAATTTCACATCAGAATTCCCCCAGGCCCTTTCCCTGCAGACAGACACCCTAGATCCTGCCATGCTGGGAAATGCTAAATCTGTTTATTACAATGTAGACCTGGCCCCTCCTGCCAGCTAAGCCCAGACACATTTTTAACCTCCCTTCTCCCTCTCCTCACCCCCTAACAAAGTCTCTGAACACAAAGCTAGAAAAGAGCAGAACCAAAGGAGTCACTGTGGGGGATTCCTTCGGACACTGACTCCACGGCAGCTACACCCCAGCAGGGGGAATATGGAGTCAGGAACTGGCTTTTCCTCTCTCTGATCCTTTGCTTGTTCACTGGAAAGTGGTTCTGCCCAGGGATGCAGCAATACATGTGTCTGGGTGGACTAGAGAGCTAGAAATCTCTCCCCGCTCATTTCTACTACTGCCCCTTTCAGTCTCTCCTTCCCCTGTCCTCTCTCCCTGCCCCTCTGGCTGGGAAAGTCCCATTCCTGGGGGCTTTGCTCTCCCAAGGCTGGATTTTCTCCTGGCAATTGCTACTGGGAGGAGAAAGGAGGAGGGGCTGTTTGTGCAGAGTCACTTTCTTGCCAGTCCCCAGGACTTTCCCTGAGGTCTTTCAGTTACCTGGAGACTCTGGCTCAGAATTTAGTATTAACAGGGCCCAGGGCTGCCCTAGGGGGCTAGGACCAGCTGGAGAAAGTCATCCCCTGGGCCGGGCAGAGAAGCAGCTTTAATTCAGGTCACTTCCCAGCACAGAACCCCACTGGGGGAGCAGCAGCTGCTAAGCCTGATTTCCCAGATCACAATGGAGGCTGCAGCATCTGACCCAGGAAGCTGGACCCCAGTATCCTGAGCAGAGAGGGACAGAGCGTTTGAGCAGCTTCCCTCCTTTAGCTCTCTGGGGAGAGCAGCTAATGAGAGCCCCTCCTCACAGGGAGAATTGCTGATCTCATTTGCCCCACTGTCGATCCGGAGTCACTCCTTGTCTTTCCATACAGTGACTCTGGATTAACAATGGTCTCAATGAAACCAGAGTTCAGAAAGAATGAGTCCAGAACGCTGTGGAAGAGACCATTGTGTGGCAGTGCTGACCCCCTTCCCACCTCCCTCACCCCCAGATCCAGGACAAGGACTGGACAATCTAGGAGAATGGAACTGGAACTCCCACCTCTTGCATCCGATGAAGTGGGTATTCACCCACGAAAGCTCATGCTACAAAATGTCTGTTAGTCTATAAGGTGCCACAGGATTCTTTGCTGCTTTTACAGAACCAGACTAACACGGCGACCCCTCTGATGAGTGTTTGATAAGTGGCTAGAAAGTTATCACAGTGACTGGACCTGGCCGGGGAATGTCGGGCAGTGCTTGGAGCCAGGATTCTGGCATAAGCTAATCACGGAGAAGAAGATGGGTCAGGAGCAGCCCCCAGAGCCCCAGCCAACCCCCCCCCCAGATATTCCCTGGGACCCAGCCCCCAGAGTCCCTGGCCAGGGACCTCAGATACCCCTCAGACCCCCACCGGCCAGAGAACCCCCACCACACCATCACTGCCAGGTTGGGAATCCCAAAGGGTTCCCCCCACCAAAAGACCCCAACAGCCAGAGACCCCCCAAAAGGGATCCCCCCCACTGGGAACTCAGTCCCTCACTGCCTGCCTAGGATCCCCCCGCCCTCCAGCAGGATCTGCCCTGCCCTTTGCCTGGCACCCCCTCCTCCCCCCTGCGGGATCCCCTGATGCTTTACAGGGGCACCCGCTGGCCTAGCACCGGGGATTCTCCCACACACACTCTGTGCACTGGGCAGGGCAGCGACCCCAGGAGTCTGCAGGGGAAGCCCAGACAGAGCCCCTGGCACAGCACCAGGCTCCCTCTAACCCCCTGTCCCGCCTCCCCAAGAGACGCCCACCCCGGCTGTTCTGCAGCCACCAGGCCCTCAGCGATACCCACCTCCAGGACCCACAGCCTCAGGGCTGGGCACATCACAACCACCCCCTGAAACCCCAAATCTCCAGAACCCACCAACCTCACTAGGGTACCCCCTGCCCAGCCACCCACAGGCCTCCCCCACCACAATCCCCCTTCAGCTGCTACCTCCCCACACAGCCCCACCCCCACCCAGCAGCACTGTTACCTCACAGTGCCTGAGAAGTGGATAGAAAGTGACCACCGCCCCCTGCTGGCCAGTCACACAGGCAGAGGGAGCCCTGGGGGATGTCTCTTGAACAGGAGAATGGAAGGCCTGGAGGGACAAAATAGATAAGAAATTTCCATGCCCTGTCACTAGCAAATAATGGCCACCATGGATCCACCCCAGAGGTGGCTGCATCTTAGCACTGCGGGAAGCAACCCCTCACAGAGGCCATTTGTCATGGGGTTTGGGATACTTCTGGACCCACACTGCACTCAGAGTGACCTCCTCATCCCGTGCCAGCTGGAGAAAAGAAAAGGGTCCAGCCAACTCTCCCATTACCAGCTGGGGACCACTGATCCCCAAACAGGGGGAGGCCTCTGGCTTTGATGTGTATTAAATATCTGGCTAGTCTCTTTCTTCAGCAAACATTTTAACAGAGATAAAGGAGGGAACAAATGATTCGCAAAGGAAATGGGAAAGATGATCTCTGGGCAATTTAAGCCCCTGCGACCTCCAGGATGGAGAAGAACTCAGGGTAACAGGTTCCCTCGAAGGAAGAAGTTGCTGGGATTTAGAAACACGGGGAACAGCCCCAAACCTGAGAGGATTTTTAACTGACATTTGATAATGACATAGAAAAGGCAAAACCTGAGCTTTGAGAGCAATGTTCAGAAATGAAAGAGAAAGGGGGAAATCTGAGAGATTTTGGATCCATTTTGCAAATTAGAGAGAGGAAAGTGGAAAATCAGAGGATTTTATATCAGTTGTTGATAGGAGGTAAAATATGAGTGTTTCACATCAATATTTGATAAATGAATAAAGAGGAAATGGGCAACATTTGCAAACATTTTATATCCAGGTTCAAGAATCTGAGAAAAGGTGTAAATCTGAGATTTTCTTGGTATTTTATAATTAGAGAGACGGGAAAATCTCAGGGCATATTCAATTAGAAATAGACAACTAGAGAGCAGTGGGGCAAACATTTAGGTTATTTTATATGAACCTTTGAGATTTGCAAGGAAAATGTGTCACAAACTGCGTATTTGATAACATGAGAGAAAAACACCAAAATCTGAGGGGATTTTATATTGCTGTTAACGAACTAGTGGAAAAGGGGGACTGTTGGACTGGATTTTATACGACTGTCCAATACATAAACACAAAGTAATGGATCCCCCACCCCCACCATTCCCATGGGCAGCAGGGAGCCCTTTGAGGTGCTGATTAGAAGGGCAAGGGAGGGGGAGCTGGAAGGTCCCTGGATGAGGGAAAGGGGCAGCAGTGGGGGACGGGCAGGTGACTGGCAACTGATGGTTGGGGGCAACTGTGTTGGTAGTTAGGGGGCAGCAACTGGGATTGGGAAACGGGGGTCTGGGCAGTCCCCATGGGGGACACGTGCGCCTCCCTTCCCTGCCCTGGCAGAGACCCAGCATCTCATAGAAGATCAGGGCTGGAAGGGACCTCAGGAGGTGTCTAGTCCAACCCCCTGCTCAAAGCAGGACCAATCCCCAACTAAATCCCCAAATGGCCCCCGCAAGGAGTCAGCTCCCAGCCCTGGGTTTAGCAGGCCAGTGCTCCAACCACTGAGCCATCCCACCCCCACTCCAGGGGCAGCCATGTGCTGGGGAATGACTCAGGGCAACAATTTCCCACCTAAACAAGGACAAATCGCTGCAGATGAAACGGGTGGGAAAATGCCCCTCACTAGAGAAGATTTTAAACTGATGTTTGAGACTCATGGGGAGAACGGGGGATATCGGGGGGGACGGAAGAGCTGATCATTGGAGGGGATGGGGGGGAATCGCCCCAGATTTTATAGCCCGTGTGACACACTGAGAGAGAAAAGGGGCAGAACTCGAGAGAATTGGTATCGGGGGCGAGAGGCAAGTGGCACAACCAGGGACAGGATCCAATTAACTCACCTCCCCCCTTCGCCCGCCCGCCACTCCCCCCCCCAGGAATTTTCTGGCTGCCCAGAGACAGTTCAACACCTCCCCGCGTCCCACCGACCTTCCCCTCCCTACAACTCCAGCTTCTCCCCTCCCTGCCTGACACCCCCCATCTCCACCCAAACCACAGGGGATCCCCCCTTCCAGGCCCCAGTCTCTGCCCCCCAAATCCCACTGGGGCTGAGGCAGCTCTGAGGCTTCTCCCAGGTTCCCCGGGGCAGAGTCACTTTCCTGCCCAGCCCCAGTGCCCCCCCCGGGGTCTCTCACTCCCCGGGGGGCTCCGTGGGAGGCTGGACACCAGGGATGCAGGACGGCAGGAATGGGGGTGACAGGCCTCCTGTTCCTCAGTCTCACGGCGGGACCCAGGGGGCTCGTCGCTCTCCGGCTCGGGAGCGCTGGGAAGACCCGACCGTGGAGGGGCCGTCGCTGGGGGGGGGGCGGCCCCGCGCAGGCGCTGAGCACGTCCTTATATCACTTCTGTGGCGGGAAAAGTGCTGAGGAGATGGAATCCTGAGGGCTGGTTTTGGTGGGAAAAACCGGTTTGGACTGGTTTGAGCCTGTCCCCTGATGGTAAACAAGTCCCCTCTCAGAGATGGAGTCCAGGGGTCAATAGTTCATATGCTCCAGATTGGATCTTATTTTAAAGCCAGTGATTTACTTCATAAACATCTTATTAACCAACTAATGGAACCTATTGAACAGTTCATACTTCTCACACCTAACAATGAGATAAAAAAAAGAACACAGACAAACCTTGTCAGTAACGGCTAATGTCCCAGCTGGGAAGCACGTGAGCTTGCTGCAGAGCTGCTGCTCAGGGACGGGAGCCTCCTGGCACCCCAGCCTCCAAAATCACTCAGGCTGCACTTTCTGCACGACTAGGTGCTGGCTGAGGGGGGGCGTGGGAATTGGTGGCCTCTGCTGCAGGTGATGGGAATCGCAGGTATTTAAAGCCATGGCCTAGAGGAGGGAAGTGCCTAAGTCCAGAGTCTGCAGCTGCCTAGGGCCAGCGCTGAGGATTTAGAGTCCCTAGTGCTGCCGTTGCAAAGTTCAAGCAGGCTCAGCCCTGGCATTGCCACCCCTCCTGCGGCTAGTAGCTGCAGCTGGCTAAGGCTGGCCTCTGGAAATTGGCCCCATGGCTGTAGCCAGAGAAGCTACAAGTGGCTCTGTGACTACTGGGGCCATTAAGCTAGAGCAGCTAAAGACACTGGAGTTCACCTCAAGGAACAGAGGTCACCAGTAGGACAGGAATGTCAGTGGGAGCAGGGAAAGAGGGAGCAGGTCAGGCTGGCAGAGGGAGCTTCCAGCTGGGTGGGAGCATGTCCAAAGTAGAAAGGAAACAAGCATGGGGAGAGGTGGTGGTGACCAGGTAGAAGACTAGCATGTAGATGGGAGCAGAGGGAGAGAGGCTGGTGGCTTCAGATTCCCCAGGGCTAAGTCCTGACCTTGGGGAGATGATGTTTGCAGGTGGCTGGCTCACATGGCAGGATGGGGGCTGAGGGGGGGATCTGTCAGTAGTGATCAGGTGTCTGCTGGCTTTAGAACTCTGAGCTGAGACTAGGACCACATGCCGTGACTGGTGACACGGGGGGTACTGGAGACATGGCTAGAGAAGGTCTGAATGAGGAAGGAGATAAATCTGTGGGGAGTTTCCTTGATCACTATGAAAGTTCTGCTCACTGTGGACACTGGTAAACCCACATGGGTGTACAGCTCAATAAGAAAACCCGGGGGCTGAGGGAGCTGTGTATGGCAATGCGTACAGTCATGGAGAGGTGTGTGATCAAAATGAAAAATGTCTCTGAGGTTCAGTACCAGGTATGCTATGGCACCAATGGCACTGCCCCACCGGGCCCATACTCGGAGCCCACAGTGACTACATAGGGGCCTGTCACCAGATGGATCAGACTGAACAGGTTTCAAACCTCCAGGAGGCTCTTACCTTCTAAACAGGGATGGCTGTTTTCTAGTAAAATCACTAAAAGGGAAGGAGAAAACTCGAAAGAGGTTCCTCCTGGCGCTCACGTCCGTGAACCCGAATACTCTCTCAGTCCTCAAAGAGAGACCTGGAGAAGGAGACTTGCTGGAGCAAAGCCACAGGGGTCTCTGAGGTTTCCCTGGCCCCTCGCCCCTGTCCTGCCTGGCTGATGTCAGCATCTCTCTGTGAGGTCACCACCTCCCCACCACCTTGGACCAATAGTCTGAGGTCCTGCAAAAGGCCTTTGTGATGTCACTGCCACACCCCTCCCTTGCTGTGCCAATGTCCTGCCCCTGGCCAGGCACTTTGCAGGTTTGAGCTACTCCCTGGGGATCACCCCACTCAAGGAGCGTTCGTTCTAGGCAGCAAGCCGGCTAGACAGGGAAACATCAGACGCTGCTCCCAATGCTACACTCAGTTTTTCCGAAATTAGTCGACTTTAGGGCCAGAAGAGACCATTAGAGCATCTAATCTGACCCCCTGCATATCACAGGCCTCCTGTATGACACAATAGCAGGTGAGGGTGGGGGCTGAGGAAGCGAGTGGGCAGGCAGTGGCAGGGGGGCAGGTGAGCCGGTGGCTGGCCCCAGCTCACCTCCACTCTGCCTCCTCCCCTGAATGCCCCGCCTCGCTTTCCCCCCTCCCCCTGCTAATCAGCTGTTCGCGCAGGAAGCCTTGGAGGGAAGAGAAGCCGTGTGGCGGCTTCGCGCTCAGACCCAGCAAGGTGGAGATGGAGACGAGGTGAGCTGGGGCAGGGGGGCCGCCCACACCGCAACAGGTAACCCGGGGGGGGCACTGGGGAACCGCTCCCCACCCCAGCTCACCTACCTCCCCTCTGCCTCCCTGGACCTGAGCACGAAGCCGCCATTTGCTTCTCAGCCCTCCCAGGCTTCCCGCGTGAACCGTCAGGGGCAGGGGTTCCAGGGGCCGTCAGGGGACAGGGAGAAGGGGTTGTTGGATGGGGCAAGGGTCCCAGGGGGCCCATCAGGAATGAAAGGAGGGGTTGGATGGGGTGGCAGGGGACAGTAAGGGGACAGGGAAGCAGGGGCGATGGGGTCGGGGTCCCGGGGGTGTCAAGGAACGTGGGGGTTGGATGGGGCAGGAGTCCTGGGGGCCGGGGGGGGCCACAACCCCCATGTGGGGTGAGGAGAGAACTAGTTGTTAAGATTTTGGCAGCTCATCACTCGCCACGGGGTGGGAGGCTGAGGAGGCGAGCGGGCGGGCAGTGGTGGGGGGTGAGTATGCGAGCCAGGGAGGGGAACGGAGGTGAGCGGGGGCAGGTGAGCCGGGGAGTGGGGGTCTGAGGAGGCGAGTGGGCAGGCAGGCAGGTGAGCCGTGGGGCTGAGGCGAGTGGCCGGGTGAGCCGGCGGCAGGGGAGGGTTGAGGAAGTGAGCGGGGTGGGGGCTGAGGAGGTGAGTGGTGAGTCAGTGGCTGACCTGTTCTACTGATCTGGTCTGGCTCCCAGCCCCTCTCCAAGGGTTGCAGCTGTCTGGAGATGCTGCCTTCCTCAGTCCCACCTCATTCACTCCACAGGGCAACTGATTACCAAGGGAGATCTTATTCTACTTCTAGCAAAAGACATTTTTCTTTTACCTTAATTATACTACCTTAGGGGCCCCTATAACATATTAACAAGGTTAATTACCGCTGTTTTGGCAGGGCGGTGCTGGGGAAGGAAGGTTTGTTTCACGGGGCGGGCGGCATTGGGGGGTGTTTCGGGGGGCTGGGAGGCACTGGGGGGTTGTTTTTGCAGGGTAAGCAGTGCTGGGGGGCTGTGTTTCAGGGGGGCTGGGTGGCACAGGGGGGGTGTTTCAGCGGTGCTGGGGGGGTTCGTTAGGGCCGGGGGGGTTTCAGCCCTCAGCTGTTTTCTTTGGAGTAATATTGTCCTCGCCACTTTACGAGCTGTGCAGGCCTGGACTAAACCACAGCCTCGGGACTCACATTCAAGTATCCTGCAGTCTGAACTTCGCATCTGATACATTCCCTCATTGGCTACCACTGTTTGCCCAGCAGGGAAGTGCTCCTTGTCCAACAAGGCAGCCAGATTGGGACCCGTAGGCATGGAATGGCTCTGAAGGAATCAGCTGTTTCTCTCTGTACTTCATGAAACTTTGGATCCAAATGATAAAAGACAGTTGTGCCCAATTTAATCATGGCGTCCTTTACGAGTGTGACCAATGCCACTTAACTAGGGAGCAGGTTCTAAAAATAGTTTACCTGGGCCATAGCTTCCATCTCTGGGGTGAAAATCAACCACTAGTACCTGCAATTTCTACCTGAGCTCTTGTCAAATCTTTGACCTTCCTTGGAGTAATTTTACACTTCTCTGGCGTAGAATTCCTCACCAACCGCACAACAGATCAGTAGCGACAGTGAGGTACAACTGCCCCAACTATGCCCTTTTATTTCTTTAATCTGGTGGCACAAATTTAAACTAGGGACTAAATTCAGGTGCGGCTTAGAATCCCTGTAAGACAACAAATGTCAGGTCTCTATTACAAATAGGTATCTTTCTGCAGCTATAGCACATTCAACATGGATTTCATTTGCAGCATCTCCCAGAGGTGAGTTGAAGAGAAAAGTCATTTCCATGTTTCCCATCTCTACCTCGATAGGGATTGTATTTCCCAAATAATAGGCAACATGCAGCTAATGAGGAAGGAGATCTCTTCAGGAGCGACCTGCAGGGCCTAGCCCACAACTGCTTTGGGAGCCCAATGCATGGGCACTTTGCGGGAAGCAACCCCTCACAGAGGCCATTTGTCATGGGGTTTGGGATACTTCTGGACCCACACTGCACTCAGAGTGACCTCCTCATCCCGTGCCAGCTGGAGAAAAGAAAAGGGTCCAGCCAACTCTCCCATTACCAGCTGGGGACCACTGATCCCCAAACAGGGGGAGGCCTCTGGCTTTGATGTGTATTAAATATCTGGCTAGTCTCTTTCTTCAGCAAACATTTTAACAGAGATAAAGGAGGGAACAAATGATTCGCAAAGGAAATGGGAAAGATGATCTCTGGGCAATTTAAGCTCCTGTGACCTCCAGGATGGAGAAGAACTCAGGGTAACAGGTTCCCTCGAAGGAAGAAGTTGCTGGGATTTAGAAACACGGGGAACAGCCCCAAACCTGAGAGGATTTTTAACTGACATTTGATAATGACATAGAAAAGGGGAACCCCCACCCAATATCCCCACTTCACCTCAGTCTTGGCTACTGCCCAGTCTCCATCCAGCCCCCGTTCATTGGGGCAGACTGCAGTATGAGCCACTCATCACAGGCAAAGGGGTTTGGACCTGCTGCCTCTGCTTCCCCCTGGGCTGCCCCATTGCAGCCCTGCACCTATTCAGCCTATAGTCAGGCCTGCAGCCTGGGGTTTTCCAGGCCAGAGCTCCCAGCTCCTCTGGCCCTTCCCCAGCCCTGCTCCCACTCTAGGTGTCTTGCTTGGGTCCCTGCAGCCAGGCCCTTCTCTCACTACAAGCAGAGGGAGACTGACTGGGCTCCTGGCTCACAGCCTCTTCTAGGGGCCAGCTGGGCCTGACTGGGGCATGGCCACAGCTGAGCCTGCTTCCCCCAATCAGCCCAGGCTCCTTGCCCCAGCCCCAGCCCTCTCCTGGGCTGCTTCAAGCCCCGCAGGGCAGGAGCAGGTAACCACCCGCTACACCCAGCAAATTCCGTTCACCGAGGTTTCTAATCATTGGGATCTACAATTTCACCCAATGTGCCTGGTACTGACGTTAGCCTTAGTGGCCTGTAATTGCCAGCTGCGTCTCTGGAGCCTTTTTCACACACTGCTCCAGCCAGGGACTAAAGGCCGCCCCAGACTTTCCCTTTCTCCCTTCTGGGAAATCAAGTTCACATTCTACAAGGAGCTAAAGAAGCTTCAACCCTGCATCTGAATTAATGTCACATTTCTCACTACCCGACGCAAACAAATGTCATTTCAATCCCAGGTGAGTCCACTTCAGTCATTCCTCAGCCCCATTCCTTCACCCTCCTGCCTTAGCTTAGGGCATTGCGCCACCCTGTGGGCGTTTCATGTCCCTCCTCAGTTTCACTTACAGACACAATTTCCTTTGCTGTTCAATGAACAGCAAACCCTTTCTGTCTGAGCCAGGGCATTCAATTCCATTGAAACCTTCTCTCCTGCAATGGCTATGGTCACACAGAGGGGACGTGGCCACCTTCAGCCCTGAGAGTGAGATATTCACTCTCCTCTTTCTTCAAGCTGCTGTTGTTATTCCATAAAACATGTACTATGGAATAAAAAGCTGAGTTTACTCCAGGGTGAGGAAAGAAAGGAGCTACCAACTCCCCGAAAAATCTCTATGCCCCAGAGAGAACCTGCCCCTGCTATTAGAATCATTGATGTGCTTCAGCTACAATGGGGAAAGTATCTGCTCTCATGGGGGTATAGCTCAGTGGTAGAGTGTTTGACTGCAGATCAAGTGGTCCTTGCTCCAAATCCAAGTGCCCTCTAATAAGCCTCTTATTTTTTTATTTTTACTTTTGAAAAAAGGGAAAACATTTTGATTTCCATTCTCCATTATAGCAAAGAATCCTGTGGCACCTTATAGACTAACAGACGTTTTGGAGCATGAGCTTTCGTGGGTGAATACCCACTTCATCAGAGGCAAGTAGTGGAAATGTCCAGGATTACTACTTGCATCCGACGAAGTGGGGATTCACCCACGAAAGCTCATGCTCCAAAACGTCTCTTAGTCTATAAGGTGCCACAGGATTCTTTGCTGCTTTTACAGATCCAGACTAACACGGCTACCCCTCTGATACTATTCTCCATTATGTTCAGGAGCTCCACTATACGGGGATGCTTGCAATGAATGTAAACACTCAACATTTCACTGTCCAAATGCATAAAAACCTAGCACACCTGTCCATCAGCTGAAATCAGTTCCAATCCTCTAAGTGTCTAGTTTATGTTTTCATCAATTAAACAAAGGGTTCATATGAATGTACATTTGCAGATCCCTCTTCTCCAGGGCTGTGCTGTGCAGAACAAGAACCACATCCAGTTGGGGTTCAGGAGTCTGACGAGCAAAGGCCACTTGGTGCGGGCTAAAGTCACCAGCACTTTGGCTCCTTCCCATTCAACCAGCAGCTGGGCCCCCAGGACAAGGCATGAGAAGAAGACAGTGGCTCTGAGCAGGAAAATAGCCACCAAGAAGCTGGCTAAAGCTGTCAAGATCCCCAGGAAGGTCACCATGCCCATGTCTAGAATGTACTGACTGCAGCGGGGACCAAAAAGGCAGAGAAAAGCCCTCAAAAGTTCTAAGCTGCCAAGCCCCAGGTTGTAGCCTGATTTGGGGTGGGTTAGTAGGGTCGGTGGAATTTATCCACGTAATTTAATTTGATAATTATTTTTAAATTAATTAGTAATATTAATAATAATTAATGGATATTAATAATATGGGTATGGCTTGCCCATGTGTATGATTAGAAGATAAAGTTTGTTCTAAATTAGGCTTTACAGAGTTTATAAAAGGAGCTTTGGGGTATATGACAGGAACTTATACTGAGACAGAAATAGTCATCAAGACCTTTTATTAAAATCAATGAAACAATAAGTAAATGTAAAAATGTTCAAACAGTTTGAATTACAAAGTTACAAAATATTACAGTTTTTAAGAGATATATTTATGATAATACACTGTTATAAACTCACTTTGTGCAGTAGCACTTTGGGTGTTGTTCAGACTTTTGATAAAGGAAGTGAACTTTAACCCTATATAAACTAGGTGCTTTTTAAAAGGTAAAGCAGAAACTAGATTCCTTTATACTTACAGCTTTGAAAAGAAATAATACCACGGCCTATCAATAGTTAACAGCCTTCGTAGATGGGTAGCATCGATGCGTAGATGGGGTTGAGGCGATGGGTAAACAGGAACAGATAGATGGGTGTATTGCCTGCCTAATGGTAATTTGTTTTACCTTTTATAGAGCATTATTTGGAAATCCTTCCTCCTATGCTCAAATTTTGTTTTCCCCCCACGGAAATGTTAGGGTACACCTGCCTTATAGGCTAATGTGTGCGTATGAGTGACAGATATGTACGCATTTGTGGTGTACTTGTTAGATTTGTGGGAAAAAATCCCTATTTCCACCCTTTACTCTTATTGGTTCAGTTAAAGGTCTTCAGACATCTACGTAGGTAATTTGTCTTACTATTACTTTTCTGAGTAAGGGTCTTAAAGGTTGCCTTCAATGTCACAGGATGTCTGACCTGGATGTCTGGAGGTATCTTGCATTTCAGCTATTGCAAATCTATAAATCTATAAGCCTATTACATACTTAAATTTATCAAAAAGACATTTTATACAGACCAACAAATTAATCCTCAAGGCTACAAGGTGATCAAAATCCTACCTAAAATCAAGACAGGATAAGGCTAATGTCATCTCCAAAGCCAGGGCTAAGAAGGTAACACTGAGAAAGAAGTGGAGAGAATTCCATTGGGATGACTCCTCCTCCCCTAATGGCTGTTATGAATCACCATGGACCACCCGGAGAGATCAAAGTCCTGCAGGACAAACAGCCCCATGGACAGTATAATGAAGTGGTGGCAGTGGGGGGACGTGCTGTGTTTTGTGTAACACCTGCCAGGTGAGTGATGCACTGACAGGGCAGCTGCCCATAGCTCCCACATGAGCTCATTCTCTTTGATCTGCTTCTGCTGTTACTTCAGAGCCAGCACTACTGGGAATGTGTCCCTGTCACTTCACCAGCTGTAGAACAGGCTCTGTTTGCAGCCCAGCTCTGATTAACCCCACTTTTTAATATATTCCTACTGCGATACTTTCCCAGTTCTCTGTCTCATCCTAACATTCCGGTCAGAGACTGACTAGGGGGAGGGATGGACTAATTGTGTGACATTCGGTAAGTTGCCATCGTATGTGATTGAAACCTCTGCTGGAGGTGGGCAGGAGCCTATTACACACATAAAATAGTTAAGTTTTACTAAACTACCTGCTACACATTCAAACCTTCTGTACACACACAATAGAAATTGGTGCTGTGAGAAATGGCAACTTTCCTTTAACACAGATCATTGTTTTCTGTACTTTCAGAGGCATTGAAATAGAAGCACATTGCCTTTAAACAGCTGTGTAGTGAGGTGGTGTGGCTCCCCTCCACCCCAGAGGAAGAGCCCAGCCGGAGGCCAGAGTGGGCGGAGCTAGGGAGTTCTGAACCCGCCCCCAAAGCATCAGGCGGCGACCCGGAACTATAAAGGCCGGCCCTCAGCACTCAGTCAGGCCCCAGCGGCCAGAGAGCAGACGTCCCCAGGGAGCTCGAGACTGGGAGGCTCCAGCTGCCCCAGGCAGCCGCCCAGACTGGCCAGAGCTCCCAGCCCGCTACCCAGAGGAGTTGCCGGACCTACCACCCAGCCCCGGCCGCGATGAGCCCATGCTCCTGGGCCCTGCAGAGGCCGACGTCTGGATCCAGGTAGCTCCCGAGAGGGCGTACAGAAGTAGCCCGGGGGCAGCTGACCCCAATCTGGCTGCAGCAGTACCGGAGCCTATGTCGGTGTGTTGCGGCCAGGATCCCCACTGATTAAGCAACGGATCGTCAGCCGCTGCTAGGGCCCCGGGCTGGGACGCAGTGGAGTGGGAGGGCCTGCGTCCCCCCTGCCACCCCATTCCTGGGGGGCAGACTCCCCCTCTCCCTGGCCTGAGGAGGCCGAAGCCTGTGACTGTTGCTCAGCCCTGCCGAAGGGCCTGAGCCTCCTGACTCACTGTTTGCTGCCCTGTCCTAACCTACGGCCAGGCCTTAACTGTTGTTACAGCTCAGCCCTGCCAAAGGGCCTGAGCCTCTTGCCCCACAGGGCAGGCGACTGCTGCAAGGGCTGCCGAGGGAGACCCCGGCTGGACTATTTCCCTGGATCCACCAGTGTGCAATGAGCCGGTATGGCTCCCCTCCACCCCAGAGAGGGTCGAGCTCCGGTGAACTTGTGTACAAGCTGCTATTTCATGATCAGCAGCAAAGCCTCTGTAAATTTACCACCCATAGAGCTGATTGTTTCTAACTGCAGGGTTAGCCAGACCATTCAGTAACATTATCGCTCTGTTCACAAAGGCTTTGGTTAGTGACAAATCATGAGATTTATCCCTTCCTGCTCTAATACCACTGACTCCAGTGTTCTCTTTCCCCAGTTCTGGTTCCAAGAAAATAAACAAAATAAAACAACCTTCAGAACTAACATGCTGTGGGAAAGTGGAAATGTTGATAGCTCAAATAATTCAGTTTCTTCTGTGTCTTGTGTGTGTGTCTATCTGCTTTGTGTGTGTGACTGATGGGGCTTTTTGTTTGCTCCTGGCAGGTTCAACCCTGTCAGATTTGTCTGTGGGGATGGGGCCAGAGAAAACAGACACCCTGGCCTTCCAGGTTGGGGTTAGGCAAAGGAATAACAACCCTGTCCCATAAAAAACAAAAAAGGTTACAGAAACAGTGGTAGGAACAGTGCTAGAGAAACTGGTAAATAATCACAGTGCCCAGGCTTGAAGTAATCGGAAACACAGAATTCAAAAAGCAAAGCTCAGGGGCTGTTTGGGGTTTATTCTCTGAGCTTAGCCATGTGCTATAGCACAGGGAGCACTTTTGGAAGTCTCCCATCCCACAACTGGGGAAAGGAAAAAGGATTCTTAGGCTCTAGCATGGATTGAAGGAGGATGGTGATGGGGAATAAGGGAATTCCTCTGACTTACCCTAACTACATCTGTCGTTGCAATGGGTGAAATGACATTTTCCCCTATCCCTGCCCTGTTCCTGCTCTTTCTTATAGTTCAATATATTTTAAGTGCGGAAAATGATAATAAAAATATCTGCTCCCCAGCACAACCTGCAGCAACATCAGAGCAACTGGGAATGAAACAATTTGTTCCCCAAGGGAGAACTCGATGACTAACAATTGCTGTGAAATGGGGGAACAGTATAACCGTGATGCTCAGGGTTTGTTTAGACTAGGGAAAGTGATGGAGTTTAGGTCAGGTCAAGGGGAAAGCTAATGCCAACCCCTGCACCTGGGCGGCATCTGCACTACAATTTTTCACATTAAGATCACTAACAGGCAGCCAACGCCATGTACAGCCCTAGTGGATGTCAGGCACAGGTAGTTTTGCCTCAGTGTAGCTAACCTCTCCCCCACCTGGAGGTGATGAACATTCCTGGCTGGAGGAACACACACTCCTACGAGTCAACAGGAAAGGAGTTGATAGAAAAGATCACAGGACTGACCCCGAAGAAGGATGAGCTGCAAAAGACAGAAGCAGGCAACTGATCTGGTGGAGCTGAGAGACCACGGTGAATATGGTACAAAAATCACTATGTGGGAATGAGCAAATGTGATTTAAAAAAAAAAATTTTTTTGGCCAACCCTAGTCAAGGGATTTATTACAGTTCTCTCTCATGGGGATTTTCTGATGTCTAATGAGGCTTGAGCGCTGATTGTAGCTTTTCCCGCACTCAGTGTGATTCTCCTATGTGAGACAACGTTTAAGCTGTGCTTGAAGCTTTTCCCGCACTCAGAGCATGTGTAGGACTTCTCTCCTGTGTGGATTCTCTGATGTAAGATGAGGCCTGAATGATTAAAGAAACATTTCCCACACAGAGCATCCATAAGATTTCTCACCCATGTGGATTTTCCTACGTTTGATAAGGTTTGAGCTCTGATTGAAGCTTTTCCTGCTCTCAGAGCATGTGTAGGGCTTCTCCCCTGTGTGGATTCTCTGATGTGTGATAAGGTTTGAGCGCTGATTGAAGCTTTTCCCGCACTCAGTGCACGTGTAGGGCGTCTCCCCGGTGTGGATTCTCTGATGTGTGATAAGGTGTGAGCACTGATTGAAGCTTTTCCCGCACTCAGTGCACGTGTAGGGCGTCTCTCCTGTGTGGATTCTCTGATGTGTGATAAGGTTTGAGCGGTGACTGAAGCTTTTCCCGCACTCAGAGCATGTGTAGGGCTTCTCTCCTGTGTGGATTCTACGATGTGCGTTCAGAGAAGAGCTCTGACTAAAGCTTTCCCCACACTCAGCGCATGTGTAGGGCTTCTCTCCTGCGTGGATTCTTCGATGTGTGATAAGGTCTGAGCTCTGACTAAAGCTTTTCCCACACTCAGTGCATTCATAAGGTTTCTCACCCATGTGCATTTTCCTATGTCTGATAAGGTCTGAACTCTGACTAAAGCTTTTCCCACACGCAGCGCATGTGTAGGGTGTCTCTCCTGTGTGGATTCTACAATGTCTGATAAGGTCTGAGCTCCGACTGAAGCTTTTCCCACACTCAGAGCACGTGTAGGGCGTCTCCCCTGTGTGGATTCTCTGATGTGTGATAAGGTGTGAGCTCCGACTGAAGCTTTTCCCGCACTCCGCGCATGTGTAGGGCTTCTCTCCTGTGTGGATTCTCTGATGTATGATAAGGTGTGAGCTCCGACTGAAGCTTTTCCCGCACTCCGCGCATGTGTAGGGCGTCTCTCCTGTGTGGATTCTACAATGTCTGATAAGGTCTGAGCTCCGACTGAAGCTTTTCCCACACTCAGAGCACGTGTAGGGCGTCTCCCCTGTGTGGATTCTCTGATGTCTGATAAGGTTTGAGCGCAGACTGAAGCTTTTCCCGCACTCCACGCATGTGTAGGGCTTCTCTCCTGTGTGGATTCTCTGATGTGTGATAAGGTCTGAGCTCTGACTGAAGCTTTTCCCGCACTCCGCGCATGTGTAGGGCGTCTCCCTTGTGTGGATTCTCTGATGTCTGATAAGGTCTGAGCTCCGACTGAAGCTTTTCCCACACTCAGAGCACGTGTAGGGCGTCTCCCCTGTGTGGATTCTCTGATGTCTGATAAGGTTTGAGCGCAGACTGAAGCTTTTCCCGCACTCCGCGCATGTGTAGGGTGTCTCTCCTGTGTGGATTCTCTGATGTCTGATAAGGGCAGAGCTCCGATTGAAGCTTTTCCCACATTCATGGCATGTGTAGCGTGTCTCTTCCAAGTTGATTCTGTTGCTTGTTATAAGGTCTGAGAGGCTACTAAAGTTTCCCTCTGGCCTCCCCTGAGTCTCACAGGCTTTTGTTTTTTCTGGGAGTGCATAACTCCCGGAAACATTCCCTTTGGATCTTCCTGATAAAGTTCCATGTGGTTCTCTTTGCTCAGCATCTTCCTGATGGGGTTTCTCCTCCTCATTCTGACTCACCATCCCATCACCTGATGGGAGACAGAGAGAATCCGGACATAGATCACTATCTGCACCGGAAAGAAAGAAAATCTCAGAGAGGAAGGGAAAAAGGGATGAACAATCCAAAATATGTGGGGGAGTGATCAAACCTATCAGGAGCTGATTTTCCCGAAACCCTTCCCCAGAGGAGAGAGGAAGGGATCAGTTTTGGTCTGAATCTCATGAGAATACACAGGGGAAAGAGAGATCAGGGAGCGACCTGCTGCCAGTTGTCAGTCAGAATAGGAGGAAGCCATGAGTGACATCTGCCATAATGATTCCACATCTGCAGGAACAATCCTGAACTTGGAGAGCTCACAGGGTCTTTGTAGGGCATCCCAAATGTTTCCTGCATTCCCACACAGTTTTTGAGTTGGTTTAACCAATTCCTCACCTGTGCAGACAGCCCTTGGAAGCACTTCTTTCTCAGAGCCCTGGAGGTCTGGGACCCACGGCTCTTCCCCTCGTTCCAGCTGTGAGATCACATCAGGTTTGGAAACTGGAAACCCTATTGCAGGCAAAGAAAACAAGGGAGGTCAGTGGAATTTGTGGGATACTTGTCACAAAGAATAGTCCATGGTTTTAACCCCCAGCTCATTTTTAAGCAGTAACATCCCAAGGCCAGCTTCCTTGGCTCAAAGTGGCAGGAGAGTTATGATTATAAATCATATTCATTACCTTAGTGCTAAGGAGCAACTAACAGTGGGTCCCCATTGTGCTAGGCAGAGTACAAACACAGAATAGTAGCTGGCCCATGCCCTGAAGAATTTATAATCTAAATACACAAGACAGACATAGAATGGGGGAAAGGATAGACCCACTATCTCTTTCACACACACACTGCTCACAGCCCCTGGAGAGAAAGCAAAGCACAGGAACTGGACGTTAGTCCAGCAAACACAGTGGAGGACATGCTGCAATCCTCTCACAATGGTCAAAAGGAGAGGAAGGTGGGTCCCTGCCCATAGAGAGGGCTGGCTACAGGCCTGACACCTGAGGGCCATTCCTTGAGCAGACCATGGAGGCAGGTCAAGGCTTCGCTACCCCAGAACTGTGACATCGCAAAAGCACATTTTGGGAATTAGGAAATCTAGTGACTCAGGTGTAATGGGAGGAGAATTAAACTCCCCAGTGGGAGGAGAAGGCTGGGAAATTACACACTAACATTCAGGAGCAACAGCCTCTAATTCTTCGGAAAAGGAGAAGGTCAGAAACAAGAACTGGGCCACGCAGCCTCAGGAGGACAGGCTCAGAGATCCAAGGAGCCGGGAGGAAGACAGCTTGTGGCTGCTGCAGATGTGGAGAGGGGACAAGACTCTCTCCAAACTCTCACTCTTCTTGACCCGAGCTGATTTTACGATCTATGACCTAGTCTCACGTCTTGTGGGCAATTTCATACTCGCTAGAGGTAAGATGTCATGATCAGAGAATTGCTTATTAGCTTGGACCATGCGTGGAGGGGCAAGGAGGTGAACATAGATAAATGGGTTATTAAGGGCAGGTCAACACTACAGCCGGATGGACGCTCTGAGATCGATCTAGCCATGGTCGATTTAGTGATACGATTTAGTAAACGTGGCCTAAGCTTGCTACAGTTCAGGGCCTTATATTAAGTTGAGGCTTTGTGAGAGTGTTTATGCTGAAGTATGCGATTTACCTGAGGTTTGGGTAGGGATTCAGGGTTAAAAGTCTGGGATCCCCCACAGCTCTAGATCCCCAAACCTCTCCTCCCTCCCACTGACCCACCCAGCCCACTTCCTGGGTGCCCTTCCTCCACACTCCCCTCCCCTTCTTCCCAATACTGGCAGCTGGCACCACCTCCCGGCACCTTGGGAGCTTCTTGTGTTACCTCCTCGTCTCTCACAACCTCCTCCTCCCTGCTGCCTACTAGTGTATTGGAGATAAGGAAAAAAACGGGGGACAAAGAAACTTGTCAAAACTTGGATGATGAATAAAGGTATACAGTTAATACTGCTCAGGTTATTTAGAGACCCCACAGCTTCTAATAACCCAGGGGACAGGACTTCTTACCCAGCAGGACCACCGTCTCATAGTTCTCCTGCATGACATCCCTGTAGGGCTCTCTGAGTGGGGTCCAGCAGAGCCCATTCCTCCTGGTGAAATACACAGCCACCTCCTCGAAGGTCACGGCCCCTGAAAGAGCAAGAGTCCAACACTCAGTACCTGTTGCCCCACTCACAGCCCCACTACTCACAGAACAGTAGCCCCAGGTAAATGGAAGCTCAGGAGGCACATGTTAACAGAGTCCCACCTCACCTTGCCTAGAACAGCCAGGTGGCATCAGAGGGTAGAAAGAGAGAACCTTTGTGTCTCCCAGCTGACAGGCGGAGGCAGGGTCATCACATTTATCATATACCTACTAGCCAGAGATAGATATAGGAGATGGGGCTGTCTCTGGACCCTGCTGGTGGCTCCCTGTTAGGAATCCCAACACTCTCCAAATAAAATATATGGAAGAAAAAGGAAGTCAATAGTAAAGAATCTAAGTTCGAAGTTCAGAATTGTAGAAAGTTGGCAAGGGAAGCTAACAGAAATCAATGATCAACCAATGAAAATAAGAAGGAAGTTTTAAAAGTACAAAATTAATCCTAACAATGGTAGTGGTACATTACTAGATGGAAATGGCAGAATAATCAACAAACATGCAGAAGAGGTAAAAGTGTTCAATAAATATTTCTCTCCTGGATTTGGAGACAAACAGATGATGTAACTCATATCATAAGATGTTGCGCTGACAGTCTTTCCATTCCAGAAGTAACTCATGAGGATGTTAAACAGCAGCTACTAAAGTTAGATGTGTTTAAATCAGTGGGTCCAGATAACTAGAGTTCTGAAAGACCTGCTGGAGGAGCGTGGTGGACTGTTAATGTTGACTTTAATTAGGACTTGGAACACTTGGGAAATTCCAGAAGACTGGAATAAAGCTAATGCTGTGCCAATATTTAAAAAGTATAAAAGAGATGCCCAGTATCGATTTCAGACTGACACACTTGTCATTAGCTGCGTCAAGAGAATGGAGCAGCCGATACTGGATTTCATTAATAAAGAAAGGAGGGTAATATAATTAGTATCCATTAAAAGGTGTAGACACAATAGATCCTATCAAACTAACTGTATATCCTTATTGGATGAGATCAAAAGTTTGGTTGCAGCTAATAGTATTGATGTAATTATACGTAGGCATATGAGTTGCTTCAGAACAATATTTTGACTAGAAAGGTACAAAATACACACAGCATACATTAAATAGATTAAAAACTGGGATTTAAAATAGGGAACCATGGTTGAGTGGATTTCTTTCTAGGGGGTTCCCGTAAGGATTGGATCTTGGCCCTGTGCTATTTAACATTCTTATCAATGCCCTGGAAGAGAAAATAAAATCATCACTGATAACGTTTGCAGTTGCCACAAAGACTGGGGTGGGGTAACTAATGAAGTGTCAGTAGGTTCAGGCTCCAGCACTGGGAGTCTGGGAAGTTTTCCCAGCCCTGGCTAGGGTTATTTCCTGTTCGACAAAGAGGAAGTTCCATTCTCTACACTTGTGCTTTGACATTAGGACCTATCTCACACTACAGCCCATATTCAGCATAGTGGCAGGATTATATGATTAGGACATGAGGCATTTTGTACAAGATGAGTCATGTGCGGTGTCATTAGAAAAGTTATGATTTGCTGAATATGCTTATCCTACCTGTGTGCATGGATCATGTTTGTATCTGAAGTTATGGATATTGACTCTGTATCTGTCTTTCAAATGTGCTTACTCTGGGTAACAACCACAACGAGCCTTTCAGGTACAACAATGAAGAAGCCAGACAGTGCTGATGGCTCATCAACAAAGACAATGGACCGCAGAAGAGCTTAGCCTTCCAGTGATTGTTTCAGCCAGCCTATGAGTCATGGCTACTATGACTCAGCAGGACATGCTAGGACATGTGACCAGACCACATGACAATGAACTTCATTTTGGTACCTGTATTTTCCACAAACTGGACTGGGAACTGAGTTTGGAACAAATGGTTCCTGCCATATGGAAAAGCTACATAAGATGGGGTGTGACATCATCTCTTGGCCTCATTCCCTGCACAAGAGAACTGCTGGAAGCACCTGAGGAACAAAGACTGAAGTGGGAGAAGTGCTGGTCCCAGTGTAAAGGGATTTCTACCTTGTGTATGGAAACTTGGGGGACTGCTTGTAGCATCAGTCAGGGTGAGAAATTGCTAATTCAAATTCAATCCATCTAGTATGTTAGCCTTGGTTTGAGTTTTGGTTATTTGCTAAGTAATCTGCTTTGATCTGTTTGCTACACTTATCGCTGGGAAATTGGCTGTTGTCTCTATCTGTCCTTGAGTGGCTCAGGTAAAGCACTCAGGTAGCTTAGTTGGCTGCATGGCGCCACCTGCTGTCGTGTTGGGTGATAACAGGGCCTGGAGAGGCTGGCTGAATCTCCAGCAAAGCAGTGAGAAGGGCCAGCCCAGCTTGAGGTTAGAGGACACAGCGGTTCCCAGAAGCCCCCAGACTGCACCCGGGGTGACAACCCATCACACCCTACATTACACAAGTCTCAGCAGGTTTGTCACATCCTGTCCCCTCCCTTTCTCCACCCAGGATATTTCCTGCCTCCCACCACCTCTAGCAGCTCCCACCAGTGGTGAGCTCCAGCCGGGTGGCATGAACCGGTTGTTAAATTTAGAAGCCTTTTTAGAACCGGTTGTTCCAGGACAACCGGTTCTAAAAAAGCTTTTAAATTTAACAAAGGCTCGGGCAGCTGTCCACCCGGCCCCCGGCCCCAGCTCACCTCCCCCACTCCTCTGAACGCTCCGCCCTCCTTTTCCTCCCCCTCCCCTGCTTCCCACGAATCAAATGTTTGCGCGAAGCCTGAAACAAGCAGCAGGCAGGTAAGCCAGGGCGGGGGGGTCGACCGTGTGCACAGCCCAGTCCGGCTCCACCTGAGCGGCTCCCCATGGCCCCGGCTGAGTGCCCCAGCCGGGTCCCAGCCAAGCACCCCTGGCTCTGGCTGGTCCCGGCTGAGCGGCTCCAATCCGGCCCAGCATGGGCCCTGCAGCACTGGTCCCGGCTGAGCGGCTCCAGCCCGGATCGGGGAGTCGGGTCCTGTGGTGCCAGTCGCGGTCCCGGCAGAGCTGGCTGCGGTCTCGGACGAGTGGCTCCATCCCGGATCGGGGAGTCGGATCCTGTGGCACCAGTCGCGGTCCTGGCCCCAGGCAGTGTGGTAAGGGGGCAGGGAGGGGGTGTTCGGTGGGTTCGGGGGGCTGAATAGGGGTCGGGGCGCTCAGAGGGCAGGGTACAAGGGGGTTGAATGGGGGTCCCGGGGGGCAGTCAGGAAGGAGCAGGGGTTGGATGAGGTGCTGGGGGCAGTCAGGGACAGAGAAGGGGTGGTTGGATGGGGCAGGGGTTCCAGGGGGGCATCAAGAATGAGAGGAAGGGTTTGATGGGGCGGCAGGGGGCAGTCAGGGGACAGGGAAGGAGGGGGATGGGTCAGGGGTCCCCGGGGGAGTGTCAAGGAACACAGGGGGTTGGATGTGGCATGACCCCCTCGTGAGGTGAGTACAAGGGAACCTGTTGTTAATATTTTGGCAGCTCATCACTGGCTCCCACCCTCCTGTACATTTACTGCTCCTCTCCCTCCAAGCAGAACCCACCACCAGCTCCCTGAGAATCCCTTACCTGAGCCAGCTCCATTGAAGCCATTTCCTTCCCCGTGGGAGGATGGGATGATTTGGGGCGAAACGTGGATGTTGTTATTCTGTAGCCTGCCAGGGCAAGAAGGGCAATGTGAGAGAATTCAGACAGGGTTTCTGTCCTTTCCACATGTCGATTCCCCCCAGGTTTTCCCCTGCTAATGGACATTCTAGGTTCTGCCACACTGTGAAGCACAGAGTGACCTTATCCCAGTACAGGCCTAGCCCCCTCCCACCAGGGTGTAACCCTCTGAGACAGGGTGACACTCTCCCAGGAGCAGAGTCTTTCTCTTACACTTATCAAGTTTGCGGGCAATACCAAGCTGGGAGGGGTTGCAAGTGCTTTGGAGGATTGAACTGAAATTCAAAATCATCTGGACAAACGGGAGAAATGGTCTGAAGTAAATAGGATGAAATTCAATAAGGACAAATGCATAGTACACCGCTTAGGAAGGATCAATCAGTGGCACACATACAAAATGGGAAATAACTGCCTAGGAAGGAGCGCTGTGGAAAGGGATCTGGGGGTCCTAGTGGATCACAAGCTAAATAGGAGTCAACAGTGTTGCAAAAAAGCAAGTATCATTCTGGGATGTATTAGCAGGAGTATTGTAAGCAAGACACGAGAAGAAATTCTTCCGCTCTACTCCGCACTGATTAGGCCTCAACTGGAGTAGTGTGTCCAGTTCTGGGGGCCACATTTCAAGAAAGATGTGGACAAATTAGAGACAGTCCAGAGAAGAGCAACAAAAACTATTAAAGATCTAGAAAACATGACCTATGAGGAAGATTGAAAAAACTGGGGAAGACTCAGAGGACATGATCACAGTTTTCAAGTACATAAAGGTTGTGTGATAGACCCAGGCCAGGTGGGTACAGCAGAATAGCCCTATTAGCATCCAGGAAGTGGGCGGGCGAAGCCCCACTGCTAAAGACCTCCCCAGCCTAAGGGAGGATCCACAGGTCGGGACACTAACTAATTGCGTGGGACAACCAATGAAAAAAAGCAGGAGCGGGAGTGAGGTCATAGGGCTAAACGAAGGGAACCAGATGGGGACACCGAGCAGAGAACCCCGGACAACGCCCACTGCTCCTCGAAGGCGTCAAGGGAGCCAGTGGGCGCCGCCCAGAGGAACTCCGCCCGGATGCGTGAGCGGACGGAGGAGCGGAAATAGGCCCCACAGTCGCAGGAAATCCCGTCGGCCAACCTCCTCTCCCTGGTTTTATAGATGGCCAGTTTGGCCAGGGCCAAGAGGAGGTTGACAAGGAGATCCAGCGACCGTGGGGCCACGAATGAGTGCATAGATAAACAGGTGAGGAGAAAAGTGCAACCAAAAACGCAATAGGAGATCCAAGAGGAGCCGGAACAGGGGCTGCAACCTGGCACACTCTAAATAAACATGTGCCAGGGTCTCCTTCACGCTGCAAAGGGGCAGGTGTTGGGGACAGGGATAAACGCGCCAAGTACACGCCCGTGCTCACGGCCCCGTGAAGGAGCCGCCAACTGACATCCCCGGCAGGCCTCGGGACTAGGGCAGAATACAGGCTGGCCCACCGGGGCTCCTCACCCTCGAGAGGTGGCAGGAGGTCCCGACATGTCGGATTGGGGCGGGATGCAACGGTGAGGTAGTGGCGTGTGGAGCACGGCGTGTACAGATGTTTCGTGGTGCGGTCTGGAACAGAACCGGCTGCAGATCGGGCCGCTGGCTCGCTGTGAAAGGGCGAGGGGGGTGATTGGGTCCACGGGGCAGGGGCCCGATAAAAAGGTCCACAGGGCCCGGGGTGGAAGGTGGGCGGGGCATGCCCTCTCGCAGGACCCGGTCGAGGTAAACTCGAGCAGCGGGCAGTAGCGGCCTTCACCTCCTGAAATGCGCGCCGGGGTACGAGGGCTGGAGAGCCCCATGCGCTGAGCGGCGTCAGGGGATCAGCCAGTCTCCCGGTCGTAGTCAGGAGGTCTCCGACCCTGGTGACTCCTGCCAAGACCAGCCTCTGGCGCACCGCGAGACTCCGCCACCTGCACACGGAGCTGGGGTTGTGTAGCAGGGGCTCCGCGAGAGAGATCGACCCCACGGTGGCCGCCACGGACCTGGTCGTTGAAAGAGCTTCCAGGTCGGAGGAGGTCTTGGTAGAAGACCGGCAGCCGGAGAGGTCTCGCGGAAGGCCCCTCGGATCGAGATAAAGGAGCTGCCGGTCGTATCGGAGCCCTCGGAAGCGGCGGAGGAAGGCGTGCGCCAATATGCTCCACGCTGGACTACCCACACCATACAGGAGTCTCTGCAGGGCCTGGAGGCGGAAGACGCGGACCTGAGTGTGCAGGCACTTCAGGCCCTGCCCCCCCTCCTCCAGGGGCAGATGAAGGACCCCTGCAGAGACCCAGTGCGTTCCTGGCCAGAAGAACTCCAGAACCGCCGTCCGGAGGTTGGCCAGGAAATCCGGGGCCGGGACCAGGGTGTTGAGCCGGTACCAGAGCATGGACAGGACTAATTGATTCAGCACCAGCGCCCTCCCGGAGAGAGGTACCGGGTAGTCCTGTCCATTTCGGGCCGCGCTCTCACCCGCCCTCTAAACCATGCCAGTTCTCCGGCGGAGGCGGATGCGTGGCAGAAAGGTAAACGCCAAGATAGAGCAGCGGACCCGCGCTCCACGGATGGCCTGAAGCGCGGGTGGGAGGAGCTCGCCTGCCACCCGTCCCGACCACCAGGCCAGAGCTCTTGACCCAGTTGACCCGGGCGGAGGAGGCGCGAATAAATGGCCTGGCAAGCCTCCACCGCGCCAAGTTGCCGGGTCCTGGACCACGAGGAGCACATCGTCGGCGTCGCCCGACAGGACCAACCGCAGCTCCGGCTCCCGGGCACCAACCCCGTCAGCCTCCGGCGGAGAGACAGAGGAAGGGCTCGATCGCCAGGCGTACAGCTGACCGAGAGGACACCCTGCCGTACTCCTCGCCCGAAGCTGACCGGCTCGGTCAGGGTCAGTTGAGCCTGACCAGACACTCCAGCGAGCGTACAGCACCTGGAAAACCCACAAACTGGGGTCCGAAGCGAGCGCTTGCAGAGTGCCCAGGAGATACCCGTGGTCCACCCTGTCGAACGCCTTCTCCTGATCCAGGGACAAGAGGCGAGCGACAGACCATCCCTACACCCTAATTCCAGAAGGTCCCGGACCAGATACAAGTTATCAAAAATTGTGCGGCCGGGGCGGTGTGTCTGGTCGGGTGGACCACGTCTGCCAGCACGGACCCTAGCCGCATCGAGATGGCCTTCGCAGCGATTTTGTAGTCCGTGCTGAGGAGCGAGATGGGGCGCCAGTTCCGTAAATCGCGGAGTCCCCCTCTTCGGCAATAAAGCGAGCACGGCTCGCCTGCACGAGAGGAGGACCCGCCCGCAAAGACTCGGCCCAGACAGTGACTAGGTCTGGGCCGAGGCGTCCCAGAACACGCGGTAGAACTCCACGGTCAGCCCGTCCATGCCGGAGATTTATTGGTGGGCATGCGGCGGAGGGCTTCTGAGAACTCGGCTAGAGTGAGAGGCAGCTCTAGCGGTCCCGGTTGCCGCGCTGACCGTCGAGTCCGTCCCAGAGCACTTTGCAGCGGCAGCATCGGTCGGATCCGGGAGAAAGAGCGCGTAGAAGGCCTGGCCCTCCCGCATATCTCCACCGGATCCGTGAGGGTGCCATCCTCCGCCAGGAGGCAGGTGACGTGCTTTTGGCCCCCTCCTTTTCTCCAGGGCGTAGAAGAAGCGGGAGCCTCGATCCATCTCCGAAGGAGGTGGATGCGGGATTGAACAAAGGCACCCGGGCTCGATGATCCTCGAGGGCCCGGGCTCCTCCTGCTTCTCCCGGCATGCCTCGCAGAGGATGGATCCTCGGGGCTGGCGGCCAGACGCCTCTCCAGCTCTAAGACCTCCCGCTCCAACTGCCCTATCGCGCATCCCTCCGTCGGCTGGCGCCCGGGTGTAGTCGCGGCAGAAGAGCGAGCGCGCACCTTCCCAGGTCCCACCATCGCCGCGCCGAGGAAAGGCGTGCCTCTGCCCTCGCCAGGCGAGCCAGAACTCCCGGAAGGGCGCTACGAAGCCCGTCCTCCAGCAAACTATTATTAAAGTGCCAATAGGCGGCCCGGCCTCTCCGGCGCAGAGAGAGGCCGTCACGGTGGCAAGGTGTTGATCCGAAAAAGGGCGGCCGGGCGCTGGAGAGGGCTCGTGAAAGGTGGAAAGCGTGACAGGTAAATGCGGTCCAACCGGGGTGAAGCGCGACCGATGGGCCTCCACCGGGCGAAGGTGAGCGTCGAGGCGTCGTCCGGGTGGTGGTCGCGCCAGGCGTCCACCAGGAAGTGTCGTTCGGCGATCTCCTGGAGGGCGTCCGCGGCGGCCGGGCACTGCTCGGTCCCGAGCGGTCCCGTTCCTCGAGGGTGGTGTTAAAGTCCCCGCCCAGGACCAGGCACTCATGAGGATCCAGGGAGCCGAGGAAGGCGGATGCCTGCTGGTAAGCGCAACCTCTCCGGGCCCAATGTCGGGCGTAGACATTGACGAGATTAATCACAAGCCCCTCCATGCGGACCCGGAGGTGCAGCAGGCGGCCCGGCACAGCCTCGGCGACCCCAGCACCTCGGGCCGTGGGTCGGGGAGAACAGGTCGCCACTCCTGCCGAGCGAACCGAGAGGTGGCTAAAGTAGATCGTGTCCCCACTCCAGCCGCCAGCTAGCTTCAGCGGCCGGATCCGTATGGGTCTCCTGCAGGAAAACCACAGAGTACCCCGTCCCGAAGGAAGGAGAGCACCTGGCTCCTGCGGAGACCCATCCTACAGCCCGGGCGTTCAAAGTGGCAAAGGCGATCGGCGCCATGAGGAGTGTTGGGGATCTCGCGGCAGCCTCTGTCGGGCGCGCAGCAATCCGTGACCAAACCCGTGGTGAGCAGAGAGTCACGGAAAAAGCAGACCCGCCGGTAGGCGCGGCCTGCTTCCCGGTCCTACCCTCCCCATGAGGGCCCTTGCGGCCCGGAGGATCAGGTAAATCCCCACCGCTGGAGCACAAGATGGACTTTGTTGCGGGAGCCACGGATGTCCTCAAGGAACTCCGCAGCTCCTCCCTCAGCGCATGGGGTGGGGTAACGGATCGACGACCGTCCCCAGCGGCCCCGTCACAGCCCCGTGGCCCAACGAGGCAGGCAGGCAGGGGGCAGACCCTCGACGTGGCGCCTGATGGGCCGACGCTACGCGGCCCGCCCCGCTCCCCAGTTCAAGAGGGGGCGGCGGAAGGAGAACAGCAGCCCCTGATGGGTCAGGGCAGGGAAAAACAACTAAGGTCGTGCCCTGGGGAGTATCCCCAGGGGCGGCACTGGCCTCACGGGAGGTGGAGGACAAGGGTGGGGCCAGGGTCAGGTGGCCCACACCCAAGAGGGACACCCCCTGGGAATCGGGTCTGGGTAGCGGGGCACCGGCTGTCGCCTCAGTGGGCACGGCGGCCGTCAGTGAGGTGCCACCTGCAGATGGGCTGATGGAAGACCCCAGGGGACCCTCAGAGGTGGGAGCAGAAGCATCAGTCAGGGGTAGGGAACCCGGGGACAGGGGGACCGAGGTGAGGTCGCTCAGATCGAGGCCCGCTAGCAAAGGGTCGTCCTCCCCCTGCGCAACTGGGGTCAGACCCAGGGCCTCGATCTCCTCATAGATGGAGGGGAGATCGCCGTCCGCCACCCCGGGGCCCTCCCCACCAACACCCGAAGCGACGCCCACCGCAGCACTCGCGGGGGCTGCGGATGGCAAGGGGGCAGAGGGCTCCTCGGTGGCTTCTTCGGGAAGGACCCGGAGGAGGGCAGCGTCACCGTCCGGTGCTGCCACGTCGTGCCCAGCCAGCACCACAAAACGGGCGTCGTCAGGGGGCAAGGCGGAAGGCTCGTCATCAGAGACCCCCTTCCTGCTCTTCCGGGGGGTCTCCAAATCCGAAAGATGTAATGGGGCCTGAGCCTTCCGCTTGCCCCGCTTCCCCTGCACTAAGGACCAGCCCTCCATGGCCTCATCCGGGGGCTGGCTAACAGGGGTCGGGTCTGGGGGCAAGGGCGATGGCTCAGAGACTCGGGGAAGCAATGGAGGGGCAACAGGAACAAGGGAGGTGTCTCCCTGGGGCAGGCCCTCTCCCAAGCCCGGCGTTAATTCTGCCACACCCTCCTCCACAGCGGCGGAACGAGAAGGAGGAGGGGCAGCTTCAGGTGCCGCTTCAGGTGCCGGGCAGCCAGGGGCACTGGCGGTGATAGGGCCGGTGCTTTGCTGGGGCTCGGGGGTCTCGGACGCTTCTCCGTGCCGGGCCAAGGGGCAGTCCCTCCGGACGTGCCCCATCGCCCAGCAGAGGTAGCACCGGGCCTCCCCCATTGAATAATGCACCCGGTAGCGGGCTCCCTGGTAGGGGACCACAAAGGACCCCTCGAGCGCCTCTCCGTCACGCGCCGCCGGCGGCAGTTGAAGCTGCACTTGCCGGCGGAACGAGAGGACGTGACGGAGGGCGGGGTCCTTGCAGCCCAACGGGAGAGGGCTGATGACGGAGATAGGGCGCCCCAGGGCAGAAAGGGCGGGCAGCAGGGCGGCATTGGGCAGGAAGGGAGGGACGGAAGTCAGGATCAAGCGGACTCCCAGGTCTTCCAATGGCTCAAGGGGCACGAACACGCCCCCCACCGCCAGACCCGTCTCTACCGCCTCCTGGGTGGCGGCCTCCGACGCCAGGAAGAAGACTACCTTCCCGTACATCTTGGAGGCCGCCACGATGGCTGTGGGCCCTCGCCAACGCCCGCACGTAGGTCTCCACGTGGGGCGAGGCGGGCACCAGGAGGCAACGGACGCTGTGCTTCCGGGTCAAGGTGGGAAAGGGGCCCCGGCCGCTATAGATGGAAGCGGAAGCGGCGGTTGGAGGAGCAGCGGCAGGCGGGGGGGCTGCCGCCACCTGGGCATACGCCCTGGGGGCCGGGGGAGGGACACCCGCGGAGCTGGTGGAGGAACAGCGGGGAGGATGCGCGGCGGTAGTGGGGCCGTGGCAGCGGGGTAGTCCCTGCCATGGAGGGCTTGGTCTTTTAGCGGGGCCCTTACCCTTCTTCCCACCCGACCTTTCCCACCGGCTGGGGCTCCCGAAAGCGGAAGGCGAAGGGCGTTGCAGCAGCGGGCGCTTCCCGGTACTCGCCGTTGCCAGTGCCCCAGCGGGGCAGTGGCAGTAGACCGGCAGCGGTCGAGGTAGAGGCTCGGGGAGCGGACATGGGGTTTCCGGAGGAGGGGTGGTGGGAGCAGCGCGAGGTCTCCCCACCGTGTCCCCCGCCATAACGAGAGCGGGGAGGGGGACAAACAGCGAGGGGAGGGGAGGGAAAGGAGGCGACCACCCCTCCCCGCTAGGCTGCAGGCAGGGGAGGAGGGTGCCAGAAAGGGACGGCTAAAGGACCGAGGAGCAAGCAAGGACCCAGGGGCGGGAGGGTGGCAGGCCACCGACCCAGAGAAATTCGGCTCCTCTAGTTACACTAGGGGATCAGGGGCTAACAGCATAGGGGGTGCAGTGAACAAGGGCAAACTCAAATGGGGAAGGGCACAAGCGCATGGGAGGGCATGGGCGCACGAGGAGGGGCCAATCAGGGCTGGGGGATCACAGGGCTGGGGGGGGAAAGTCGAGCTAGGAACAGGGCAGAGGGACCACGGGGCTAGCTGCAGGGCTGGGGCAGGACAGTCAGGGCCACAGAGGAAATGGGTGGGGCAGACAAATGCGGCAAAGGAAAGGGGCCAGGCCAAGGGGGTGGGAGTGGGGGGTGCGCCCACGGGCACTTGTGCAAAAAAGTCAATGGTGGCTGCTGCTGTTGCAGGCCCAAATGGTGGAAGTGGGCGTGGCAAGCCAGGTGAGCAGCTCAGTCCCAGAGGCAGGAGATCGAGGTAGATGGAAAACAGCCAGCGGGGGTGGTGGAGGGGGCAACGATGGTGGTGGGGGCGAAGGCTGGACCAGGGGCAGGCTCCACGCCACACCCCCGGCGTCCCAACAGACACAGTCCAAACCCCCACCACAAGAGCACAGTCTGAAAAATACTCAGTCCTTTAGTGCCCCCTCCACGGCGGTCTGCAGAGTCTCCATGAGGTCCTCCAGCAGCAGGCAGCTCTCTCCTCCTCCTCCTCGGGGCTCCAGCAGCTCCCCAGCAAACACAGCAGCTCCAGCAGCTCCAGGCGGTGGTCTGGTGGCCAGGCAGGAGGGACCCCACTCAGAAGATGGTGGTGGTGGAGCCCTCAACAACAAGGGCTGGAGCTGGGGTCCCTCACTCCCCTCCTCCGGGGAGCAGGCCAGCAGCCCCCCCCCCCCCAGGGGCTGTAGGTGGAGTAACAGCAGCAACTGGGTGGGGGGGGGGGGAAATCTACTAGCCAGCCAGCAAGCAGATAGCAGAGAAAGGGGGTGGGTGGTGGTGTCCAGCCCAGCCAGGGAAGCAGCCGGAGCAGTAGCAGCAGCAGTAGCAGCAGCGAGGGCCCAGCAGGAACAGCAACAGCAGCCCTCTCCCTCCTACCCTCTACAGCAGAGTAGCAGAAGGAAGGTCTTCTGGCCACTGGAGAAAGAGTCTTCTGTTCCCTGACTGACCAGAGCAGGGGCTGCTCCAGGCTAATGAGAACACCTGACTAATTAACCTGTAAAGAGTCAGGTGAGGCCATTCAGTTAATGTGACCACCTGACTCTAATTAAGGCCCTGCTGATACTATAAAAGGGCTCACTCCAGTCAGGCAGAGGAGAGCCGGGGAGCCAGAGGAGAGGAAGTGCGGCAAGGGCTGGTTACTGAAGACACCCTCAAACCATCGTTAAGGGAGCCCTAAGGTAAGGGTGAAGAAGGGAGAAGCAGGAGAGCTGTCGGGAAGTGGCCCAGGGAAATGTAGCAACTCTGGCAGTGAAAGGTTGGCTGCCAACAACTGCTACCATTAGGGTCCCTGGGCTGGAACCCGGAGTAGAGGGCGGGCCCGGGTTCTCCCCAACCCACCACTACAGGAACAGCTCCTGGAAGGGAGTCAGGTCCATGTCAGGACAGGAGGCTGAACAGAGACTGTGGGAGTTCTCTCACCAACCTCCTTGCAGCCTGTGATGAAAAGGGCTCAGTAGACTGTAACCCTGGCCCTAGAGAGAGAAGGGCTACGTGGAGGGTCACAGTGAGTCACTGAGGCAGCATGAAGCGCAGGATCCACCGGAGCAGGGTCAGAGCTCTGCCACAGTTGTTACAAACATGCCGGAGAAAAATTGTTCTTTTTAACCTCTGAGGATACGACAAGAAGCAACGGACTTAAATTGCAGCAAGGGCGGTTTAGGATGGAGATTAGGAAAACAACTTCCTAACTGTCAGAGTGGTTAAGCACTGGAATAAATTGTCTAGGGAGGTTGTGGAATCTCCATCACTGGGGATATTTAAGAGCAGGCTGGACAAACACCTGTCAGGGATTGTCTAGATAATACTGAGTCCTGCCTTGAGTGCAGAGGACTGGCCTAGATGACCTCTCGAGGTCCCTTCCAGTTCTATGATTCTAAGAACCAAAGGCCAGAGAAGAGCAGAATCCAAGGAGTCACTCTGGCGATTCTCCCTGTCACTGTCCCCAAGGCAGCTCTCTCAGGTTTACAAAGCTGTTTGATGCTCCAGCCTTTATCCAGTCTCTCCTGGGAGTGCTCCTTTCATGGGCTGGGCCTAGTTTTAGCCTTTGGGAAGCGTGACTCCAAAAAGGGCTCTGAGACTGGGCCTTCTTGCCTCAGCACATCTTGTTTCTTTCTGTGGCTCCCCAGTGAGTCCAAATGAGTAGATACTCCTGATTGTCCTGCTTTGAGCAGGGAGTTGGACTAGATACCTCCTGAGGTTCCTTCCAGCCCTGATATTCTATGATTCTATGACTGGCAGTAACCTGAACATTGCTGTGATTCGTGGGGCAAGGCAGTGGTTCTCAACTAGGGGTCCTGGGCCCCCTGGGGGCCACTAGCAGGTTTCAGGGCAGGGGACAAGCAAGAGCAGCATTAGACTCACTGAGGCCCAGGGCAGAAAGCTCCAGTCCCAGCGCATGGGGCTGAAGTCCAGGGCCCTGAGCCCCACCACCCAGGGCTGAAGCCA
The DNA here is from genome assembly GCF_016161935.1 of Mauremys reevesii. NCBI lineage: Eukaryota > Metazoa > Chordata > Testudines > Geoemydidae > Mauremys > Mauremys reevesii. The sequence continues at coordinate 34,221,676 of NC_052636.1, read as the reverse complement.
AAGCCTGAGCAATGTAGATTTGTGGGGCCCCTGTGGCATGGTGCCCCGAGAGAGGAAGAAAGTGCCCTGAGGACGCAGCCAGAGGTTGAGCCCTGACACACGACTGGCTCAGAGGGTCTCTGCAGTCAGGAAGGGCTCGCAGCAAGGAAGCCTGGCAACTGATGGTTGGAGGATGAAGAGGTTTGGGGTATGGTGGGGGAAGAAGCGTCTGGGACTGGATAACCTGGGGCTGGGCACTCGCCATAGGGGACACTGGCTCCTCCTGTGCCCTTTCCACACCCTCTTGCGAGTCGAGAATGACCACCCTGTCCCCACCTCCAGCGGCAGCCGTGTCTCAGGACTCTCCCCAGTTGCACCCACTAACTCTCCTCCCATTTGGGGTATAGCTCGGGGCAACAAATTACCACCAAGATGAACCCAGCTGGCTGCTGCCAGTTCTGGTGCAACACGGGCCTCTGGGGGTGAAAGGCAGAACTGTAGCACTTCTCAGGCAGAACATATCTTCTTCAAGCCAAAAAGAAATTCTGCGCTGGGCGTGAATTCTGTGCATACAGCGGTGCAGAATTCCCACATGAGTAACTCACACCTGGCACAAACACAGCCTGCTCACTCCCATCTCTTCTCCCTATGTGTTGAGTCCCAGAGCTGCTGCTGTCATTAATGCACACAGGCTTTCCCTCCCGTTAGTGCTGGCAAGACCCAATCCAGCGACAGGACTGAACCCTTATTTTCCTATCACATGGGACAGTCTCAGCTGAGGGGGAGGTGAGATGGGGAGGGGGTACAAAGGGGAAAGTTGTTGTACCCATGTTGGTCTCAGGACAGCAAAGAGGTATTTTTAATTGGTTCTAAAACAATTACCTCACCCACCTTGTCTCTCCAAGAGATCTGAAAGTGGCAGGAGGAGACAAACAGGAAGACAGAGCTCAGGACTCTAAACCAAACATTTCAAACCCCTGGAAGAAACTACATTTCCCTTCTGCCCCTGGGTATGTTTGTATCCTCTATGAGGGACCACCCCATTCCCCTCACAGCAGCAACGGGAGACTGCAGCCAGCCCCAGATGGTCTTTCCCAATCCTGGGATGTTTGTTGTGACAAAGACTGTGTGTGGTGGGTGCACGGGCTGGGGACAGCCGGACTGATCTGCAGATTGGAAAGTCAGGGCAATTCTAGCACAGCTTGGAGGCTGTGGGCAGGGGGAGCTGCTCTGGAGCTGGGCCTCTGTCCTCTCTAGCTCGCATGGCAGATGGCTCTGGCAGCATCAAGTGGGTCCATCACTGCAGGGGAAGGTGGGGTAGTGTCTGAGATCAGGGTGAGAATTGGAGGGGGGTCTATGCCCAAGAATGGGGGATGGAATTCACCTCCCCACCCCTCTGCAGAGCTCAGCAACTAGGGATTTATCCAGTGAAGTGAATTTCACTCTGGGTGACTTTGAGTCAGCCACTGAAAGATCCTTGTGCCTTCGGTTCCTCACTGGCCACAGGAGTTTACTAGTTCTCCATCCCCAGACTGCCGGGGGCAGCCAGGGATAATTAGTGGGTTATGGGAATTAGAAGATGAAAATTCACTAAGAACAATGATATTTGTGTGTTTATTATTAAATCCCCAAACGCCCACCAATCCCCGTCCTCCTTCCGATGAGCTATAAATATCTAAGGGAGTCATCTACTGATCCTGCAGTCAGTTCCTGCCCTTCCCACTTTCTAAAACAGCACTTTTAAGAACAGGGCAGGGAAACATGTAAATACTTTGAACCAAATTCCAGAAGCTGCTGAGCATGGAGAAGTTAAAATGCAACCAAGGTTCCGTCTCTCCAAGGACCTGGCCCCTAGTGCAAAATAACAAACACTCCCCAAAAATCTGAAATGGCCACTTCATAGCTGATAAAATGTTATTAATCTGTTCACTTCTGGGAATTACCACTAAGAGAAACAACCCAGTGACAGTGATATCCTTAGGAAAAGATCTCATGTGTCTTTGGATCATACCGATTTGTAATCTGGAACGATATACACTAAAATGCCTAATTCGTAGCCCTACGGCAATTGCCTGGCGTCACTACAGGGCAGAATTAAGGTTGGTGCCTTAGTTGTGAATTCCCATCCCCTAGCATATTGCAATTGCTGTTAAGTGGGTTTGACAAAATTCATTGTGTCTATTTCTTTCTTTTAATTTCAACAGATAGAGATATTTATTTTTAAGCCCTTTTTTCAATGTTTACAATTTCAGTGTTCAGAGCTGTGGGAAGTTATGGGGGTCATCAGACAATTATTTAATAACAGTAACTGTTGAGAGTCCAAAAGCCAAATCATATAACTGTTCAAAGAGAAATTGTCTGTCACACCTAAAATATACAGTGTAAATATCCTTAAATCAAACTCCACTTTCTCTAGAAGCATTTCTGTATATTACCTATATAAATATTTTTTCATTTGTGTGTGTACAGTGAAATTAACATTTACTGCAATTTATTCATAAAAATCCAATCCTTTCAAGCATAATTTTAAGTAATGAAGTACTTGAATTCTTTCGCTTCCTAGACTGGAATGTTTCACTTCAGGATAATTACACCCTCTCTGTGATGTATTTCACTCTCAGTACTGTAACCCCCTTGTGATGTAGCTCCTGTCTAGGAGCTCTGCTGAAGCCAGTGGCATTATGATCAGGTGACACACTGACACAAGAGCAGAGACACATGGGGGAGGGTGGAGGATGAGGCAACATGGAGGCTACCAGAGTTGAACGTGGCCGTTAGAGCAAGCGCTCTCTCAGCCTCTCCTCTCTCCCCTCTCCCAGAGTCAGTACTTCTGAGAAAGCGTTCCCTGAAATCTAAATAGCCCCAGTATGAGAGACAGTGATTAACGCAGGTACCTTAGGGGCTGCAGCGCCAGCCCCCTGCCTGGATGAGGAGGGTGAAGAATTGCAGTAGAAATGGGTTAGGCTGGGAGAGGGCACAGCTGATATGGGACTGGGAGCTGAGTTGACCAAGAGGCCAGAACTCATGGGGTTTGGGAGAAGAAGTCAACAGGACTGGGTAGAGGCACTTCAGTGTATTTTCCCCATTAACCATTCTGCCATGTATTTAATTTAGAAACTTTTCATTCCCATCTAAACACCTTGGAGCTAAGCTGGGTTGATACATTTCCACTTACAGTGGTACAGTTGTAATTAGGTGCTTAATCAGATGCTCATGCAGCACAAAGCAGTCAATAATGGGTGTGCTTTCATTCATTAACTTGACTGTGTGCTGTGCATCGCTTTGAAAAAAAGATGCTGTGAGGGAGTGTCAACATATTAGGCAGTAAGAAATGGTAAGTAGGTGTCAGTTCATTTCTCATGAGTTTCTCTCCTAATTTTAATGTCAGTTTTGAATCAGTATTAATACCATGTTGTTTTAACAGCAGTAGGGTCCACTTGTATAATTGTTTGCAAGATTTCATTGGATATTGTGACCCAGCTGTCTTCACCTTTTATTTTCAGATTCCTAAATACACCCCAGCGCACCTCTCCTGACAGACTGCAGGCCCTGGCCGGTGACATGTTCCTTAGAGAGCAAACACCTGACGATCCCTTTCGCCCTCAAACGTGCATCTGGCCCTTTGACGTTGCTTTATCCGCCCCACCAGAAAACGCTGTAGGGAACCCGGTCATTACAGCCGACCATCACTAGGTACCGTTCTACCAGCTCTGGGCCAACATTCAAATGGTTCTGTTTGTTTATCTTTCATTCAGCTTTGCAATTCTTAGATCCCATTTAAAAACTGGAAGTGAAATAACTGAAGCAAGTTACGAAGAGAACGGCACCTGGCATAGGTGGGGTAAAACAATAACTGGAAAGAACTGACTATGCAAAAGGAACATCGCAAACTATCAGAGCCCCAGACCCCCGTCCAACTGAACCCACCCCAGCCAGGCATATCAAGCTGGGTCCCTGAAAAATCGCCCAGCCCGTCTGGCAGTGAACGCTGCGTGTTCCAGGCAGAGCTACGGTGTGTGCGTCTGCTCTGCTGACATGCTGCTTTGGTGCGGGCGTGCCACGGCCACAGGGAGCAGAGACATGGACTCCTACAAAACACAATCCCAGATACACCTCCAATGCCGCATCCCTCCAACTCCCCCCACTGTCTGCCATCCCCTCCCCCACCTCCACATGGCCATTCTCAGCCTACTGCTAACAGTTCCTCCCAGCCTTCAGCACTATAAATAAATAAAACATGGTATTACAAAAGGTAGATTGTGCAGAGAAACCTGATCTGGACGTCAGTGAGGCTTTTGATACAGTTCCACATGGGAAACTATTCATTAAATTGGAGACGATGGGAATTAATATGAGAACTGAAAGGTCAAGAAAGAATTGGTTAAAGGGCAGTCTACAAGGGGCTCATATTGAACGGTGAGTTGTCAGGCTGGAGGGAGTTACTAGTGCAGTTCCTCGGATCAGTCTTGGGACCAATCTTACTCAACACTTTTATTAGTGATCTTGGCACAAGAAGTGGGAGTGGGACACAGAGCCGGGAGGATTGCCAATATGGAGGAGGACAGGAAAATCATACAAGAAAATCAGCATGTCCTTGAAAGCTGGAGTAATAGAAATGGGATGAAAATCAATAGTGCACAAATTCTAGTTGTTAGTCTCCAAATGCATAATTTTGCAATAAGCTGGGGATTTATCAATTGGAAGTGACAGAGGAGGAGAAAGACCTGGGTGTATTGGTTGATCACAGGATAATTATGAGCTGCCAATGTGATGCAGCCGTGAAATAGGTTAATGCAGTCCTAGGATACATCAGGTGAGGTATTTCCAGCAGACACATGAAAGGGTTAGTGCTGTTATACAAGGCACCGATGAGACCTCATCTGAAATACACCTCTACCTTCTGCCCTTAAAGTCTGTGAGTCTATAAGCTGTGCCTTGCGTTGCACAGACACTGATGGAGATCAGGGCCCCATCGTGCAGCACATGGCAGAGAACCTGACTGAGATCAGCAGCCCCATTCTGCTGGGCACGGCACAGACAGAGCGGGACAGTCCTTGCCCCAAAGAGATCACGATCCAAGTAGACAATAGGGAGGAGGAAAACAGAGAGGGGCTGTGACTTCCCCCAGGTCACCAAGCAGGTCAGGGACAGAGCCAGGAACAGACCCCGGTAATGCCAGAGCCCCGTCACCCGCAGCTTGGAAAGGTCCCCAAGACCCCATTGTATTAGGCTGCAGGAAGAGGTGGTTTGTCCATGGATGCACAGGCTGTCTTGGCAGGCAGCTCAGCGGCAGTCCCTGCACACAGCTGGGGGGTGTCCCCTGGGTCAGGAGAAGTCAGTGTCCAGCCCTGTGGGGCTGTGCTCCTGGCTCATACCTCCAGTACTCACTGCTGCCCCTCCCTTACCAGCTGCACTGTTCAGCCAGCCCCAGGACTCAGGGAGGTCACTGCCCCCCATCCTCTGCAAGCTTTCAAACAGGGACATGGTGCACTAGTGCCAATCAGAGTGCACTAGTGTAAATTCTGTCTGTACTAAGGGTTTGCACAAGTGCCTAAAACACCAGGGTGGCAGAGACCTTCAGTGCTCAAAACAGCAGTACGGTGGCACTAGAACTGGGATCTATTTCTAGCTCGGTCACAGACAGCCTGGGTGACCTTGGACACGTCAATGTTTCTCCTCCCAACTTTAGTCTCTTTACCCAGCCTGCCCACTCACTGGGGTCTCCTCTCTTTCCAGAGCTGCTCACCACTACAATCTGTGTGGGTGTCCCCAGAGCTAAGGCAGGTCAGCTCTGGAATAGTCTTACAAGGGGAGCTGGGGAGTCTCTGTCCCTGGAAGTTTTTAAGAACAAGGAGGACAAAGCTCTGTCAGAGATAATCTACATATACTTGGTCCTGCCTCGGCAGAGAGAGCTGGACTTGATGACATCTTGAGGTCCTATCTAGCCCTACATGTCTAGGATGCTATGCAATATATACGTATAAAACAACATACAGAATAAAACGACAACATGATGTCAGGCCATTCAAAAAACAACAACAATAAAACAAAAACCTACATTGCACAGCATAAAATGACACAATACTAAGGAGAAGAAAGCAACACAATGCAAACTAACACACCTTAGGACAAAAGTACACAATGCAAAATAGGTCAACTCAAATCAACACAACACAGACACCAAACACGCTGAGGCAAAACAATGCACCATAAAACTATGCAACACAACATGGGGCAATCACAGTTCCAAATGGCACCATGCAAAACAGCTCAGCGTAGAACAGGACACAGCACAAAAGAGAATTATTTCAGTGTAGGCCTGGAAGGGATCTTGAGAGGTCGTCTACTCCAGCCCCCTGTGCTGAGGCAGAACCAAGTGTTAGGCTATAGATATTCAGGCCTGTCTGCAAAGGCCTGTACTTTAATAATGTAGGTGTATTCTTATCACTTAGCTAGTTATAGAGGTATATAAGAAGGAATCAAAGATCACTGTCTGTGGAATGGCCTTCTCTTACTGCGACAGGCTAAGGCCTTCAGCCAAGATGTAGTTAGGCAGCCATACGCTGGGAAGTGTCTGGTCACAGCCTCACATTCCAAACTTGTCACATTGAAATAAGGTGCTATTGGGCTATTAGGAATACAACCCTGCCCTGATATTTCTATCACGTCCAGAGAAAGAGAAGAGCCTAGAAGATGTAAAAGGAAACCTGGTTTGATAGCGTCCTGTCTGGCAAGAACTCACTTATCAATAGACACAGCTGGAAAACCCTTATGTCTGTATAAATGTAGTTGTGAAATCCTCACTTCTGTATTGTTTTGTATGTTTATTTGTATGGTCTCTGTCTGGTTCTGTGATTGTTTCTGTCTGCTGTACAATTAATTTTGTTGGGTGTAAACCAATGAAGGTGGTGGAATATACCGTAATTGGTTAAATAACCATGTTACAATATGTTAGGATTGGATAGTTAAATTTCAGTAAAATGACTGGTTAAGAAATAGCTAAGCAAAACTCAGGTTTTATTATATAGTCTGCAGTCAATCAGGAAGTAAAGGGGAATGGGAACAGGGACTGGGGAATTGGGATCATGTTTTGCTAAAGGGAAATGGGAACAGGGGATGGGAACAGGGACAGGGACACAGGCAAGGCTCTGTGGTGTCAGAGCTGGGAAGGGGGACACTAAGGAAGGAAACTGGAATCATGCTTGCTGGAACTTCACCCCAATGAACATCGAATTGTTTGCGCCTTTGGACTACAGGTAATGCTGCTCTCTGTTCATGCGAGAAGGACCAGGGAAGTGAGAGGGTGAAGGAATAATCCCCCTAACATCAAGTTCCCCTAGACATTCCCAGACTGGTGTATCTCTAACCTGGTCTTATAAACCTCCAATGAAGGAAATTCCACAGCCTCCCTTGGAAGTCAATTCAATGCAAACACAGACCAAAACAACGCTGTACACACACACGCTGGGCTTGGGGTTAAGGGGAGAGGCAAGAATTCAAACAATCTGGGTTAAGTTCCCAGTTTTGCCCCAAATTCTCCATGAAAACTTGAGCAAATTATTTCAGCTCTCTGAGCTTCAGTTTCCCCATCTGTAAAATGGAGAGTCGCCTCCCACCATTGGCCTATTTAGCCTTTGAGCTTTTTGTGGCAAGGCCTCTGTCCCTGTGGGCATGTCCACACTGCAGTCAGACACCCGCAGCTGGCCCATCCCCGCTGACTTGGGCTCACACGGCTCAGGCTGTGGGGCTGTTTAATTCTGGTGTCCATGTTCCGGCTGGGGCTGCAGCCCAAGCTCTGGCACCCTCCCACCTCACAGGGTCCTACAGCCTGGCCCCAGCCTGAGCCCAGACATCTACACTGCAATTAAACAGCCCCTTCGCCTGAGCCTGTGAGCCTGAGTCACCTGGCATGGGGCAGCTGGGGGTTTTAGTGGCAGGGTAGAGATACCCTTGTTGTCTGTTCAGCACCTGTCACAATGGGGACCCCGATCTCGGTGTCTGTGCAGAGCCCTGTGCAACAGGGGCCTGACCTCAGTCAGGGACTCTGCAACTCCCAGCATTGCAGGATCTCTGATTTTGTTTAGGGCCCCTGCAGCATTTGGCAAACTGTGGGGCCAGGATCCCTGTCAGGGTCTGTGCAGTGCCCAGTACAGTGGTGCGACGTGATCTGGGTCGGGGTCAGTGCAGTGCCAGTCCCAACGGGGACACAGATCTCAGTCGAGGTCTCTGAAGTGCCCAGCACAACGGAGGCAGCGCTTTGGGTCGCAGTCGTTCGCTGCCTGTGACAAGGGGGGCCGTGATCTCGGTCCAGGTCTCAGTTTTACCTGGCACAACAGTGGGGTCTGATCTCACCTGGGGTCTCTTCAGTGCCTGGCAGAACAGGGCCCAGATCTCAGTTGGGGTCTCTGCAGCACCTGGCAGAACAGGGACACGCTCAGTACGATAAAAGCCTTGATCTCAGTCACACATCTGGGGAGAAAAGCGGGAAGATTTTTGAGCATTAGATATCAGTATTTCAGAACTGAGGAGAAAATGGGGCATAAACTAAATATTTGCCAATATAAGAGAGAAGCACCAACCTCTGGGAGAGTTTGTGTCACCATTTAACAGTTCAAGAGGAAAGATGGGAAATTGGAGGGGATTATACAAGGTTATTCAATCAACAACAGAATGGGAGGATTCTTCTTGTCTCACACTCACATGGCCGGCAGGGAGCCCTGGGTGATGTCTTTTCACAGGGGAAAGGAGGGGGCTGGAGTCACAAAGTCACTGTCAGTGGGGAGGGGCTGGCAGTGGGGTTTGGGAATGTGACTAGCAAGGGGGGGGCTGCTGGGTTGGGCAGGGTGGGGGAGGGGAAGTAGCTGGACTGGGAAACCTGGGGCTGGGCCATCTCCATGGGGGACACTTGCTCCTCCCTCCCCTCCCTGGCCCTTCCCAGGCCCCGTTGCCAGCAGAGAGTGGCCCCCCCCAGCCCAGCCCAGCGGTGTCCCTGTCTCAGGGCCCCCCCAGCCTCTGCCCATTCACCCTCTGCCCAGCTCAGGAATCACTCGGGGGAACCATTTCCCACCCGCACAAGGACAAATCCCGGCAGGTGGAAATGGGGGAAACCCCCAAACCTGAGACCTGAACTGGCCACTGGCGAAGGGGAGAGACAATGGGGCACAATCGGGGGACAGGGAACTTCTCAGGGGTTGGGGAGGGGTCACCCTGGGCGCTGCTCGTGGCTCTCTAGGAGAAAGGGGCAGGACGGGGAGGAGGGGTCCCCACGGGAGGGCAGCGGTAAATCCGAGGATCTCAGCCCCCTTTCTCTCCCCGCTCCTCGGGGTCACCTGCTCCTCCCCGGCCACGGTTAATGAAGGGCTCTCCGCCGCGATCTGCGCATGCCCAGAGCTCCAACGGCACCAACCCTTCTCCGGCCCGGAGAGGCTCCAACGGCCCCGCGCGAGCCAGGCTGAGCCGCAGCGGCCCGCGCGCGTTGCAACTCGGCTTGGTCTCTCCTCCGAACGTCATTTCCGGTCCAGGGAGAATCAGGAACTACATCTCCCAGCCTGCCCCGGGGCGCTTCCGCTCTCTCCAGCCCCCCGGGCCAGCCTGACCCTCCCTCCACCGCGCATCCTTCGCCCCGCCCCCGCCCCGCCCCGCCCCCGCTCCCAGCCGCTGCCTCTCAGACCCACTCCTACCTCCTCCCGTGGAGCTGCACAGCTGCGCTGGTGCCCCGTCTCGTTACCCCTCCCCCCCTCCCCCGCGGGTTGCGTCACTTCCGGCCGCTGCGGGGGGAGGCTCCGGGCGCGCGGCAGAACCGGTAAGAGCCGAGCGGGGCGCGGGGAACAGACGGGCTCCCTGCGGCCCGTGTGAGGGCGGGGAACCGTCACTGCCCGCGTGCGCTGGAGCGGCCCGTCAAAGCCCCCCCCGGGGCCCCTCCCCCCGCCCTGCCCCCCCCCCCGCGCTGGGGGTTTGTCTCCCCGCTGCCGGGGGCGGAGTCTGTGACCCGTTTCCCCCCCCCAACGCTCAGACCCGGATATAAACATCCCAACCCCGCCCCGTTCTCCCGCCTTCGCTGCTGTCGCCGGTCCGGGCCGTGCGGGGGGCCCCGCCTCGGTAAGGGGCCCGGGGGTCCCACCGCCCGGATTGCCCCGGGGCCCGGGGCCCGCGGGGGGGCCCCGCTTCCCCCCCCCCCCGCCTCCCCTCCTCGGTCAGACCCTGGTGGGAACCGCTCAGATCTTATCCCGGATCAACAACGGCCCCGTCGGGGGTTCCTGAATTGCCTGACGTTATGTTGTGGTGGGTTTTATTCTGTGTGATTTGAGGAAATCAGTAACTTTTTATTCATGCAAATGACACTCAGCAATAAGAGAACTTTTCTTCTGAAGTATTGTGAGCATCACACACCAGTAACACTCAGAGAGAGGTCAGGAATCAAAGCACCGTAGCCCTGTAGGAAAGAGAATTCTGGAACAGGCTCCTTTTATAAGCAAGATATTTTACTTACAACTGGGCTTTAATTTGTGTGGAAAGAAATACTTTAGGCAGCACAAAGGAGGGTTACAAAAATGTATTACTCTTCATTGGCTCGACACACAATATCCTCCCAAAATTCACCTCAGGAGTGTTGATTGGAACTCGTGTAGATGAATTAATTATCTTGTTATCAGTTGCTTACCTTGTGACATGTATTCTCTGCAAATCTCAAAGATTCATATAAAATACCCTAAAAATTTGCCCCACTTTCTCTCTCCTTGTCTATTTCTAAGTGACTATGCCCTGAGTTTTCCTTGTCTCTATTTATAAATTACTAAAAAAAATAAATCTCAGATTTATACCTTTTCTCAGGTTCTTGACTATGGATAGAAAATGTGTCCTTATGTTGTCCATTTCCTCTTTATTCGTTTATCAAATATTGATGTGAACTACACTCAGATTTTACCTCATATCAACAACTGATATAAAATCCTTCTGATGTTCCACTTTCCTTTCACTAATTTACAAAAATGGATCCAAAATCCTCTGATTTCCACCCTTTCTTTTTCATTTCTGAACACTGATCTCAAATCTCAGGTTTTCCCTCTTTCTATGTCATCATCAAATGTCAATTAAAAATCCTCTCCGGTTTGGGGCTGTTCCCCATGTCTCTAAATCCCAGCAACTTCTTCATTGGAGGGAACCTGTTGCCCTGAGTCATTCTCCATCCTGGTTGTTGCAGGGGGTTAAATTGCCCAGAGATCATCTTTCCCGTCTCCTTTGAGAATCATTTCTTCCTCCTTTATCTCTGTTAAAATGTTTGCCGAAGAAAGAGACCAGACACACATTTAATACCCATCCAATTCAGAGGCCTCCCCATGTTTGGAGATCAGTGTTTCCCAGCTGATAACAGGAGAGTTGGCTGAATCCTTTTCTCCAGTTGGCACGGGATGAGGAGGTCTCTCTGAGTGCAGTGTGGGTCCAGAAGTTTCCCAAATCCCATGACAAATGCTCTTCAGGAGGGGTTGCTTCCCGCAGTGCTAAGATGTAGCCACCTTGGGGTTGGATCCATGGTGGCCATTATTTGCTAGTGACAGGCCACGGAAGTTTCTTACCTTTCTTGCCCTCCAGGCCTTCCATTCTCCTGTTAAAGAAGCATCCCCCAGGGCTCCCTCTGTCTGTGCGACTGGCCAGCAGGAGGCGGTGATAACTTTCTATCCACTTATCAGACACTGTGAGGTAACACTATTGCTCTGGGGGAAGGGGTGTATGTATGAGGAGATTGCAGCTGGATAGGAAGAGGCATTGTGGTAGGGGGAGGTGTTTGGGTGGCTGGGCAGGGAGTACCCTAGTCAGGTTGGTGGGTTCTGGAGGTTTGGGGTTTTGAGGTTGTTGTGATGTGCCCAGCCCTGAGGCTATGGGTCATGAAGGTGGGTATTGCTGGGATCCTGTTGGCTGCAGAACGAGGGGAGGGGTGTCTCTGGGAGGCGGGACAGGAAGTTAGAGGAGCCTGGTGCTGTGCCAGGGGCTCTGTCTGGGCTTCCCCAGCTGGCTCCTGGGATCGCTGCCCTGCCCAGTGCACAGAGTCTGTGTGGGAGAATCCCGGCGCTAGGCCAGGGGTGCCTGTAAAGCACCAGGGGATCCCACAGGGGGAGGAGGGTGCCAGGAAAGGGCAGGGCAGATCCTGCTGGAGGGCGGGGATCCTAGGCAGGCAGTGAGGACTGAGTTCCCAGTGGGGGTCCCTTTTGGGGGGTCCCTGGCTGCTGGGGGCTCTTGGTGGGGGGAACCCTTTGGGATTCCCAACCTGACAGTCATGGTCTGGTGGGGATTCCCTGGCCAGTGGTGCTCTGAGGGGTAGCTGAGGTCCCTGGCTGGTGACTCTGGGGCTGCGTCCCAGGGAATAGCTGCTGGGCGCCTGGCTGTGGGAACTTCTACTAACCATGATCCTTCTCTCTGATCAACTTGTGCCATAGTCCTGTCTCCAAGCAATGCCCGGAATTCCCCACTCACAGGCCGTGTCACTTTGATATCTTTCTGTCCACTTTTCATTCATTGTTCGTGTGAAATCACAGATTTTGCTTTTCTCCTCTTTGAAAACTGCAGGAACTTTTGGTTCCGTTTGGAAAATTGTGCCCCCAGTCTTTGTCCTGGATCTGGGGATGAGGGAGGTGGGGGGTCAGCACTGCCACAATGGTCTCTTCCACAGCATTCTGGACTCATTCTTTCTGAACTCTGGTTTTATTGAGACCAATGTTAATCCAGAGTCACTGTATGGAAAGACAAGAAGTGACTCCAGATGGACAGTGAGGCAAATGAGATCAGCAATTCTCCCTGTGAGGAGGGGCTCTCGTTAGCTGCTTTCCCCAGAGAGCTAAAGGAGGGAAGCTGCTCAAACGCTCTGTCCCTCTCTGCTCAGGATACTGGGGTTCAGCTTCCTGGGTCAGACGCTGCAGCCTCCATTGTGATCGGGGAGACCAGGCTTAGCAGCTGCTGCTCCCCCAGCGGGGTTCTGTGCTGGGAAGTGACCTGAATTAAAGCTGCTTCTCTGTCCAGCCCAGGGGATGACTTTCTCCAGCTGGTCCTAGCCCCCTAGGGCAGCCCTGGGCCCTGTTAATACTAAATTCTGATCCAGACATTCCAAGTAACTGAAAGAAACAAAGGGAAAATGCTGGGGTCTGGCCTTAAAATGACACTACACAAACAGACCCCCTCATTTCTCATCCAATTAACAATTGCAGGAGCAAATCCAGCCATGTGGGAGCAAACTACCCAGGAATGGGACTTTCATACCAGACGGGCAGGGAGAGGGGAAAAGGAGAAAGAGACTGAAAGGGGCTGTGGGAGAGAAGAGTTTGGAGAGAGATTTCCAGATCTCTAATCTGCCCAGACAGATGTATTGCTGCACCCACAAATCCGGAAATCCTGGACGCCCCATCATCTCTGGCATTGGAACTCTCACTGAAGGACTGTCTGGATATGTGGACTCTCTACTCAGACCCTATGTTACCAGCACTCCCAGCTATCTCCGTGACACCACTGATTTCCTGAGGAAACTACAATGCATTGGTGACCTTCCAGAGAACACCATCCTAGCCACCATGGATGTAGAGGCTCTCTACACAAACATCCCACACACTGATGGAATACAAGCTGTCAGGAACAATATCCCTGATGATGCCACAGCACAACTGGTTGCTGAGCTCTGTGCCTTTATCCTCACACACAACTATTTCAAATTTAATGACAATATATATCTCCAGATCAGTGGCACCGCTATGGGCACCCGCATGGCCCCACAATATGCCAATATTTTTATGGCTGACCTGGAACAACGCTTCCTCAGCTCCCGTCCACTCACGCCCCTTCTCTACCTACGCTACATTGATGACATCTTCATCATCTGGACCCATGGGAAGGAGACTCTGGAAAAATTCCACCATGATTTCAACAGCTTCCACCCCTCCATCAACCTCAGCCTGGACCTATCTACACGGGAGGTCCACTTCCTAGACACCACGGTGCAAATAAGTGGTGGTCACATTAATACCACCCTATACCGAAAACCTACCGACCGCTATGCCTACCTTCATGCCTCCAGCTTCCATCCCGGGCACACCACAAGATCCATTGTCTACAGCCAAGCACTGAGGTACAACCGTATCTGCTCTAACCCCGCAGACAGAGATCAACACTTAGAAAATCTCCACCAAGCATTCTCAAGACTACAGTACCCACATGAGGAAATAAGGAAACAGATCAACAGAGCCAGATGTGTACCCAGAAGCCTCCTACTGCAAGACAAGCCCAAGAAAGAAACCAACAGGACTCCACTGGCCATCACATACAGTCCCCAGCTCAAACCCCTCCAACGTATCATCAGGGATCTACAACCCATCCTGGACAATGATCCCACACTTTCACAGGCCTTGGGTGGCAGGCCAGTCCTCGCCCACAGACAACCTGCCAACCTGAAGCATATTCTCACCAGCAACTGCACACCGCACCATAGTAACTCTAGCTCAGGAACCAACCCATGCAACAAACCTCAATGCCAACTCTGCCCACATATCTACACCAGCAACACCATCACAGGACCTAACCAGATCAGCCACACCATCACCGGTTCATTCACCTGCACGTCCACCAATGTAATATATGCCATCATATGCCAGCAATGCCCCTCTGCTATGTACATCGGCCAAACTGGACAGTCTCTAAGGAAAAGGATAAATGGACACAAATCAGACATTAGGAATGGCAATATACAAAAACCTGTAGGAGAACACTTCAACCTCCCTGGCCACACAATAGCAGATTTTAAGGTGGCCATCCTCCAGCAAAAAAACTTTAGGACCAGACTCCAAAGAGAAACTGCTGAGCTCCAGTTCATCTGCAAATTTAACACCATCAGTTTAGGACTAAACAAAGACTGTGAATGGCTTGCCAGTTACAGAACCAGTTTCTCCTCCCTTGGTTTTCACACCTCAGCTGCTGGAACAGGGCCCCATCCTCCCTGATTGATCTAACCTCGTTATGTCTAGCTTGCTTCTTGCTTGCTTATATATACACACCTTCCCCTGGAAATTTCCACTGCTTGCATCCGAAGAAGTGGGTATTCACCCACAAAAGCTCATGCTGCAAAACATCTGTTAGTCTATAAGGTGCCACAGGATTCTTTGCTGCTTCTACCCTGGATAGAGTCACTTTCCTGTGGAAAAGATGAGAATCAGACAGAGGAAAATCCAGTTCCTGACTCCATATCCCTCCTGCTGGGGTGTGGCTGCCATGGGGTCAGTGTCTGAGGAATTCCCACAGTGACTCCTTTGGTTCTGCTTTTTCTAGCCTTGTGTTCAGAGACTTTGTTGGGGGTGAGGAGGGAAAAGGGAGGTTAAAAATGTCTCTGTGGGCTTAGCCTGGCAGGAGAGGCCAGGTCTACACTGTACAAAGAGATCAAGCCTTTCTGAGCATGGCAGACTCTAGGGTGCCTGTCTGCAGGGAAAGGGCCTGGGGGAATCATGCTGTGAAATGAATTAAAGCCTGTTCTGAAACCTTCACAACTGCCCTTCTCGCCTGCCAGGCTGCAGAATAACGTCCATGTTTCGCTCCAGTTCTTCCCGTCCTCTTATTGGACAGGGGAGAGAAATGGCTGCAGAGGAGCCAGTTCAGGTAGGTATTATCAGGAGGTTGCTGGTGGGTTCCTCCATGTGGGAGAGGGACAGCAAATACATGGGAGATGGGAAGGTTTGCACAGGCTGGTTTGGAGGTTGCAGTCTGGTTTGCAGGAAATGCACAGGGTGGAGAAAGGGAGGAGGACAGGGTGTGCTAACCCTGCTGGGAGTTATTTAATATGTGGCCTAGATTCTAGGAACAGACCCAGGAGGTTCGGTGGAAATGCTCTAGTTTGTGGAGCAGAAAATAGCCCAGCTACGTGGGGCTGGGAAAACTGACCAGACTCATAGTGCTGGAGCCCGACCTGACTAACCAGCGGCTGCTGTGAGATATGAAGGGGGCACCCACCAGTGAGGCTTAGGGGAGATTCCCCTCCCTTCCCATCCAGCTCTTCAGAATGGGGAGGGTGTTGGGCTTCCTACCAGGGAGCTGTCCCTGGACCCTGCTAGGGGCTCCATCTCCTGAATCAGTCTGTGGCTAGTAGGTGTGTGATGGCTCTGCTGGGAGAGGAGGGACTCTCGCCGTCCCCTCACCCTGGTTTTTCCTGGATGCTCTGAGCAGGGTGGGGGTGGAACTCTGACTGCAATCCACCCAGAGTTTCTGTTTGGCTCCTGTCCTCCATGTATAGGGGGGCTGTGAGTGGGGCAGCAGTTACTGAGTGTTGGACTCTTGCTCTTTCAGGGGCCGGTGACCTTCGAGGAGGTGGCTGTGTACTTCACCAGGGAAGAGTGGGCTCTGCTGGACCCCACTGAGAGAGCCCTCTACAGGGATGTCATGCAGGAGAACTATGAGAATGTGACCTCGCTGGGTAAGGGTTCCTGTCCCCTCTGTTCTTGGAAGGGGAAAAGAAGGGACATGGTTCACGCCAGCCACGCAATGCCACCTCTACTCTGCCCTGTTTCAGCATCACCCCGATATGCCAGTGACACACACGCTACCAGAGACCCTCCTGCTGCAGAATACTTTGGGAACAGAGCACAGGAGCCGTGCATAGTGTAAAATATCTCCTGTTTCCTCAAGTAAAACTGAGGTTAGGTGCAGCATAATCAGCAGAAGCTTCCTACCCCTGACCTCTCAAACCCTGAGCCTTCTCCACCCAGAGCACAATAATGCTTAGGGTGTAACAAATGAGCTGCTGGAGTCAGAGCTGCTGGCCCAGGGTCACTTATCACACAGACAGTCCGTGCATCCTTGACTGCTGGCTGGGGTATCCAGAGAAGGAAGCTCAGTGGCGGATTTAGCATTAGTGGGGCCCTGTGCTCAGCTCCATTTTAGGGGTCCCTCCTTGGGACATAGGCAAGAAAAAGAACATTCTCTCATTTCCCTCCCACCCCCATTTTTCATTCTTTTTTTTCCTTCCTCCTCCTATAAGTAATAGGAAGTAAATGAAAATAAAGTGAGGTACCTTGATTGTTTTTGTCGTCTAACCGATTTTCCACAGACCACTTGAAAATTGCTGAGTCTTGGTGCACCACTTAATGATCTTTCCATATATTGTTTGTGCCGTTAGCTAACTATTTTAAAGCGCTTGGGATAAGAGCCCTTTATTAAAAATTAAAAATGTTGGAGTGCAGGGTCTGGCCAGGAGTTAGGGTGTGGGAGGGCAGAGGGTTGGGGCAGGGGTTGGGGTGTGGAGCACTTACCTGAGCAGCTCCTGTTTCATGCGAGCAATGCAGGTGGGGATGTGGGGGCAGGAGTCAGGGTGGGCAGGAGGCTTTTGGGAGGGCAGGAGTCAGGAGTCAAGGCTGGGGTGTGTGATTGGCAGGGGTGGGGATAAGTGGTTATGGGTGGTTGCAGGAATCAGGGAGGGCAGGGAACTGGGGTGTGTTTGAGAGGGTGAAGGAGGAAGGGCTGGGAGTGTGAGGGGGTGCAAGGGTCAGGGAGGGCCGGGTGTTCCGGGGGCCGGAGTCAGGGCGGGGGGGGAGTGGGGGTGCCGGAGCAGCTGGCGTGGGGGGTGCAGGGTCTGGCCAGATTTTCGGATGCTGGAGGGGGCTCTGGGTTGGGGCAGGAGGTTGGGGTGTGAAGTGCTTACCTGGGGCAGCTCCCATGTGGTGTGAGGGGTGCAGGTGGCAATGTAGAGGGTGTGTGCAGGAGCTCCCATTTGGTGTGAGGGGTACAGATGGCAATGTGGGGTGTGTGCAGGAGCTCCCATTTGGTGCCCAGGGTGCGGGTGAGGATGTGGGGGGGGTGCAGGGGTCAGAGCATGGGATGTGAGGGCTTGTTATGTGGGAGGGGATGCAGGAGTCAGGTCTGGGGGCTGGGAGGGTGGGCTGGGGTACTGGGGGTGCTCCCAGCCCCCTACCCTGAGTGGCTCAAGCAGGGGCTGGGGGGTCTGTGATAGGGGAGTGCTTTGTAAAGCAATGAGCAAGTGACCAGGGAGCTTTTCAGACAGGGCTGCTAATGGGGAGTTTTGTGAGGGAGTTTGGAAGGGGAGTGGGAAGGGGGCGAGGTACTCTTGTCATTCTTTAAAACATTTAAGTTATAATACAAACTTCTTGATTGAAAGAAAAACCCTGTTGTTAACCTAGGTCGCTGTAAGAGAGAATGCAGGCAGAAGCCCAGCAGCAGAGTGGGGCTATCCTGTTTATTGCTCTCAATGTAGCATGTATGATTACCTGCCCTGTGGGCGGGTGGCTACGTGTGCATTCGTGCAAGGAGCTCCTGGCCCTCAGAGACCGTGGAGGCTTTGGAGGCCAGGGTGGTGGAACTGGAGACGCTAAGGGAGGCAGAGAAGTATGTTGATGAGGCTTTTCCGGGACACTGTAGATTTCTCCCACCTCTGGTCAGACAGCCACTGCGCTGTTGAGGAGGATGAAAGGCCCAGGGAAGGAGAGCTGTCAATGGGAGCAGAGGGAAACCTTCCCATAGTTGGGACCTTCCTCCCAGATGGTGTTGGGGTAACCTCTTGCACTGAGGTTACCTCTCCGAGAGGAACCCCAGGCATTAAGAAAAGGCAGCTGTTAGTAATGGGAGATTTGATCATTAGAAACAAGGATAGCTGGATTTGTGATGACCCGGAGAACCGTATGGTGACTTGTCTACCTGGTGCAAAGGTTGCTGATTTCTCAAGGCATCTAGATAGATTTATGTAGTGCTGGGGAGGATCTAGTGGTCAAAGTGGTACATGTAGGCACCAGTGACATAAGGAACGGTAGGTGAGACGTCCTGGACACCAAATTTAGTCTGCGAGGAAAGAGACTGAAATCTGGGACCTCTATGGTGGCATTCTCAGAAATGCTTCCAGTTCCACAGGGCCAGGTAGGCAGGCAGAGCTTCAGAGTCTCAATGCGTGGATGAGATGATGGTGTAGAGAGGAGGCGTTTAGATTGATTAGGACCTGGGAAACTTGGGGATGGGGAGCCTATACAGGAAGGATGGGCTCCACCTAAACCAACGTGGAACCAGACTGCTGGCACTTAACATTAAAAAGGTTGCAGAGCAGTTTTAAACTAAGAGATGGGAGAAAGGCAATGGCTGCAGAGGAGCTCGTGGATCGGACAGAGACTTGTCTTAGAGAAGAGACTAGTGATAGAGATTTTTAGTTGTAGTCAGGCAGAGGCTGGAAGAGGATAAAGTAGGGGCCAGATCAGGCGAGAAGCATTCACACACACAAGAATCTGACTCATCAGAAAGGGCAGACAAATAAACAAGTTTTTCAAGTGCTTGTACACAAATGCTAGAAGTCTAAATAATAGGATGGGTGAATTAGAGTGCCTGTGTTAAAGGAGGATATTGACATAATAGGCATCACAAAAACCTGGTGGAGTGAGGACAATCAATGGGACACAATCGTTCCAGGGTACAAAATATATCGAAGGACAGAGCAGGTCATAAGAGCGTCCGTGCAGGTCAGACCAAAGGTCCATCCAGCCCAGTATCTGTCTACCGACAGTGGCCAATGCCAGGTGCCCCAGAGGAGTGAACCTAACAGGCAATGATCAAGTGATCTCTCTCCTGCCATCCATCTCCATCCTCTGACAAACAGAGGCTAGGACACCATTCCTTACCCATCCTGGCTAATAGCCATTTATGGACTTAACCTCCATGAATTTATCCAGTTCCCTTTTAAACATTGTTATAGTCCTAGCCTTCACAACCTCCTCAGGTAAGGAGTTCCACAAGTTGACTGTGCGCTGCATGAAGAAGAACTTCTCTTATTTGTTTTAAACCTGCTGCCTATTAATTTCATATGGTGACCCCTAGTTCTTGTATTATGGGAATAAGTAAATAACTTTTCCTTATCCACTTTCTCAACATCACTCATGATTTTATAGACCTCCATTATATCCCCCCTTAGTCTTCTCTTTTCCAAGCTGAAGAGTCCTATCCTCTTTAATCTTTCCTCATATGGGACCCTCTCCAAACCCCTAATCATTTTAGTTGCCCTTTTCTGAACCTTTTCTAGTGCTAGAATATCTTTTTTGAGGTGAGGAGACCACATCTGTACACAGTATTCGAGGTGTGGGCGTACCATGGATTTATATAAGGGCAATAAATATATTCTCAGTCTTATTCTCTATCCCCTTTTAATGATTCCTTACATCCTGTTTGCTTTTTTGACTGCCTTTGCACACTGCGTGGACATCTTCAGAGAACTATCCACGATAACTCCAAGATCTTTTTCCTGACTCGTTGTAGCTAAATTAGCCCCCATCATGTTGTATGTATAGTTGGGGTTATTTTTTTCCAATGTGCATTACTTTACATTTATCCACATTAAATTTCATTTGCCATTTTGTTGCCCAATCACTTAGTTTTGTGAGATCTTGTTGAAGTTCTTCACAATCTGCTTTGGTCTTAACTATCTTGAGCAGTTTAGAATCATCTGCAAACTTTGCCACCTCACTGTTTACCCCTTTCTCCAGATCATTTATGAATAAATTGAATAGGATTGGTCCTAGGACTGACCCTTTGGGAACACCCCTCTCCATTCTGAGAATTTACCATTAATTCCTACCCTTTGTTCCCTGTCTTTTAACCAGTTCTCAATCCATGAAAGAACCTTCCCTTTTATCCGATGACAGCTTAATTTACGTAAGAGCCTTTGGTGAGGGACCTTGTCAAAGGCTTTCTGGAAATCTAATATACTATATCCTGGATCCCCATACTCGGGGTGGGGAGGACTGGTACTGTATGTTAAAGAAGACATAAACTCAAATGAAGTAAAATCTTAAATGAAACCACATGTTCCATAGAATCTCTGTGGATAGTAATTCCATGCTCTAATAAGAATATAACAATAGGGATCTGTTATCGACCACCTGTCAAAGACAGTGATAGTGAGGATGAAATGCGAAGAGAGATTAGAGAGGCTATCAAAATAAAGAACTCCATAATAGTGGGTGATTTCAGTTATCCCATATTGACTGGGTACATGTCACCTCAGGACAAAAATTTCTGGATACTTTAAATGACTGTTTCTTGGAGCAGCTGGTACAAGAACCCGCAATAGGAGAAGCAACTCTCGATTTAGTCCTGAGTGGAGTGCAGGATCTAGTCAAGGGCTAACTATAACAGGACCGCTTGAAATAGTGACCATAATATAACAACATTTAACATTCCTGTGGTGGGAAGAACAGCTCAACACTGGCATTTAATTTCAGGAAGGAGCTATGCAAAAATGAGGGGTTAGTTAAACAGAAATTAAAAGGTACAGTGACTAGAGTGAAATCCCTGCAAGCTGCATGGACACTTTTCAAAAACACAATATTAGAGGCCCAGCAAATATATACCCCAAATTAAAACACACAGCAAAAGAACTAAAAGAGTCACCGTGACTTAACGGCAGGTAAAAGAAGCAGTGAGATAAAAAGGCGTCTTCTAAAAGTGGAAGTCAAATCCTAGTAAATTACATAGAAAGGAGCATAAACACTACCAAATTAAGTGTAAAAATGTAATAAGAAAAGCCAAAGAGGAGTTTGAAGAAGGGCTAGCCAAAAACTCAAAGAGTAATAACAAAAGCAGGAAGCCTGCTAAACAACCAGTGGGGCCACTGGAGTATTGAGATACAAAGGAGCCCTTAAAGACGATAAAGTCATTGCGGAGAAACTAAATGGACTCTTTTAGCTTCAGTCTTCATGGCTGAGGATGTTGGTAAGATTCCCAAACCTTTTTGTGGGTGACAAATCTGAGGAACTGCCACAGATTGAAGTGTCACTAGAGCAGGTTTTGGAACTACTTGATAAACTTAATTGTAACAAGTCACGGGACCAGATGGTATTTACCAAGAGTTCTGAAGGAACTCAGATGTGAAATTGGGGAACTATTAGCTATGGTTTGTAACCTGTCTTTAAATCGGCTTCTGTATCCAATGACTGGAAGATTGCTAATGTAAACGCCAATATTTAAAAAGGCTCTAGAAGCGAACCTGGCAGTTGCAGACTGGTAAGTCTAAAAAAACGTCTGTACCAGGCTTAGCAAATTAGTTAGGAAACAATAGTCAAAGGAATAAAATTTATCAGGTTACATAGAAGAACAAAAATTGTTGAGAAAAGTCAATATGGTTTCTATAAGAAATTATATCATACTAATCTATTAGAGTTCTTTGAAGGTGTCAAACAAACATGTGGACAAAGGGGATCCAGTGAACATGGTGTACCATAATTTCCAGAAGAGAAGCCTTTGACAAGGTCCCTCACCAGAAGGCTCTTAGTAAATTATTATGTTATCATGGGATAAAGAGGGAAGATCTTTTCATGGATTGAGAACTGGTTAAAGACAGGGAACAAAGGGTGTAGGAATAAATGGTAAATTTTCAGAATGGAGAGGAGTAACTAGGTGAGTGTTCCCCAAGGGTCAGTCCTAGGACCAATCCTATTCAACATATTCATAAATGATCTGGAGAAAGGGAGGTAAACAGTGAGAAGTGGGCAAAGATTTGCAGATGATACTTGTGGACGATGCGGTTCTGGTGGGACCCAACTGAGAGTGACAAATCGCTTAAAACAGGGCAGTTACAGCGCAAGACTGGGATTTTTCCACCTGTAAGGCAAACCAAACCAACAAGACAAAAATGACTTCTGGTTTCACCCACTGGCTAACCACAGTCACACAAGCAATTTCCTCCCTTAGACACTGCAGTCTCCCAGTATCACCCCGCCAGTCCCACTCTCGGGTTCTGGGGAGGAATGATTATGAAAGCCAACACCCCAATAAAAGAAAAAGGTTCTCTGATCCCAAAGGGAATCAAGACTCAGACCCAAGTCAATATACACGTCAGATCTACCCTGCAAATCTTTGCTTCTTTGCCAATCCTTTTAGAATCTAAAGGTTTATTCATAAAAGGAAAAAGATAGCGAAGGAGAGCTAGAATTTGCTTAAACTGGAATCAATTACATCCAGTAATGGCAAAGTTCTTAGAGTCAGTACTTGTAGCAGTGATGGAAGATGAAACTGCAGGCTCAAATCAAGTCTCTGAGTACACATCCTCCTCTGGGATGGGTCAGTCAGTCCTTTGTTCAGAGCTTCAGTTTGTAGTGTAAGATTCCTCCAGAGGTAAGAAGCAGGATTGAAAACAAGATGGAAATGAGGCATCAGGCCTTTTTATAGGCTTTTGAGGTGTAAGAACACTTCTTGTTCTTACTGTGGAAAATGACAGCAATGGAGTCTGGAGTCACATGGGCAAGTCCCTGCATACTTTGCTGAGTTACAAGGCACTATCTGCCCTTCCCTCAATGGTCAAGTTGAGATAGCTGATGGTCCTTAATGGGCCATCAAGCATGCTAAAGGGGGAAAGCTAACACCAAACTTGTTGTCTGGGATGTCTCCCTGAAGCACAGCATAAGTTGGAAATACAGACAGTACATAGAAGACCAATACCTATAACTTCAACTACAAAATGATGCATACATATAGACACTATAATTATAACTGGCAGCAGCCTCATAACCTGGTCTTGGACACCTTATATGACCCCT